>NW_006776345.1:180285-202680 GCF_000442215.2 Lipotes vexillifer | reverse complement strand
GAGAGTTAATGAGTCTGGTCTAATACCTTTAACTTTATTTCTGTCATTTTCCCCCTTTTCTCTAGATTCAGAGGACCAGGATGTGGCAATGAAGTCATTTGCAGCTCTAGAAGCTGCTACACCAATCCAGCCTATACTGGTGGCTCAAAAAGAGAACCTGATGTATCCCAGAGGTCTCCTGCCTCTGCCCTCTAAGAAGCCCTGTATGCAGAGCCCTCCCTCTCCTTTGGGCCTGATTGAAGCACCTGAGCATGCTGCTAATAGTGCTTCTGTGAATGCCATCTCCCTTACATCTGGTGTTGCAAAAGGCCTGAACACATGGTCACTGCCCAATGAGTGTGAGAAAGCTCCATTTGCCATTATGGAGCCTGCAGGCATGTCAGCTCTGAATGGGGAGTGCCTCATGCAGCCAAGCCGGACTTGCTTGGGCTGCTTCATGGAATCCAAGGATGCAGTAGATCCTGAGCCAGGGATCAGTCTAAAAGTCAGTGATCTAAATAAGGATTATGAAACTTGTGCAGTCTCTGATATAGGGATTCAGTGTATTAATGCTGGAGAAAACATGAAATACGGAGAGCAGCTGCTCTCAGACCAGCTCCTAGGCTTCCCACTGCACAAATCAAGGGCAGGAGATAGACGAGAAGCCGAGAAACCTGACATTGACTTGGAGGACCCAGCTCAGAAAAGTTATTATGAGGCATTACTATTAGATAAGTGCAATACGGAAGAGGCTTTGCTGGCAAATTCCAATCAGGATTGGGGTTACTTTGAGACTTTTATTAGTGAGAGTAAGATTGAACTTCTTGACCTCTGTTCCAAGAATGAGCTGTCTGTCAACCTGTTCTCTGAAGAAGATGTGGATAACTACATGTTCGATGATGATGAGTCAACACTGGGCAGTGATGTCTGCTCCCTGAAAATTCGATATGAATCCTTCCAGGACAATGTCCGAGACAAAACCACCCTTTTGATGCAGGAGGATGCCCAATTCAACTTTTTTCCCAGTGTCTTCACTACCTGCCCCAAGCGGGAGTCTAAGAGTGGGGCCCTGAAGCAGAGCAGTGATCTTTCCCAATTCAAGGTCCCTGATGTGAGCATTATCTGGGGGGAGGAAGATAAAAACTTGGACAAGAAGAAAGGCAAAGAAGAAGGCCAGGAAGACAAAGGTGTAGAGAAAAAAGATGCTAAGGATAATGGAGAAAAATCTGCCTTAAATAAACCATGCAGTGGACCTGAAGTAGGGCAATTTAAGAATCCAAAGCAAGGCTATCTTGCCAATTCCTTGGAGGCATCAGGGAATTTTAGTGATGACAGTTCCTTCATTGAGGTCTCTTATGATGCCATGGGGGAGATCAAGGACTGTAGCCGCTATATGGCTCGGGACACTAATTCTGGCAGCTCCTCCTCCCAGCAGAATTATGGGCTACGAGCCAAGAGAAAAGTCAGGTATAGTGAAGATTATCTATATGATGTTGACTCACTAGAGGGTGAAAAAGTAAATGAGAGGAAGGAATGGCTGCCAGGTGGTTGTAAAGAGGAAGATGATGATGAATGGTGTCCCAAAAAGAGAAGAAAAGTAACTCGTAAGGAGCCCCCTGTTATTATCAAATATATCATCATCAATCGTTTTAAAGGTGAGAAGAACATGCTGGTGAAGTTGGGTAGGGTGGATGCCAGTGAGACAACAGTGAATTTGAGTGAGATGCAGCTCAACAAATATGCCAAGCTGGCCCCCTTGAAGGGCTTCTGGCAAAAGAAGAAAAAGCAGAGAAACAGCAATTCAGACTCCAACAAAACACCCTTATGCCAAAAGCAAAGCTTTGAACCAGGTAGCTTTGAGGTGTCATTCCTGCCACCTGCTCGCAAACGAAAATCTAAACTTGGCAACAGGCACAGGATTCAAAGAATCCCATCCATGGAAACTTCAGCAAGTGGTAAGCAGGTTTCATTCTGCAATGATGAGAGGCAAGCTAGTAGTCGTAAAGAAGATGGAGGCCTGAAAGGTACACTGAAGTCAGCACCTCTGGCTGCCCCCGGCTGTGCAAATGGATCACATTTAAATGACATCACAGGCCCTGACTCAGTGAAAGTCAAAGCCCAAGATGCACAATTTAAGGGACCAGAGAGGAAAGTGCTCAACAAAATCAAATTTAAAAGTGAAGCCAGGTTAAAATCCAAGAAAATCAAAGCTGGGCAAGAAAGCAAGCCAGTTGTTCAAATGACCCCTCTTTCGGGAGACCAATCTTCCAAGGCTAATTCAAAGAATGAAGCTATTCCTGGGACCTCAAACGGTTCACATCTATCTGAATTTCATGAGACAAAGGTTGCTAAGAATTCTACTTTCCTACCAACCACTTGCTCTTCTGAAATGCCTCTATCATCTGCTCATGTTGCCAACAATATACCTGTTATCCCTGGAGGGTATTTGCAGACATTGTTAGATGCTTCTGACTTGTCAAATAATACTGGCATTTCATACTTCACTCAGCATTCTCCAGAGCAAAATGAAGTCAGCCTCACTCAAACAGAAAAATCATTTGTACCTCTCCAGCCTGCCCAGGACTGTGTGCTTTCCTCGCCTTCTGAGTCTGAGCTGCTTCAATCATCCCAAAACTTCAAAATGGAATCAAGCAACTATGGAAATGTGTGGCCCAACAAACCTACTTCTGGCTCCCAGGAATTCATGGCTGCAGTCTCAAGGGAGATAGCTCCAAACCAATCATGTGAATTTGGAGTCTCCCAAGTAGTTTCCATGGAAAATAACCTCACAGCTACAACATACAATCCGATCTGCCTCAACAGTGGTGGCAGTAGTTGCAACAAGGTCCTGTATGCATCTGTGCAAGACACCCAGCTCTCATCTGATGACTCTTATCAATTATGTCACTTTAATAATGGAGAGATCTGCTTTCCTTTCCAGCAGGGTCCAGTGAATATGGATGATGGGCGGCTCTTTAGCTTTGATTCCATGGCCCCACTCTCTGTCAACTCAAGCACTTATTGCTCCTTAAGCTTGAAGTCTTGTGAAAAGGATGGTGATGATGATATCACTGATGACTTCCTGGCCCATTGCAGCCCCAAGCTGGTGATCCAGCAGAGCATTGATGAAATAGCACCACTAAAGGAGTCCACTGACCTCCTGGATATCTCCAACTTCACTCCTGACAAATTCCGCCACTCTTCCCTCTCAGAGATGTCCCCACCTGACACCCCCAGTCTTTCCCCTCAGATTACCAGATGTGAGAGTATCAAGACACTAGGAACACTAAAGGTGTTCCAAGAGGGTGTACCAGGAATACTGGGCAATATGGAAAAAATCAAATGGGACTGCAGTACCCTTTCACGGCAGGTCCAAGTGGATGATGGATTTACTTTAAATAACCATCAGTTTCAGTTCCATATGTTCAATGATGAGGATTCTGTCAGCCTGCTCCAAAAAGCCCCTTGCTTATCAGCGTTTAATGATCCATCTGGTCAAATGAGTACCAACAACAAGGTGTCAAAATCAAGAAAGAAAAGTTCACCCAACAAGAGTGGGGCTACCAACCAAAGCTCTTCTCAGAAAAACAACAGGAAAAAAAACCCCAAAGCCAACAACAAAGGGATTGAAAAACCACCTGGCAAAACCTCCCGCCAGGTCCCTAAGTCAACAAAGAAAGGAAAATTCATGGCTGCAGTCAATGGAGAGAAAATGCAAATTGGCATCAGTCGTGGAGGAGGCCAAGTCAACAGCATATCCTCCACAGGGAAGACTTTGGCTGAATGTATCCAACATAGTGGCCCTGTGGCCTCTATGAAGATGCCAAGTCAGAAGGGACTTTCTGGAGATTGGTCTTTGGGGAAGGAGAGCAGCCCAGGCTGGAGTGACATGAGCATGGGCACCAACACCAACAACCTTCTGGATGATGATCAACGGGAATTTCAGGAGCCTTCTTATATCTTGTCCAACATTGCCTCTGGTATGGCAGATGTGCAGAGATTCATGATGGCCTCCATAGAGCCCCTTTGCGAACCCATGGAGCACCATGGAGACCCCAATATATTCTACTCCCCTGAGTCCAATAGTCTAAAATTAAAAACCCTCAAAATATTGGCTGGGACACCACAGGAATCTAAGAAAAAGGCCAACAGTGGCTCTCCAGGAGCCACTAAGAATCACAGGTCCATCAAGGGTGTGAGTAAAAGCAATGGGAAAGCAGCGATAGGTGATCCTGGTCGTGCAAGCATGTCTGGTTATAACGAGGACTCTTGCTCTGCCTTCTTTGATAAAAAGTATAATAACCTGAGCACTTTAGGCAATAATGGACCGACACACAAAAAGTTATATCGTCACAAAACCAGCTCCAAGGCCCTGAGAGATGAGAAGTGTAAGGGAAAGCGTATGGAGCGAGAACAGGTCCACAAGGATGAGGCTGGGACAGCTTCTTTTGAAAAACTGAGGTAATATTGCATCAAAATGGCTGAGATGATGCACCCTTAGCTTTCCTACTCTGCTAAGCCCGCAGTCCCTCATTTTTTTCCCTCTTGAAAGCAGTTTGCATGAAAGAAACTGTCCCATTCCCTTCTTTTTCAAATTAAAAAGAAAAGAAAAAAAGTGCATGAAAATCCCTATACCTCTAAGCCACACAAAAGATTGGGCAATTTTGTAGTGGCTTGACTAGGGATAAATTCTGACAAGGCTACTTTTTCTGCTAGTCAGCATTAGTTTTTACTTACTGAGAAAATACAACTAAAATATGCTCTTGAATGACTTGGGGAAGGGAAGGACTTTGCAGTAAGAAAATTTTTGAATAACAGAATTTAAAAGTTATATAGACAAAAAATGCCAAGATCATTTAAGCAAAAAGAGCATAATTTGGAAAACAAAATCTCATCATTTGGCAATTAGGAGTGCTTTCTAGTGGCCCCTGCTATTTTATCTTTTTCTGCATCGTACGGCATCTAGTATGATGTAAACAAATTTAGATTGTATGATCCCTTTGTGGGACATACACTAAAGCTAACTAAGATGGCATAAATTGTTTGGTTTTTCTGCAGGGATTCCGACTACAATCTCCTAAAAGCAGAAACAGCATTTTGGGTTTTACCTGTGTTTGAAGAAGAGACTCCCATTTTCCAGAAAGACATTTGATGTTTGTGTTTTATTTCTTTCAAAATATGCCTTGTGGTATGTATGTTGACATGTAAGTGCTTAAAGAAAAGAATTTTAAAGTGTGGGAATAAGTCTTTGGAAGCAAACTTTAATCTTATGTTCTATGTAAAAGACTTTAGAAGTCATACAGTTGCACAAAGTAGTTTATGCACTGTTTACCCAAGGGGAAAGGAAGTAAAACATTGTGCCAAACTACAAAAAAGTGACTGTATTGTATATATTTTTACTTCTATATCAACATTTGGTTGTGAGTATTTGGGGAGCTTGTCCCTGTTAATTTACTAGAAACATTCCAGTGATTCTTGCTATTAACCACCCCCACTTATGTGGATAGCACCTGTAGATCACAGTGGAAAAATATGTTGTGTTACACAATTTACCAAAACTTAAAGGATACTGTTTGAAATGTGCCAAATTTCCTTACCTCATATCACAGATTCACCCCACAGTTTAAAGCTCATTAATTAAGTTTTAAAATATATATCTATAAGCATACATACATTATTTTAAATTTTTAAATTCTCCTGTCCTGTGTGGAAACATGAACCATTAAACAAGGCACAATAAAGGTTTGTTTGTTGCATTGTATAAGGGTTAAAGTGTTGGAAAAGTCTGGAAGTCACAACAGCTAAGTCCATCAGGGACCCAAGTATATGCATTTACAGAAACTTTTACAAGGAAACAAAACAGCTGCTTTAAAGTTTGTTTTCTAAAAGCAAAATCTGTAGCTGAAAATTATTTAAAGTGCAAAGTTATATTGCTGATACTTTATATCTCAGTTTTATATATTTTATAATAGTCTGGGATAAATTATAAAATAGCTATAAAATTAACACTAAGATAAATGAAGTACATAGATTGCTTTTATTTAAGTAGTTTCCTAAATGTTTTATTCCAGTTTTGTCAAAAGTGCACTCATATCATGGCTTTAGTGTTAAGTGTTTAATCTTGCAATGCCAATGTCATTTAAAGAAAATGTTAAGGCATCTCAGTTTGACACCTATGAATCACATTCGATAAGCTGAACAATTTGTGATAACAACTAATTGGGGCCATATATACTTAGTCTGAGCATAACTAGTATTTGATGCCACACACTAAACTTAATTCCCAATCTTTAATATAAATTTTTGAAATCACATTTTTTTATTCAAGCCCTTTCCCTTTTTAAAAAATTTCACAGCTTCAGCATCCCTCACGACTAGCTTTTTCTTCCCCTTTATTCACCACTTGACTTCTAACATTTGGTCTATTTTCCTTGCACAGTTGAAGGCCTGTGTGTCTGATGACTGATGCATTATGGCACAGATGAGATAATGGATTTGAAAGCGCTTTGTAGATCGTAAAGTGCTATAGAGATATAGGGGATTCATATTATTAATATTGTTGGTTGTTGTTGTTGTTACTCTTACTATTCTTACTAATATTGTTACTAACCTATTAACTTGTGAATATATAGGCTGCGGGTGGGAGGGTGGAGAATAAGTGGGTGGGGGAAAAGGGAATTTTAAAAAAAGGGAAGATGTTTCAAAAGGAAAACTTTAAGCAAAATATGAACCTACCTAGTCATTGCCACCTAAATATATTCACAAACAGAGAAGCAACATTTGAAAGTAGTCAGAGAGAAATGGAAGGAAGCCTGTCATATATATAAGTATACACACTTCCCAGTCCATGATTCCTTTTACCAGCCAGCTCTACTACTTACTGCTAGGTAGTAAAATGAACAAGCCTGTGTTCTTGATGGTGTGATTGTGTATGTCTGTGGGGACAAGTGAGTGAAGAGCATTTCATGAGGCTGCTTCAGGCCTATTCCTAGGCTTTGTGTGTGGTGAGTCCTGGAAAATTACTTAATGGAAAGGCACCGGGTGCAACATGTCTCCTGCTCTACAGCAGCCATCCAAAAGGGAAAATAATCAAACTGGAATATTTTCTTCTATTTCTCCACTCTGATAGCTAGCTGTTTTTACTAAATGCTGTGGCTGGTTCCTAGGAACTGGTCTTTGTTTTGTTTTTGTTTTTATTTTTCTGTTTTGCAGCTGAATTTAATTTGGAATAACCAACTCTGCCTGTAGTCCCCAAGACTCCAGATCTCAAAGTCACCTGTTAGCTTACAGGAATGGAGTGCTCTATATGTAATCAAAAGGTGGCAGTCAAATAAGGAATAAAGAAAATGTTCTATGAGTACAATGTGTTTTATAAATATAAATATGGGAGAAGTTGTACCAGTTTTTCTCAGTATCAGTTCAGCTTTGGAGAATGGGGTGAGGTGGGGTAGAAGGACAGCCTGAAACTGTTGGAAATAAACAATTTCCTTGTCAGAACTTGCTATCATGAGTCCTTTGGAATGGATACTTTTTCAGTTGCTCCTATGGAGCCCATTAGGAGCCAATTCTAGGACATGGTTCATCCCTTTCTCCAAAGAGAATTGCCATTTTAAAGTACCTTTTTTCTTGGCCTACAGTGCATTATATGTTTTTAAGATTAAATTAGTGATTTGTAACTGATCATTTTGTACCAAAATGTAACAGGAAGCTGAGTTTGAGAAATGAGCAACAGGATAAGGCAGAAGATGATTATTCTCTTAATTGCACTTAATATCCCTCTCAGTACATTATGTTCTGAGTTCTTCAGTTTTTAGGGCTTTGTTGGTCCTGTCTCTGCTCTCACAATTCATTTTCTTCCTGTAACAACATAGTAGGCCTGACTTTTTGTAGATCCCTTATTCAACCAGCTGCCTTAGTGGAGTGAGGACCAGAAAAGTAGTGTTTTGCCCTATCGTTGATATCTCAAGTCAGCTATATGGAATTTTCCTTGGTCTGAAATCCCTGATTGCCACTCCCTTCTAACCTCTGCTCTCTGAGAAGCTGCTTCCTATGAATTCCTCCCCAACAGAATCCCATTTAATCTTACTTTCCTGGGAATGGTATTCTCCCGTATTCTCCTTACTTAATTTCAATTCTTGATCTTAGAATTTTTCTCATTTTATAATCTTATATTCCACCTCCCCAAAGTGTCAGACTATAAGAACCTTAGCCAGGCTACTTTCTTCCAGAAGTTCAGAGGGAAACCTTCTCACTCTTAATTACTTTTAATTGCCTTGGCTACTTTCAAATCTAATTTTAAACGTGAACACACACATGCACACACACATGCAGAATTATATTGCATGACTAAGGAAAATTGGAAACTTCTTTTCCTTGAAGATCTATAAGAATAGATCTGATCCCTTTCTGCCCTGGTTAGTTGCTGGACTATGTGGAGCAGGGTGCTGAAACAGTGGCCTTGACCAAGGTTCTTCGAGACTTTGGGCGTTATGTTTGGTCTGTGACAACTGGCTTGAACCAGTGGCCTCTCCAGTGTCTCATATACCAGCTTCTTCACATGCTGCTTCCTCCCTGCTTTCTCTTCTGACTTGTTACTTTGTGCAATTATGTGTTAAGGCCTTACCTTTTCCTAAATGTTTTCAAACCTTCAGCACTACCTTGACCATCACTTCTTTAGCCATCTCCCTGAAGTCCTTGGTGCTAGGTGGGCTTTGTGACAACTTTCACCTTCTCTGACCTTTTTTCTTGCTGGGAAGCATCTGTATGTGTGCAGGCGGGATAGGGAGGGGGGGTAAGTGTGTATAAAAGAGAGAGAAGCATAAAGGATGCTCACAAGCTATAAACAACTCTGGCTAGCATCCTTTGTCCTGTTATGTGAGGTTCTGCAGTTGTAGTGAATTTCCATTTTAGTGAGTTATAATTAGCATTTACTGCCTACAGGAGAAAAACCATATCCAAGGACCTCTTAACCAAGCTTGCTCTTACCAAACTGAACCAGTCTAATGCAGATCTGCCACATCTTCAATTTACAGATGCTCCCAGAACAGTTCCAAGAATTACAGAGAGCTAAGTTTCTGCGCTGAAGAGAATGGAGCACTAGCTAGTCCTAACTATTGCTAGAACTACAAGTATATGTTTTCTCCTGTATTATTGAGAAATTAATTTAAGGAGTTTTTGTTTTCATTTAGAGATTTTTTAAGTGACTAACCATCACTACAGGAGTATGTCCTTTTTATGAAATAACACTAATATGAAATTCATTTTCTAATCATAAAATTCACTAAGCCCATCATTATGTTTGGAAGATTTAGTACCAAAATCAAATATTTTTAGTAACAAATAGGGATCTTGTCAACACAGTGTAGGCCTGGGATTTTGTAAAGGTTTCTCAAGGACCCAAATAAGAGAGAAAAGATTTTAGGTGGACTGTTTAACTTGGGAAACACTGTCATCAGCTTGAGGGTCCTCAGCCAGCATGGTATTATTTTGATAGCAGTACTCAGGCTACCCTTTAAGGCACATTTTTCACTCAGAGCATTAAACAGTAGCTACAGTCATGAAGAAGAGCTCTTATTGCAGCTACATGATACTTGAGATGTACTCTTGGTTTCAGAATAATAACTAAGAGGTAAAACATTGGAGAAGGACAATGTAAAACAGAGAGTTAGTACAAAGTTTAAGGTGTGAATGAGGCTTTAAAATTGGTATCTGAGTAAATACATGCTAAAGAAACACTCATCAACATGAGATGGAAAGGATGTCTATGCATCTAGCTGGCTCAGTGGTTTCTGAGTCTTAGAAAGACATCCCCTTCAAAGAGAAGAAAGGAGATATTTAAATCATTTTGCCTCCTTGAGAGATGTCTAGTTTTACAACACAAAAGAAAAGGCTTAGAATGAAAACTAGAAGAGGCCTTTTGTTTCTGACTCCCAGTGAATGAGGGTAGAAAGCTTGAGATGCTCTACTGGGATACCTGTAGCACTGACTAGAGTTTGCTGCCTACAGAGTTTTGAATGTACTAGTCCTTAATTTAATTTTCATAAAACTGAATGCACCTCTTTAGTAAGTTACTGATTTATGGTGCTAAATAAAATGATTATCTCCATTTTTTTCTCCTTTCCCAAGCCCCTTAAGCATTTAAGAAAATTTAAAATAAAAGTGTTAGAGGTCCTTTTTATGAATGTAACCTAAGTTTCTGTTTGACATATGACACTGCAACTTTAAAATGTTAGGAAATTATTTGCCTTTTTCTTTTAGAGTTAAGCTTTATAAATAACCTGTAGAGTCAATTGAATAAAGCTTAAGGATCACTCTTAAGACGCCTACAAAATCTTGTATATTTTTAAGTGTGCCAATTTGTAACATATTTTGTAAGTGTATATTTTTCTTAGAAAAGTGCTGTGAAGTGTCTGTATGTGAGAATTTTCCTTTTTCTGCACCACTAGGTGCTAATAAAAGGATATTTACTTCAAAGTTTCTGGTTTTAGAAACCACAATACAAAGAAAAAATACACTTTTGTTGGGAATTTTGTAACACAAAACATGTTGTGGAAGAGTGTAGTGATTTTGTGCAAAAGAAAATGAACATTTGTGAGCTTCTTGCTGTTTTATAGATTTTCTTGTAAATTATTCTTGTAACACCTCTGGTTTTGTTGTTCTTGTTGCAAAGATTTTAAATATTTGTGATTGAGTGTATGGTGAAACTGTCATAATGTTACCTAGCTGAGTTTTGTTATTGTTTATGGAATAAATAAAAAAGAAAAGTTTAAAATACTGCTTTAGAATCATATGTAACAGAAACCAGCCATTTCTAATTAAATTCTATGTCCCAAATAAAAAGTTCTTCATTGTCTAGAGCAGTGTTTCTCAAACTATCTGTGGTGAGGGATCAATTTTTTCCTCCAATCCATCACAAACTAATACTATTATAAAACACAATAAGAATGATTTTTTTAAGTGAAATTTAAAAAGATATGCAAAATAAAAGCTCTCATGTACTCAATTCAACATGTAAAATTACATTTGAAAACAAACATAACATAGGGAAAAAGAAAAGAATTGCAAAAACTTGGTACCCTGTTTAAGACAAGTCCACTGATCAATGTCAAATTGCCGTAGAAGGTTCTAACCACACTTTGAGTAACACTTTGAGTAGGAACATCAGCATCACCATCGTCTGGGAACTCGTTAGGAATGTTGAATCCCAGGCCCTACAACAATTCTACTGAATCAGAATGTGAATTTTAACAAGATTCCTAGGTGATTTGCATGCATGTTAACATTTGAGAAGCACTGGGCTAGAGTTTTGTGCAGAGGATTTTTGCTGCCCCTCAAATTCGGGGATCATTTTCTAGTGTGTCCAGTCTTCAAAGAACTTAGAACGAATGATGTCCTTGTTTTGTGATCCAGACAGGTTCTGCAGACATGCAGTCCTCTCAAAGTGTCAAAGCTGTTTATTGAAAAGTAATAAATTTTACTTTACCTGTTATCCAAAAGATGTCAGATTTTCCATAATATCCTTTAATGGGACTTTCTCAAGTTCTAGCCTCACTGTGCTCAGTATTTTAATGTTGGCTATGTCTAGACAAACTGGACTTTGCTTCCAAGTATCCAGTCCATGTGAGCCACCCATGAGAACCTAGAGCCTTGGCTAACTACAAGAAGGTCATTGTGGCACACACAATCCAACAGCCACTTCTTTGGTTTTAAATATCATTACTCAAATAAATTGAAAAGGGACTTCGCTGGCAGCACAGTGGTTGATAATCCACTTGCTAATGCAGGGGACATGGGTTTGATCCTTGGTCTGGGAAGATCCCACATGCCACGGAACAACTAAGCCAATGTGCTACAACTACTAAGCCTGCACTCTAGAGACCAAGAGCCACAACTACTGAGCCCGTGCGTCACAACTACTGAGGCCCACACACTATAGAGCCCATGTGCCACAACTACTGAGCCCGCATGCTGCAACTACTGAAGCTTGTGTGCTTAGAGCCCGTGCTCTGCAACAAGAGAAGACACTGCAATGAGAAGCCTGCACCCCACAACAAAGCGTAGCCCCCGCTCGCCACAACTAGAGAAAGCCCTCATGCAGCAACAGACCCAATGCAACCAAAAATAAATAAATATATATATTAAAAAAAAGAAATTGAAAAATGTGTATGAAAAAGTGGCCCTCTATTCTCACTTGATGATCTCATTCACTTCCACCACTTCAACTACCACCTAGATTTCCACAAACCTCTCCTGAGTTCCTGTGCTATATTTCCAGTTATAGGCTGGTTATCTCCACTTGGACATTCTGCAAGTTCTTCAGACCTATCTATTCAAGATCATTTCAAAGTCCCTTTATCCTCTGAGTGTGTTCTAGCTCAGTGAATGGTGCTGCCATTCATCCAGTTAGTGACCCAAGCCAGAGAGCAAGGTTCACCAGCAATTCCTTTCTCCTCTATCCTCACATCCAACTGGCCACTCTCAATTCTCCTGCCTTTCTATGCCCCGCCTCCCATTGACACTGCCTTAATTCAAGCTTTCATGGTATTTCACCTGGACTATTGCAACATTGTCCTAATTCAGTGATTTCCAGACTTAGATTTCACACCTGGGAAATTTTTAAATATGGAAAAAGAAAAGGAGAAGGGAGTCTCTATAGTCACCAACTTTTTATTTTGCTAAGTAAAGACATTTTAAAAAATAAAACTTTTCATTATCAATTCACAGAAGATCATTTTAACACCAAAAGACAATCAGACAATCCTTTATTTAAAATGCACTATATTGTCTTTTTCTCTTCGCCAGGGACTATGAAAGACTGAAACCAACCTCTGAAGCCATTACTTTAAAGAGTAAAAAGAGATTTGGAGTTGCTGGATTAAAGAAGTAGAGGATGATAGAGAATGAGGGGCAGAGCAGTTAAAGCCCCCAGAATTGGACCCCTCTAATGTTATGAGGTTTTGTTTTTCCCAATTTCTATGAGTTCCCTGTGTGATGGATATCACAAATGTATATTCTTCACTCTGTTCAGGATTCATAGGTGTATTCTAGAGAATGTGGCCCTAGAGAAAGATTCCTCTTGAACTAAATTAATGGCATGGTTGGAGTGGATAAGTGGTTCCATTCTTTTCCCAGTAGTTTCACGTTCCTTCTTTTCCCTCTTGGCCAAAGTTGAGATAGTACCAGAGCTTAAGGGGAAGATGGCAAGTCCTTTGTCTAAAGACATTTGATCTGCCTTGGAGTTGAGCTTTAAATGGACTTAATTTGGGAGAGAAGTGATTATCACACTGCTTTAATACAGTATTCTATTTAAAATAATTGGAGTTGTAGTTATTAAAATTTTCAGGCCACGTACCACTTTAAGTATCTAATGAAATCAATGCGTCTTTGCCCCCTGAAAATGAGCATACTCAAAAGTTTCAATAGAATTTCAGAATATTCACAGGTTAGGAACTTCTGTATTAGGGACATGAATTCTCCAATACATCTTCCTTGCATCATAATGGAGTTTTAGTCTATCTCCTCCTCTCCACTGACCCAAGATAATAACTATCATTTATTTATTGTCTACTATGTGCAAGGCACTTTACATGAATTATAATTTCTCACAACAATTCTGCAAGAGAGGCATTTTCTCTATTTTACATTGAAGAAAATTGGGACCCAGAGAGGTGAAGTAAACTTCCTCAAGATCACACAATGAATAGCCTTCAAAGACTTTTCACCAGAGCTGACAAAGCCCTCTGTGCTTGTCCCATCCAAGTCCATGTCTCTAACTCAAGACACTTATTTCCAGCATAAACTATATTGCCTATACCACTTCAAAAATATGATTATAAATATTAATACTAACATTAACAATTATTCAATAAATATTTGACTCTTGAACAGCATGGGTTTGAACTGTGCAGGTCCATTTATATATGGATTTTTTTTTCAGTAGGAGATACTACAGTACTATAGGATCGGAGGTTGGTTGAGTCCGCAGATGCAGAACCGCGGATACGGAGGGCCCACTGTAAAGTTACATATGGAGTTTCAACTGGGAGGCAGGTCGGTGCCTCAACCCCTGTGGCAACTGTATAAAGCACATACCTTGCTTTCTAGGGGCTCACAGATGAAGCAGAAAGGTACAATTTAATAATTTAAAAAGAAAAACACCCACTGGTCAGTTTAAGTTTAATAATCACACATAAAGTAACTACAGGTATACCTCAGAGATATTGCAGACTCAGTTCCAGACCACTGCAATAAAGCAAATATCTCACTGAAAGAAGTCACAAGAATTTTTTGCCTTCCCAGTGCATATAAAAGTTATGTTTAACTATACTGCCATCTATTAAGTGTGCAATAGCATTATGTTTACAAAAAAACAATGTACATACCTTAATTTAAAAATGCTAACTATCACAGGAGTAACATCAATAATCAGTGATCACAGATCACCATAATAAATATGATAATGAAAAAGTTTGAAATATTGCAAGAATTACCAAAATGTGACACAGAGACACAAAGTGAACAAATGCTGTTGGAAAAATGGTGTCGATAGACTTGCTCAACGCAAGGTTGCCACAAGCCTTCAATTTGTAAAAAATGCAGTATCTTCAAAGTGCAATAAAACGAAGCTCAATAAAACGAGGTATGCCTATAATGATTTGCTGTCCTTAAGCACCCAAGAAGAAAAAAATCTTCCATGCATTGTTATGGAGGGACTAATGTCACAAAATGCCACTCCCAGTAATCAATATCTCACCTTCCACCCTACCCCCTATTTTGGAATTGGAGTTGAGAATGAGCCAAGATCCACCACTTACTAGCTGCTAAATTTGTGACAAATTATTTTGATATCTCTGTATCCCAGAGTCTCTGCCAAAAAAAAAAAAGAAAAAAACTAGTATAACAAGACTATCACTGGGACTTCCCTGGTGGCGCAGTGGTTAAGAATCCACCTGCCAATGCAGGGGACACGGGTTTGAGCCCTGGTCCAGGAAGATCCCACATGCTGCAGAGCAACTAAGCCCGTGTGCCACAACTACTGATCTTGCACTCTAGGGCCCGTGAGCCACAACTACTGAAGCCCGCGCACCTAGAGCTCATGCTCCGCAACAAGAGAAGCCACTGCAATGAGAAGCCTGAGCACTGCAACGAAGAGTAGCCCCCGCTTGCCACAACTAGAGAAAGCCTACGTTCAGCAACGAAGACCCAAGGTAGCCAAAAGTTAATTAATTAATTATTTTGAAAAAGACTATCACTCCCATAGACTTATCATGGATTAAAGATCACACTTGTGAAGTTTTGGGACCAAGTGGGCAGTCAGGTAATATTTAACATTTGCTATTTTTTAACAGATGTGTACAGGTATTTTCTTAAAGGTTCTTAATTTTGATTCCTTAGAAATCACTCCAGCATCTTACCCCCAAGTATTTTTTTCTATTAGGCTAAAAACTAAGAAAATTAGTAAACTCCTGTCTCAAAAAGCCATTGATCTTTTTTGGAGAAAGATGCCATTTTTCAAAATGAAATTAGAAGAGTTATTATATTAAACATAATAATACGTTTTATAATTGCATGTGTGTAATCGTTCTATTAGAGTTAATTTATTATCAGTAGCAGAATGAAGTAGTTAAAAGTTATAAATTATTAATCAAGATACCTGGGTTATATTCCTGGTTTTGCCACTAAATTGGTTGTAAGAAAAACAAGTCATTTCCCTTCTGGGCCTCAGTTTCCCCATCTGGAAAATGAAGAGGTTGGGCTAGATGGCTTAGCATTTAAGAGCATGGAGTGTGAAGTAGACTGCCTGGGATTGAATTCTATCATCTCATCTTGTTAACAATAAGACTTACCTCAATTTCTCCATCAGTAAAATGGGAATAATTATGGTGCCTATCTCACAGGATTTGGGGAATAATTAAATGAGATAATGCATATAAAGCATTTAAAATAGTGCCTGGTACATATATAAGATACTCAATAAATATTAGCTATTATTATACTGCAGGGCCCTTCCTTTTAAGTTAAAACCCATTATCTGGGCTGCTGTGGCAAAATTAGAAATTACTGAAGCAACTATGGACACTTGTTCATTAATCAATTAATTAATTTAACAAATTATTTTTGAGCACCTACTGTGTACCAGGAACTATGCTAGGTACTAAGGATGCCAATGGTGAGCAAAATGGGACTTTGACTTTCTCCTCATAAAACTTACATTAGTTTAAAAATCACTTTGATTATGAACATATGATTTAAAACTAATAAGAGCTCTGAAGGAAATGAACATAGTTTCATGAGAACCACTGACAAAGAAACCTGACCTGATACTGAGATTTGCACCCTAAGAATAAGTAGGATTGACCTAGGTGAAGAGGAATATGGAGATGAGAGTGGGGGATTTCCCAGAAACACCACATACAAAGGACCTTTGGCAGAGAGAAGCCTGCAGTACTTAAGGAACTAGAAGATGGCCAGTGTGGTTGGAAAGGTGTAGAGATGAGGTCAGAGAGCAATGCTTCATGTGTTCCAATTTGGTCACATTTTATAGGAATTTTAATTATGCAAATTTGAGAGTACAATACAAAATATTGAGAGTTGGACTGTGCAATTTTTGAAGTAGTTCAAATTTAAAAATCATCAGAAAGACCATAATTAGTTTCAAAATGGGCAGGTATGTGAGATAGTCTGTTATGCTACTGCCACATTTTGATATTATTTTAGCCATTAAATAAAAATAGCTTCCATCTTTTGTTAGAATTATACCAACTTTGAATTAACAAGCCTTTCATTAACACACACACATAAAATGCAGACAGACCTCACTTTGTCTTTGGTTTTTTTTTTAGTTCCATATATGTGATAACACAGAATATTTGTCTTTCTCTGTCTGACTTATTTCACTTAGCATAATACCCTCTAGGTCCACCTACATTGTTGTAAATGGCAGATTTTCATTCTTTATGGCTGAGCAATATTCCATTGTGTGTGTGTGTGTATATATATATATATATATGTGTGTATATATATATATATATATATATATATATATATATATAATCTTTATCCATTCATCTGTTGATGAACGCTTTGGTTGCTTCCATATCCTGGCTATTGTAAATAACACTGCTATGAACATTGGAGTGCACATATATTTTCAAATTAGCATTTGCATTTTCTTTGAATATATACCAAGAAGTGGAATTGGGAAATCAAATGATCATTCTATTTTTAGATTTTGAGGAACCACATTTGTTATTTGTGGACTTTTTGGTGATAGCCATTCTGACAGGTTGTGTTTAGGTTTTGGTCAGTTAGTAGTATAGTGATTCTGGCTGCTTGTACAGGTAATGATAACAGAAGTAATATTGCTGTGATTAATACTGATCATACAAATAATGGTGTTTGATATTGGGATATAGTGGGAGGTTTTATATTGATAATAGTGGTAATAAAATTGCCACTATAGCTCACTGTGGTTTGGATTTGCATTTCTCTGATGATTAGAGATGTTGAGCATCTTTTCATATGGCTGTTGGCCATCTGTATATCTTCTTTGGAAAAATGTCTGTACAGGTCTTCTGCCCATTTTTTAAATGGGTTGTTTGGTTTTTTTTATGTTGAGTTGTATGAGCTGTTTATATATGTTGGATATAAACCCCTTTTAGGTCATATAATTTGCAAATATTTTCTCCCATTCAGTAGATTGTCTTTTTGTTTTGTCAATAGTTTCCTTTGTTGTGGCCCCACAACAAAGTTTAATTAGGTCCCATTTGTTTATTTTTGCTTTCATTTCCTTTGCTTTAGGAGACGGATCAAAAAAATATTGCTATGATTTATGTCAGAGAGTGTTCCACCTGTTTTCTTCTAGGATTTTTATGGTTTCAGGTCTTACATTTAGGTCTTTAATACGTTTTTAGTTTATTTTTGTATATGGTGTGAGAAAATGTTCTAATTTCATTCTTTTCACACTGCCATGTACTGAAGAGACTGTCTTTTCTCCATTGTGTATTCTTGCATCCTTTGTCATAGATTAATTGACCATAAGCACGTGGGTTTAATTCTGGGCTCTCAAATCTGTTCCATTGATCTATGTGTCTGTTTTTGTGCCAGTACCATGTTCTTTTGATTACTGTAGCTTTGTAGTATAATCTGAAATATGGGAGCATAATATTTCCAGCTTAGTTATTTTTTATCCTCAAGATTACTTTGGCAATTTGGGTTTTTTTGTGGTTCCGTATGAAGTTTATGATTATTTGTTCTAGTTCTGTGAAAAATGTCATGGGTATTTTGATAGGAATTGCATTAAATCTGTAAATTACCTTGGGTAGTATGGACATTTTAACAATATTAATTCTTCCAATCCAAGAGCAAGGGATATCTTTCCATTCCTTTGTATCAGCTTTAATTTCCTTGATCAATATTTTATAGTTTTGAGAGTATAAGTCTTTCACTTCCTTGGTTAAGTTTATTCTAGTTATCTTATTCTTTTTTTTTTTTTTTTTTTGCTGTATGCAGGCCTCTCACTGTTGTGGCCTCTCCTGTTGCGGAGAACAGGCTCCGGACACGCAGGCTCAGCGGCCATGGCTCATGGGCCCAGCTGCTCTGCGGCATGTGGGATCTTCCCGGACTGGGGCACGAACTCGTGTCCCCTGCATCGGCAGGCGGACTCTCAACCACTGCGCCACCTGGGAAGCCCATATCTTACTCTTTTTGATGTGATTATAAATGGGATTGTTTTCTTCCTTTCTCCTTCTGATAGTTCATTATTAGTGTATAGAAAAGCAACAGATTGCTGTATATTAATTGTATTCTGCAACTTTACTGAATTCATTTATTAGTTCTAATAGTTTTTTGGTGGAGTCTTTGGGGTTTTCTATATATAGTAATTGTGTCATCTGCAAATGGTGACAGTTTTTCTTCTTTTCCAATTTGGATACCTTTTATTTCTGTTATTTGTCTGGTTTCTTTCTGCTTAAGAGCTCATTCTACAATTTACCTCTTTCTGCGTGCATTTAACAAAAAACAGAAAGGAGAAACCAGGCCTCACCTTCCACATTTTGCTTGGAAATCTCCTCAGCTAAATATCCAAGTTCACTACTTACAAGTTTACTTTCCATCCAATGTCAGAACATGATTCAGACAAGATTTCTGCCACTTTATAACAATGATCACCTTTCCTTCAGTGTCCAATAACTTGTTCATTATTTCCTTCTAAGTCCTCACCAGAAGCACCTTTAATGTTTGCATTTCTACCAACTGTCTCTTTGATGCAATCTAGGCTGTTTTTTTAAAACTAAGCGCCTCAAAATTCTTCCAGCCTCTTCATAGGCGAATTCTATCAAACATTTAGAGAAGAGCCAACACCTATCCTTCTCAAACTCTTCCAAAATATAGCAGAGGGAGGAACACTCCCAAACTCATTCTACGAGGCCACCATCACCTTGATACCAAAACCAGACAAGGATGTCACAAAGAAAGAAAACTACAGGCCAATATCACTGATGAACATAGATGCAAAAATCCTCAACAAAATACTAGCAAACAGAATCCAACAGCACATTAAAAGGATCATACACCATGATCAAGTGGGGTTTATTCCAGGAATGCAAGGATTCTTCAATATACGCAAATCTATCAATGTGATTAACCATATTAACAAATTGAAGGAGAAAAACCATATGATCATCTCAATAGATGCAGAGAAAGCTTTTGACAAAATTCAACACCCATTTATGATAAAAACCCTGCAGAAAGTAGGTGTAGAGGGAACTTTCCTCAATATAATAAAGGCCGTATATGACAAGCCCACAGCCAACATCATCCTCAATGGCGAAAAACTGAAAGCATTTCCACTAAGGTCAGGAACAAGACAAGGTTGCCCACTCTCACCACTCTTATTCAACATAGTTTTGGAAGTTTTAGCCACAGCAATCAGAGAAGAAAAGGAAATAAAAGGAATCCAAATCGGAAAAGAAGAAGTAAAGCTGTCACTGTTTGCAGATGACATGATACTATACATAGAGAATCCTAAAGATGCTACCAGAAAACTACTAGAGCTAATCAATGAATTTGGTAAAGTAGCAGGATACAAAATTAATGCACAGAAATCTCTGGCATTCCTATATACTAATGATGAAAAATCTGAAAGTGAAATCAAGAAAACACTCCCATTTACCATTGCAACAAAAAGAATAAAATATCTAGGAATAAACCTACCTAAGGAGACAAAAGACCTGTATGCAGAAAAAAATTATAAGACACTGGTGAAAGAAATTAAAGATGATACAAATAGGTGGAGAGATATACCATATTTTTGGATTGGAAGAATCAACATTGTGAAAATGACTCTACTACCCAAAGCAATCTATATATTCAATGAAATCCCTATCAAACTACCACTGGCATTTTTCAAAGTAGAACAAAAAATTTCACAATTTGTATGGAAACACAAAAGACCCCGAATAGCCAAAGCAATCTTGAGAACGATAAACGGAGCTGGAGGAATCAGGCCCCCTGAGTTCAGACTGTACTACAAATCTCTAGAAATCAAGACAGTATGGTACTGGCACAAAAACAGAAAGAGAGGTCAATGGAAGAGGATAGAAAGGCCAGAGATAAGCACATGCACATATGGTCACTTTATCTTTGATAAAGGAGGCAGGAACATACAGTGGAGAAAGGACAGCCTCTTCAATAAGTGGTGCTGGGAAAACTGGACAGGTACATGTAAAAGTATGAGATCAGATCACTCCCTAACACCATACACAAAAATAAGCTCAAAATGGATTAAAGACCTAAATGTAAGGCCAGAAACTATCAAACTCTTAGAGGAAAACATAGGCAGAACACTCTATGACATAAATCACAGCAAGATCCTTCTTGACCCATCTCCTAGAGTAATGGAGATAAAAACAAAAATAAACAAATGGGACCTAATGAAACTTCAAAGCTTTTGCACAGCAAAGGAAACCATAAACAAGACCAAAAGACAGCCCTCAGAATGGGAGAAAATATTTGCAAATGAATCAACTGACAAAGGATTAATCTCTAAAATTTACAGGCAGCTCATGCAGCTCAATAACAAAAAAACAAACAACCCAATCCAAAAATGGGCAGAAGACCTAAATAGACATTTCTCCAAAGAAGATATACAGACTGCCAACAAACACATGAAAGAATGCTCAACATCATTAATCATTAGAGAAATGCAAATCAAAACTACAATGAGATATCATCTCACACCAGTCAGAATGGCCATCATCAAAAAATCTAGAAACAATAAATGCTGGAGAGGGTGTGGAGAAAAGGGAACCCTCTTGCACTGTTGGTGGGAATGTAAATTGATACAGCCACTGTGGAGAACAGTATGGAGGTTCCTTAAAAAACTACAAATAGAACTACCATATGACCCAGCAATCCCACTACTGGGCATATACCCTGAGAAAACCATAATTCAAAAAGAGTCATGTACCAAAATGTTCATTGCAGCTCTATTTACAATAGCCTGGAGATGGAAACAACCTAAGTGTCCATCATCGGATGAATGGATAAAGAAGATGTGGCACATATATACAATGGAATATTACTCAGCCATAAAACGAAACGAAATTGAGCTATTTGTAATGAGGTGGATAGACCTAGAGTCTGTCATACAGAGTGAAGTAAGTCAGAAAGCGAAAGACAAATACCGTATGCTAACACATATATATGGAATTTAAGAAAAAAAAATGTCATGAAGAACCTAGGGGTAAGACAGGATTAAAGACACAGACCTACTGGAGAGCGGACTTGAGGATATGGGGAGCAGGAAGGGCGAGCTGTGACAGGGCAAGAGAGAGGCATGGACATATATACACTAACAAACTTAAGGTAGATAGCTAGTGGGAAGCAGCCGCATGGCACAGGGATATCGGCTCAGTGCTTTGTGACCGCCTGGAGGGGTGGGATAGGGAAGATGGGAGGGAGGGAGACTCAAGAGGGAAGAGATATGGGAACATATGTATATGTATAACTGATTCACTTTGTTATAATGCAGAAACTAACACACCATTGTAAAGCAATTATACCCCAATAAAGATGTTAAAAAAACAATTCTTCCAGCCTCTATCTACTACCCAGTTTCAAAGCCATTTCTACATATTTGGGTATTTTTTTAATAGCAGCACCTCACTTCCCAGTACCAAAATCAGTATCAATTTCCTAAGGTTATTATAACAAAGTACTACAAACTCTGTGGCTTGGAAAAAACATAAATTATTATCTCACAGTTCTGGAGGCTAGAAGTCCAGAATCAAGGTGTTGGCAGGGACTTGCTCCTTCTGAAACCTGTAAGGGAGAATACTTCCTTTCCTCTACCTAGTTATTGGTGGCTGACAATCTTTGGCAGTATTTGGCTTGTAGCCGTGGTGCTTCAATTCCTGC
>NW_006776345.1:160956-180267 GCF_000442215.2 Lipotes vexillifer | reverse complement strand
GTTTGGCTGTTAGCCGTGGTCCTTCAATTCCTGCTGCCATCATGATGTGGAGTTCTCCCCGTGTGTGTCTCTGTCTCTGTGTCCCTTCTCTTCTTATAAGGACACCAGTCAGGTTGGAATAAGTGTCCAGCCTCTGGTTTGACCCCATCTCAATGACCCTATTTCTGAATAGAATCACATACTGAGGAGCTAGGGGTTAGTATTTTAACATATCTTTTGAAGAAACACAATTCAGCCCATACCATACATGATGATTGAAACAAAAAATTACAAATCCATCTGACACTCAATAATATTTTAAAGTGAGGAGGGTACAACGACCTAAGTGGAAGTAGGATTTCCACACCACAAATGAGGTGGTAAAACCCTGATATCAGCAAATTGTAATAAGTCATAAATGTATATTGTAATACCCAGAGCAATCACTAAGAAGACTATAGAAAGTAATACACCCCAAAGAACTATAAATAAAGATAGAATTGTAAAAATTGGTCAAGTAACTCACAGGAAGGCAATAAGAGAGATACAGAAGAACAAGAAATAGTGGAAATGAACAGAAAATAAACAATAAAATGATAGACTTAAGCATTAACAAATCAATAATCACCTTAAATTTAAATATTCTAAACACACCACTCAAAAGGTAAAGATTGGACAAGTAAATTTTTAAAAAAATCAAAAACACAACCCAAATATGTACTGGCTGCAAGAAACTCACTTCAAATTTAATGATATAGATTAAGTTAGGAAAAAAAGGTGGAGAGAGTTATACCATGTAAACATTAATTTTTAAAAACAGCAGAAGTGCCTACATAATGTCAGATAAAGTAAACTTCAGAGAAAAGCCTATTACTAGGTACAAATAAAACCTTTACATATAATAAAAAGATCAATCCACCAAGAAGATTTAATAATCCTAAACGTGTACACATCAAAAAAAAAACTAAGCCCCAGAATTCACAAAGCAAAAATTTATAGAGGTAAAATGGGAAATAGACAAATCTACAATTGTAGTTAGGAACTTCCATATCTCACTCTCAGCAATTGATAGAACTATTTAGTACACAGCAAATCAGTAGGGATATAGAAGTACCAATCAACACTATCAACCAACCTAATTAGCACATATAAGATACTCTACCCCAAAACAGCAGAATACACATTTTTTAAGTGCTTATGGAACGTTCATCAAGATAGACCATACCATAAAATAAACTTCAACAAATTTAAAAGAATTGAGGACTTCCCTGGTGGTCCAGTGGTTAAGAATCCGCCTTCCAATGCATGGGACATGGGTTCAATCCCTGGTCAAGGAACTAAGATCCCACATGTCGCAGGGCAACTAAGCCTATGTGCCACAACTACTGAGCCTGCACGCTCTAGAGCCCATGTGCCACAACTAGGGAGCCTGCCTACCACAACTACTGAGCCCATGTACTCTAGAGACTGCACGCTACAACTAGAGAGCCCCCACACTGCAACTACTGAGCCCATGCGCTCCAGAGCCTGTGCACTACAACTAGAGAGCCCCCATGCTGCAACTACTGAGCCTGTGAGCTCTAGCCGATGCAGCACAACTAGAGAGAAGCCCACGTACTGCAACGAAGAGCCTGTGTGCCACAATGAAAAATCCCGCATGCCACAACGAAGATCCCATGTGATGCAACTAAGACCCAATGCAGTCAAATAAATAAATAATATTTTATAAAATAAAACAATTGAAATTCTACAGTGTGTTCTCTGACCACAATGGAATCAAACTAAGAGTCAGTAACAGAAAGACAAGAGGAAAATCATGAAATGTGGAAATTAAAGACATTTCTAAATAATTCATGGGTCAAAAAGGAAGTCTTGAAAGGAAAAAAAGAGCTTAATGCAAATGAAAATACAAAACACCAAAATATCTGGGATGGCAGTTAAAGTGCTAAGAGGGAAATTTATAGCATTAAATGCTTAAATTAGAAAACAGGAAAGGTCTTAGAACAATAATCTAAGTTCTAAATCAAGAAACTAGAAAAAGAAGAGCAAAACAAACCCAAACAAAGTAAGAAGGAAGGAAATAATAAAGATAAGATCAGAAATCAACAAAATTGAAAACCAGAAGCAAAATCTAGGTCTTTGAAAAGATCAACAAAACTGTGAATCTACACTATCAAAAAATGAAAGTTTAACAAATAAATAAAAATAATAAATTATTTTTAAACAGTAAAAAAAAAAGCATGAACTATTATTGGAAACATAAATGATACTCAAATGTCACCTCTCCTAATCATCTTATTTAAAATTACCCTTCCACAATTACATCCATCAGGGTTCTCCATCTGAAGAGAAAAAACAAACAAACACAAACACACACACACACACACACACACACACACACACACACACACACCACATATACACATAATACATACATACATATACATATATATACACACACACATATATATATATATATGATTTATTTTAAGGAACTGGCACATGTGATTGTGGGGTCTGGCATGTCTGAAATCTGTAGCAGGCCAGTGGGCCGTAAACTCAAGAAGAGTTGATGTTGAAGTCTTGAGTTGGAAATCTAGGGCAAACCAGCAGGGTGGAAATTTGTCAGAATGTGACACCTCAGCCTTGAGGCAGAATTTCCTCCTCCAGGAAATCTGTTTTCACTCTTACATCCTGCAACTAATTGATGAAGCTCACCCCACGTTATCAAAAGTAATCTTTACTTCAAGTCAACTGATTGCATATTTTAACTACCTCTACAATACACCATCACAGCAACACCTTGATAAGTGTTTGATTAAATACCTGGATACCATAAACTAGCCAAGATGATACATAAAATGAACCATCACTGTCCCCCTCTTGTCCAGTTGGTATCCATACACATATCTTCAAATAAAGACAATAACAAAGTCATTGTACAACTGAAAAATGTGCTTTTTCACCATAAGAGAATGCAAAATCTTTGAGTCACTCTTCTCCTTGATATCCTGTAACATGAATGCTACCATGTGAAGTTGTTATTAATGCATCTTATGTTCTATGAGGGGATAACAGAGGGGGGAAAGGGTATTTGGCATGACTATACACACAAACGTATTCATAACAAAATAAGGAGTATATACTTATAACATTTATAGCCCTCATTTCTGCAACTGTTCACATGGTCATAGCTGGTATTCATAACTACCTCATTCCACTACCTATTCCATATTCCCTTTGTCCTTAGCAAGCACCTCAGCTGGTTGTGGTTCTTTGCCTGATAGAATGACTCAAACCTTCAGTCCTGAAAGGTCTGAGACATTAGTAGTCCCGCCGAATTGAGTTATTATAGTTTTACATTGATTTTTAATCACAAGGATGGTAGTACTAAGAGATGCCCTAAGGGATCTACTGTATTCCATACATGCTCTTCCTTACCTCCATTTTGTAGTAGAGCCCAATTTCTCCTTAGTAATCAGGATCAATTACTTTAGCCAGTAAAGTATCTCCCTTCACTGCCTAGTGATCCAGAGGCATGAAGAGCCCAAAGTGGCAAGGTGACAGTCTTAACTACAAGTTCAGTGGAGTCATTGTTGTATCTCCTGGTGGAAGCATTTGGAACTGAGACCTGTAGATCAGCAGAATATAAGATTGTAGAGACAGAAAGCAAAAATTTTGCTAGTGAATAACTACTGTAATAGTAGTGGTGCCACTCCCATTTCCACCCCTTGATTCCTGGACCCATGAATTTTGGCTATGGAAGGAATAGTACCATGTATTGCATGCTGATTTAGGGTATATACAAATTCCTGGAGAACATGCCCCAGCCTTGCAAAGTATTGCCTCTCAGATGGTGCTGTAACTGAGTCTTCATAAGGCCATTCTATGGTTCTATCAACTCAGCTGCTTCAGGATGATGAGGAACATGGTAAGACTAGTTAATTCCATGAGTATGGCCCCACTGCCACATTTCAAGTACAATGAAATGAGTTCCATGATCAGAAGCAATGCTCTTTGGAACACATTGTAGTGAGTAAGGCATTCTGTAAGTCGACAGATGGTAGTTTTGGCAGAAACACTGTGTGGTGGGAAGACAAATCCATATCCAATGTGTTCGTTCCAGTAAGGATAAAGGGCTGTCCCCTCTGTGATGGAGGTGGTCGAATGTAATCAACCTGCCACCAAATAATTGGCTTGATCACCTCTGGAAATGGTGTCATATCAGAGACTCAGTGATGGTTTCTGCTGCTGACAGATTGAACACTCAGCAGTGGGTGTAGCAGTGGGTCCTCCTTGGTGAGTGGAAGTCGATGTTTCTGAGCCCATGCATAAATTCCATCCCTATCACCAGGGCCACTTTGTTCATGAGCCCCTTGAGCAATGACAGGAGTGGCTGAGGAAAGTGGCTGACTGCTATCCACAGAACAGGTCATCTTATCCACTTGATTATAAAAATCCTCCTCTGCTGAGGTCACTCTTTGGTGAGCATTCACATTGGATACAAATATCTTCAGTTTTTTGTGGGAGATTTTGCCCATTCAAAGAGGCCTACCCACATATGTCTTCCCCGGACCTCTTTGTCACGAATTTTCCAATCATGTTCCTTCCAAATCTCTGCTCACCCATCTAAACCATTGGCTACAGTCTATGAATTGGTATACAAACACTCACACCTCTAGCCATTTCTCTTTCAAAGTAAAAATAACAAACATGTTCGCTGCTCAAAGTTCTGTCCAGTGGAAAGATTCCCCTTCATCACTGTCCTTCAGGGATGCACCACAAAGAGGTTGTAGTAGAACTGTCCACTTTTAAGTGGTGCCTGCATATCAAGCAGAACCATCTGTAAACCAGGCCCAAGTTTTCTCTTCTTCAGTCAACTGACTGTAAAGAACTCCCCATGAGGCAATAGATATAAGCTGGGAGAAAGGAAGTAATATAGAAGTAGTGGGGGCCATAAACATTTGAGCCACTTCTTTATGTAATTTACCTTTGCCCTTAGGGCCTGCTAAAGAGTAATTTTATATACCACTTCCATTTGCTAGTGGAGTGCTGCTGTGCATGGACAAAATTATGGGTTGGTGGGGAGGCAATATCCACTTCATCATGAGCATCTCAGGTCTCATAGTAACTTTGTGGCCCATGGTTAGGTGTCCAGTCTTTACTAAATCCCAATAGCAAGCAGCTAAAAACTATTTCTCCAAAGTGGAGTAGTTATCTGCAGAGACTCTCGGGGTTTTGCTTCAAAATCATAAGGGTATGCACTATGATTGACTATAAGGGCCAACCAAAGGCCCCAAGTGGAATCCCTATCTGCAACTGACAAATGTAACTTCAAGTGCCATTGGATCTGCTGGAACATGTGGCCCAGTGGAAGAGCAGCTTGTACAGCAGCCTGAACCTGTTGCAAAGTTTTCCCTTGTTCTGGGCTCCATGCACGGTTTTTTAGGTCACTTGGTAAATACATCAGCGTAGCACATCTGAATGAGAAACATGTTAACTCCAAAATCCAAAGAGGCCCACTAGGCATTGTGCCTCATTTTTGGCTGTAGGAGGGGTCAGATGAAGCAATTTAACCTTCATAGGGATATCTTCATATCACACAATTGGACCCCTTGAAATTTCACTGAGACAGAAGCCCCTGAATTTTGTAGGATTTATTTCCCACCCTCTAACATGAAAATGTCTTTCCTATAAGTTTAGAGTAGTTTCCATGTCTGATTCACTAGTTCCAATAAGCACAATGTCATCAATGTAATGAACTAGTGTGGTGTCTTACAGAAGAGAAAGGCAATCAAGATCTTTATAATCTAAAATATGACAATAGGACTGGAAACTTGATATATCCCTGCAGCAGGACAGTATTGCTGGCTTTGCAAGCTGAAAGCAAACTGCTTCTGGTGGTGTTTACTAACAGGTATTGAGAAAAAATGTATCTGCCAGATCAATAGCTGCAATATCCCCAGATACCAGGGGATATGTTAATTTGCTCAAGCAAAGAAACCATATCTGGAATAGCAACTGCAATTGGACTCATCAACTGGTTAAGTTTATGATAATCCATTGTCATTCTCTAAGGTCCACCTGTCTTCTACATAAGCCAAAGAGGTGAATTGAATTGGGGATGTGGTGGGAGTAAACACCCCTGCATCCTTCAAGTCATTAATGGTGGCACTGATCTATGCAGCTCCTCTGTGAATGTGGTGTTGCTTTCGGTTTCCTATTGTCCTGGGTAGAGTCAATTCTAGTGGCTTCCACTTGGCCTTTCCTACCATAATAGCCCTCACTCCACAGGTTAGGGAACCAATGTAGAGATTCTGCCAGTTGCTGACTATATCTATTCCAACTATGCACTCCAGCCTGGAGAAATAACCACAGATAAATTTGAGGACCCACTGGATCCACTACTGTGAGATGGACATTAGCTAAAACTCCATTGATCACTTGACATGCATGAGCCCCTACTCTGACTAGTGGAGCACAGTGACGTTTTGGGTTTCCTACAATTAATGTCATTTCAGAGCTCAAGTTCAATAATTCATGAAATTATGATTTTTCCCCAGTGCCCTCTTTACCACTGGAAATAGAGTCATTTGTGTATTTAAACTAATCAGATTAGAGAAGCAATTCCAGAACCAATTGAGACAACTTATTCTTAAGATTCTGTTCCTCTTGAACCAAAATCTACACTAGTCGAGGTTCTCCAGAGACACAGGACCAATAGGACATAATTATATATATATATATATATATATATATCCCATGTATATTTATAATAGATTTATCTTAAGGAATTGGCTCACACGGCTGCAGAGACTGTCAAGTCATAAATCCACAGGGCAGGCCATCAGGCAGGAAACTGCAAGAGGTGATGCTGCAATCTTGAGGTAGAATTCTTTCTCCTCCAGGAAACTACAGGTTTGCTCTTAAGACTTTCAACTGACTGGTGAGGTCCACCCACATTATTGAGGGTAATCTCCTTTACTTCAAGTCAACTAATTGTAGATGTTAACCATGTCTATAAAATACCTTCACAGCAACATCTAGATTAGTGTTTGATTAAATAACTGGGTAGTATAGCCTAGCCAAGTTGACAGTTAAGATTAACGATCACTATACTCTATATTCGCTTTCCCTGTCTTATTTTTCTCTAACTTATCTGCATATAACATACTCTATATTTTCTTTAGACATTTTGGGTTTTGTCTATCTCCCCTAACTTCAATGTAATCTTCAGAAGGCAGGAAATTTTGTCTGCTTTGTTCATTGTTGTTATACACAGCTCCTAGAATAGTGTCTGGCACATATTGTGAAATAAATAAATATTTGTTCACTGAACTAACTGCTATTCAGAAAGTAATTCAATATTCAGTAAAATTGAAGATAAGTACAGACATGATTATTGCAACATAGTTTAGAATACCAAAAAGTTAAAAACTTGCCAAATTTCCATTAATAGTGAATGGATTTTTTAAATTGTATTATATTCATACAATGGAAGTCTCTTATTCAGTTAAAACAAAATAAATAAAACTACACATAGAAACATAGATAAATTTCAAAAACAAAATATCCAACTGAAAAAAAAAGTTACAAAATGATATGCACACTATGATACTGTAATTTAACAATGCACAAAACAATACTATATAATGTTTATGGATGCATATGAATGTAGAGAGGGATACTCACCAATATCAGGTTACCTGTAAGGAAGAAAGGAGATTAATGAGATGGATGGGGAACTTTAATTTTATCCATATCTTTTTATTTTTTAAAAAGCAATGATCTCTAGAAACCATAAAACTCCTAGAGGAAAGCATAGGTAGAACACTCTTTGACATAAATCATAGCAGTATTTTTTGGATCTCTCTCCAAAGACAAAAGAAACAAAAGCAAAAATAAACAAATGGGAGCTAATTAAACTTAAAAGCTTTTGCACAGCTAACTATTGAAAAAACAAAAAGACAATCTATTGAATGGGGGAAAATATTTGCAAATGATATGACCAACAAGGGGTTAATATCCAACGTATATAAATAGTTCATACAATTCAACATCAAAAAACAAACAACCTGAGAAAACCATAATTCAAAAAGAGTCATGTACCACAATGTTCATTGCAGCTCTATTTACAATAGCCAGGACGTGGAAGCAACCTAAGTGTCCACTGACAGATGAATGGATAAAGAAGATGTGGCACATATATACAATGGAATATCACTCAGCCATAAAAAGAAACGAAATTGAGTTATTTGTAGTGAGGTGGATGGACCTAGAGTCTGTCATACAGAATGAAGTAAGTCAGAAAGAGAAAAACAAATACTGTATGCTAACATATATATGGAATCTAAAAAAATAAATTGGTCATGAAGAACCTAGGGGCAAGATGGGAATAAAGACACAGATCTACTAGAAAATGGACTTGAGGACACGGGGAGGGGGAAGGGTAAGCTGGCACAAAGAGAGTGGTAGTGTATATATGCACATATTTACACTACCAAATGTAAAATAGATAGCTAGTGGGAAGCAGCCACATAGCACAGGGAGATCAGCTTGGTGCTTTGTGACCAGCCAGAAGGGTGGGATAGGGAGGGTGGGAGGGAGGGAGATTCAAGAGGGAAGAGATATGGGGATATATGTATATGTATAACTGATTCACTTCATCATAAAGCAGAAACTAACACACCATTGTAAAGCAATTATACTCCAATAAAAACGTTAAAAAAAAAACCTGATTTAAAAATGGGCAGAAGACCTGAATAGACATTTTTCCAAAGAGGAAATGAAGATGGCCAACAAGCACATGAAAAAATGCTCACCATTGCTAATTATCAGGGAAATGCAAATCAAACCCACAATGAGCTATCACCTCACACCTGTCAGAATGGCTATCATCAAAAAGAACAAAAATGTGGAGAAAAGGGAACCTTTGTACACTGCTGGTGGAAATGTAAATTGGTACAGCCATTGTGAAAAACAGTATGGAGAGTTCTAATAAAAACTAAAAGTAGAACTACCATATGACCCTCAATTCCACTCCTGGGTATATATCTGAAAAAACAAAAGCACTAGTTTGAAAAGGTACATGCACCCCCATGTTCATATCAGCATTATTTACAATTGCCAAGATATGGAAGCAACCTAAATGTCCATCAACAGATGAATGGATAAAGAAGAAGTGGTATATATACAATGGAATACTGCTCAGCCATAAAAAAGAACGAAGTTTTGCCATTTGCAACAACATAGATGGACTTGGAGGATATTATGGTAAGTGGAATAAGTCACACAGAGAAAGACAAATACTTTATGATATCACTTATATGTGGAATCTAAACAAATAAAACTAGTGAATATAACAAAAAAGCGGACTCAAAGATCTAGAGAACAAACCAGTGGTTACCAGTGAGGAGAGGGAGAGAGAAGGGACATGTTAAGGGTAGGGGATTAAGAGGGACAAACTATTAGGTATAACATAAGCTACAAGGATATATTGTACAACACGGGGAATATAGCCAATATTTTATAATAACTATAAATGGAATATAACCTTTAAAAATTGTGAATCACTATATTGTACACCTGTAACATACAATATTGTAATTAATTATACTTCAATTAAAAATAGGGGTAAAAATGATCTGAAGTAAATATGAAAATTTTTAACATTCATTAAGTCTAGGTGGTAGTAACATGGGTGTCTGATTTTTTTGTACTTTTGTATATTTGAGATACTTAATAATTGGCAATAAAAAATATAATGGCAAAGAAGGTCCAATTTCAAATAGCAACTACAAAAACACCTCAGGACTAAAAAATGTGAAACATAAAAGATCTGTATGAAGAAATCTTTTATACACTTTTGAGGGACACAGTCTTCCATCAATGTTCTGTTACCAGATGGGACTACTCAAAGTGTAAAGATGTTCTTTCTTGTTTGTATTAATTTATAAGTTTAATTTGATCTGCTAAAGACAACAGTAGAATTTTTTGAAACTGAACAAACTGATTCTTAAGCTCATAAGAAAAAAAATATTCATGTCAAGAAAAACCAGAAAAATCAAAAAAAAGAGTAATGAGGAGGAATTGGTTTTATGAGATGTTAAAGTATATTATAAAGATACAGAAATTAAAAGAGTTTTGTGGTACTGGTATATGAATTAAATGCCCAAACCTTCCCTCATATCTGACCACTTTTCTATATTCTGCTGTACCTTTCTAGTCTAAACCACTATTGTCTCTCACCTAGATTACTAAAATATCCTTGTAAATGGTCTCCCTACTTGCATGCTGCACACTACCCCACCATACAGTCCATTCTCCACACAGCAGCCAAAGTGATCTTTTAAAAACTTAGAACATGTCACTCCCCTGCTGGAAACCATGAAGAATTAAACACATCAATGGAAAAAAACAGAGTTCAGAAATAGGTCCATATACCAAATTTGTATATGACAAACGTAAAATTTCCTATCGGTGGAGAAAAGATTTATTATTTAATAAATGGTGTTGAGACAACTAACTAGTCATTTGAAAAAATAAAATTGGATCCTGGACTCACTCTTTACCCTAAAATGGATGTTTTTAAATGTTATATTAAAAAATGAAGACTTTCAAAACTAATTTACTCCTTTGTGTGGGAAGGAACAGGTAGTGACTGCATGGGAGCACCAAGCAGGCCACCAGGATACTGTTCATGTTCAATTGACCTGAATGCTGGTTACATGGAAGTATTCAGTTTATGAGAATTCATTGCACTACATTTATGATATATGTGATAATGTGCACTTTTCTGTACATTATATTTTATTTTACTTTTTAAATCAATTTATTTTATTTATTTATTTTTGGCTGTGGTGGGTCTTCATTGCTGTGCACGGGCTTTCTCTAGTTGTGGCGAGCGGGGGCTACTCTTCATTGTGGTGCACAAGCTTCTTATTGTGGTGGTTTCTCTTGTTGCAGAGCATGGGCTCTAGGCACGCGGGCTTCAGTAGTTGTGGTGCACAGGCTCAGTAGTTGTGGCTCGTGGACTCCAAGGCACAGGCTCAGTAGTTGTGGCGCACGGGCTTAGTTGTTCCATGGCATGAGGGATCTTCCTGGACCAGGGCTCGAACCTGTGTCCCCTGCATTGGCAGGCAGATTCTTAACCACTGCACCACCAGGGAAGCCCTCTGTACATTATATTTTAATAAAAACTTTAAAAATAAGCAAAATAATGAAGCTACTAGAAAAAAGATTGATGAATTTGGCTACATAAAAATCATGGGTTTTTTTCCCCTGCATGGGAAAAATACTATAAATAAAATCAAAAGGCAAATGAGAAACTGGAGAACAGTTTGTAACACATATAATAAAGAACTAATTTCTGTAATATGTAGTTAGTAAGGGAAATTATCAAAATAACTTAATAGAAAAATGGGCAAGGGAATTCCCTGGCAGTCCAGTGGTGAGGACTCCATGCTTTCTCTGGCCAGGGCCTGGGTTCATCTCTGGTTGGGGAACTAGGATCCCACAAGTAGCACAGCCAACAACAACCAAGAAGGGAAAAATATATGAGTTAACTCTCATAGTAAAACATACAAATGGTTTTAATACAGATGAAAAGGTACACAATCTCATAATAAAGTTAATGCTATTAAAACTGCCAGGAGATAGATTTTTTTAGCCTTTCAGATTTGCAAAGATTTTTTAAAATAACAACACACTGTATTATAAGAGGATAGGGAAACTGGCAGTCTTGTGCATTGTGGTCAAGAGTATAATCTTTATTGTATTCAGTTTGGTAATATCTAACAAAAATTTTAATGACATATCCTGAGACCCTGTAATACCTAAAGACCAATTCCAGTGTATTCACAAAAGATATGTTTAAAGATATTTGTAACATCATTGTTAACAATGGCAAAAGGTTGGAAACAATCTAAATGTTCATTCACTAATAATCTAGTTAAATTAATTTTTGTATGCTTATACTATAGAATACTATACATTCATTAAAAATAACCAGACTACTACTGACAGTACTTATACAGAAAGATCGCCATAAAAACAAGGTATTTTTAAATGGCGTAAAATAGTGTGAATAGTATGGTGCTACCATTATACATTCCTAAGTTCCCAAGAGTGATAGTGTTAAAATACTCTGTGCAGAAAAAAAAATTTAAGGAAAAGTTTTTCCTTATAGAAGAATGGCAGCTAATAAATGTAAAAGGATGATACAATTAGAAAATCATCATTTTGTAACCCCAATGTAATAATTGATTTAGGTAAGTATCATCAAATGATGCTAAAATCCTGGTATGGGAAGTTGTTAGAGAAGAGTATATGCATAAAGTATGAAAGAATTATCCCACTGATAACTTACAAAGGGGAAAGTTTTTGTCAGTGGAGACATCTTAACCAAGTGTTCAAACTTCGCACTACTGTTATTAGGACAAGCTGACATTATAATGTGTCTCCTGATGTGGTGCAACATAAGATACACAACAGCACCTATGAAGCATTCTTGCCAGAAATGTTTAACCTAAATTTTTTTGCTGAATAGTACTCCGTATAATAAAATACTGCAATTTGTCTATCCATTCCTCTGTTAATGGACATTTGAATTGTTTCTAATGTTTAATTATTATGGATAAAGCTTCTATGTCTTTTTTTGGGCATAGCCTTTCTCTTTAATACAGTGGCATGATTTTGGGTACCATAGTTTTTTTCCCCCTTTTTTCATTCTGTTCCTCTGTCATGACTGTAGACTGAGATTTGGTGGGTGAAGATTAGGGCATTTTGTTAATAGGTGGTGCCAGCTGCTCATATTATGTTGCTCTTTACCTTATTCTGAATTACATTCATTGTAAGAGGGTAATGTAGTGTGACTCACCTAGAGATGTGTGTGACTTGGGTGCCATGCTTCTAAGGCCCCCTTTCCCCTACCATAAGTTCTTGAATTGGTTCTGATTATCCCTTAGGTAGACCCTGATCCTTATTGTTGATTTCAAAAACCCAAAGGGTGGTAAACTTTACTGGAAACCAGATCAAGAAGTGTGAAAGCCCTAAATACATGGAAGAATATGGCTGCTTTTAGGGCTGAGGTGGCAGGGAAAAAAAACAATGAAATAAATTACCATGAATTCAAAGAAAAAAGTCAGAACAAAAAACCAATGCACTGAAAAAAGACTGTGGCAGTAATACCATGGCCTTGAGAATCTGGTTGGCACAGCAACAGCTTTGGACCTTGGCAGCAGGCAGAGCAACTACAGTGTGCTTTTTTTTTAAGAGTATTTTTTTTTTGATATGGACCATTTTTTAGAAGTCTTTATTGAATTTGCTACAATATTGCTTCTGTTTTTATGTTTTGGGTTTTTGGCCGCAGGCATGTGGGATTTTAGTTCTCCGACCAGGGATCGAACCCGCACCCCCTGCATTGGAAGGCGAAGTCTTAACCACTGGACCGCCAGGGAAGTCCCAATGGTGTGTTTTATATGAACAGAGAACCACAGCCCAGGGGACCATTTTAGCTTTAGAAATGTCAGAAAGCAAACCAGAGGATTATCAGGAAATGAAGGTTGAGAAGGCTTAAGATCTTAGAGGCAAAATTTAGCTTACATGTAAAGGAAAAGAAGGATGTACCCGCAAAGATGTCCCATTACCCCACCCTCTCCCACAAATTAGCCTAGGTCCACAAAACTATTGAGGTGCCCTCTGAATACTGCAGACAAAGTGTCGTTAATAACAGCAGATTACAATCCTTCTCTTGAGGACAGATTACAAAATATTCAGGAAAAACATCAAGAGAGAAAGACCACAGTGAGCAGTATAGGATACTTCAGGCATTATTTAGTGAGTTTCAGGAGACACAGTGCTTTTGGTTGGGGAAGCAGGTATAGCCTGGAGCAAGGGGGAAGATGCCCATGCTTAGGGAACTTAGGGAGTTCGAGCTCTAAGGGAAGAGGAGAAAAGATAAAATCACTAAAGTAGGATTTCAATATGTATGGATCTGGTCTGAGTTAGATAATGGAATGATGCAAAGATACCACCTGGAAGAAATTCTCCTATTCAGGGATGTGAAGATGGGTAAGGCAGTTTTATTTGAATAGTGAATGCTTCCTGTAGACCTGGAACTTCTTTTCTTTATAGTTCTCCCTATGGGAGGGATCCCAAAAGGCAAAACCTGAAGGAGTATGATAAGAAAACAAACGTCAAGACCACAAAACAAAAAGAAAGGAAAGACAAAAGACACTATGATCCAGCAAATAGTGTTAGCATTACACATAGTAGAGGAGACACAGGACCTTAAGAAATAAATAGGGGAAAACAGAAGGAAATAGAACTAGAGGCATATGCCACTGCTCCAGCGTGTGTGGGGGAAGCCAAAAAAGAATATTATACTACAGGTTACACAAGACCTAGAGAATTAAAAACCCAAGGGAAGGCAAGGTTTCAGGAAAGAAGACATGACAGCAGATACACTGGTGCTCACTGAGTGGCACAGCCTTTGGAAGTATCAACAGTAGCAGCTTTGGTTTAGGGATTTGGCAAGGGTGCTTTCCTTGTTGGGTCATTTGGGAGAACAAGGGGTGAACCTTCCCTAAAAGGCAGGTTTTGTAGTCTGAAGGAACCTGGAGCAGACAGTGACAACAGCAGTCACCATGACATAGAGCAAAACCCTTGGGATCTTGCTGGGGACACGGATATACATAGATGAGCAGGAGACTGAGACTGTGAGGACTGCTAGGCCATGAATTTCACTCAGAGAGCCACCTGTTATAAATGTTGAATACCTTCTCATAAGAGGAAGTAGATTAGATTGTTAGGAATACAGGAGCCAAAGGGAAATGAAAATGGAAATACAGTTCACCCCAAAACAACTCGAGGTTTAGGGGTACCAACACTCCCCTCAGTCAAAAATACACATATAACTTTACAGCTGGCCTTTATCCATGGTTCTGCATCTGCGGATTCAACCACCCTCGGATTGTATCATGTAGTACTATAGCACATATTTATTGAAAAAATCCATATATAAGTGGACCCAAACAGTTCAAACCTGTGTTATTCAAAAGTCAACTGTATTTTAAATATATAGGATGGATAATGAAGAAAAAGGGGGCGGCCTTAGGAAAGACTAAGGAGAGACTGGAGGGACCACTACAACAAATGTCTAAATACTACAAGAAGACAGAATGCGAGCCTGTCCATCCCAGCTATCTGAGTACAAAACCTGTGTCCTTAAGATCCATTTAGAGAAATTTCCCATCTCTAAAAGAATTAGGGCCATCTGATGCCCATGCTCTTATGGGGGTATCCACATATTGTACAGTTTCCTCTCTCAGAGTGGCTGTTAAGCACAAAGTGAGAATAAAAAGAAGAGGATCACAGCTTCCTCACCTCCACTACCTCCCTCAGGGAGAATCTAGTAATTTGATTGGCTTAGATCACTTGAGCCACGTTTGCTAGTGTGTTTGGGCTGGTCACTATGGGTTAAAAAGTCATGTACTCTAGATGGCTTTCTCTTTAGTGCTTTTTTGCCATTCAGAGAGATTAAAACACTAAGCCAGTCTCCTGGGTGCCCAACAATCTTGCTTTCTTGCCTCCTTCACTTGATGTTTCATGTAGTTAATAGTTCTTATCAATTCAATGGTCAACTACTAATAAGATTGGGACTTGGCAAGAAAAGGTGAAGCCCTTTTTGGATCTTGAGCTAAGGTTATGTACTGAAACCTAGCTTTACCAGAAAGTCCTGTACCAGAGTACTGGGCACTAACTCCACTAATCACAAAGTAATATTTTAATTCCTATCTGTCTTTGTCACTTGTGTGTATGGCTCCTTTATGACCTCTACATGGGTTAAGTCAAAACATGATTATTCTTGAGTCCCTGCCTATAACACCAAATTACTATCATCAAAAATCTTATGTTAGTACCTAGCAGGCAGGACACATGGGATCAGGGCTTACAGGGCTGGCCACATCCATTAGGATATGAACAAGTAACAGACTAGAAATGAGGTGAAATGAGGTTGGTCCCTGGAACCACCATCACGAATACATTATTTTATGCTCTCTAGTTAAAACTTGTCATAGAATCCTTTTCATCCCTAGTTCACTCCTTACCATTTAGTATCTCCCTCTAAAAGCCCCTATATCAATGAAATCCTGGTGGAAATGAAGTTAGCTTATTATTTTAAAGCTGGTCAATCAATTGGGGGTAGAGGGACAAAGAGTTCATTTCTCAGTAACTGGAAATAGCATTGCCTTTCTTTGCTATGTCTACTATTTCTTGTGGCCTCTTGCTGGAGAGATTAAGAGTGATTTGTTTCTGATATATATTTTTCCGTACTTCCCAAATTTTCCAAAATGTGTACTTACCACTTTGATTATCAGGGAAAAGAAAAAAAAAAAAGGAAAGAAAATTCCATAAATTTAAGGAATTGAATCAGGAGAGAAAGAGGTTCCTTTACCCATAATTCCAGTCTGGTCTTAGAAATCAAACTCATATCCCTCAAGGGAGAATGTCAATATTGAAATTATATGATGAGGAATGATGTCCATCATAACAAATGATAAATAATATACAATTTGCTCGTTTAATTCTCATTTTTAGCTCAACATGTCCTTAATTCATTTTTTTTATTCCTTCTAAAACAACCATTTGCTATCTCAAAGGGTAAACACTCTCTGAAAAACAAAATCAGTTATTAAATTCTATCTTAGTATAACTCAGTCTTGATTGTCCTTTCTACAGGTGGTTGGGTTAGGGAAAAAAAGTATTTTCAAACATCTTGTATTCTCTTAAGGCAAAACATGGTCATGAAAAGGTTAGTGAAAGACCCCAAATACTGATAGGGTACAGGGCCCTGATAATGTCAGAGTGTAAAATAGGAATAACATCTTCCCATAATAGAGCAAGACTGACTCATATTTAAAAAAGAGATTAGATGTTCAGGTGCAAAAAATTGAGTTTTTATTATCTTTTCTTATGAACATGGGGCAGTCTACATATTTAGCTGACATCAGCATGAGCAATACACAATCTAAATCTGGAGCGCTTTGTTAGTCTGGGTAAGAACTGTTTAGCCTACATCGCACCCCTAGAAAACAGAATTTCTGGGGTGGCCTCAGTATTCTTCAGCTGAGGTTTTTTTCTTTCACCAAGTAGAGATGAAGCAGCCCTGGTTCTCATCATTGAAGGCAAGATGGGCTCTCTGATTTTCATGAGGGTCTGTGATGTGGGCTGCCCTGTTTTTTCAATCAACTAAAATTTTATTTTATGTCTACACTTCAATCAGCACTGAGATATATACCCATATAACTGCCACCCCAATCAAGATATAGAACATTTCTGTCACTCCCAAAAAATTGCTGCATGCCTCATGAGGGTCAATTTCCTTCCCTAACACCCAGCTCTAGGAAGCCACTGATCTGTTTTCTGTCACTATTGGTTAGTTTAATCTTTTCTAGAATTTCAGTATGTGAAATCATACAGTATATATATACTGTTTTGTCTGGCTTCTTTAAATCAGCAGAAAGCTTTTGTGATTCAGACATACTGTTACATGTATTCATGTTTGTGCCTTTTAAAAACAGCTTTATTGGAGTATTATTTACATACCATTAAATAAATAAACAGTGGTATATCCATTCAATGTGCTACTGTAAAGCAATAAAAAGGAGTGAACTGAGAGGAGAAATGATTTGCCAAGTTCCTCATGCCACCATTCTGAAAGTCTAGCTCCTTCCAATTCAGTACTTTATATTGCTGCATATTTCATTTTTGTATGGGTATAGTGTGAGGTAGAGGTCATGGTTTGCTTTTCTCCATATGGATATCCAGTTGTTTCAGCACTATTTATTGAAAACACTATCAGTTCTCCATTGAATTGCCTTTGTACTTTTGTCAAAAATCAATTTAGAGAAGATATTGGCAAATCACATATCCAGCAAAGAATAAAGAATTTTCTAAATTTGATAGTAGGAAAACAAAGAACTCAATTTTTTTTAAGTGTTTTTTAAATTTTTTATTTATTTTATTTTTGGCTCTATTGGGTCTTTGTTGCTGCGCGTGGGCTTTTCTCTGTGGTGAGCGGGGGCTACTCTTCGTTGCAGTCCAAGGGCTTCTCATTGCAGTGGCTTCTCTTGTTGTGGAGCACGGGCTCTAGGCAAGCAGGCTTCAGTAGTTGTGGTGCACAGGCTCAGTAGTTGTGGCTCGCGGGCTTAGTTGCTCTGCGGCATGTGGGATCTTCCCGGACCAGGGCTCGAACCCGTGTCCCCTGCATTGGCTGGTGGATTCTTAACCACTGCACCACCAGTGAAGCCCAGAACTGAATTTTTTTTTAATGGGCGAAAGATTTGAACAGATGCTTCACCAAAGACAATATACAGTTGGCAACACATAAAAGAAAATCTACTAAATATTGGTTTAAAAAAAGAGTGAGAATCTCAAGTTCAATGACAGAAGCTCCACTCCAGGCAGGTGCATCCAAGAAGATGGGGTTTCTCCCAAGGAGGGGTGGGCAACCAGCATTTCTCATTGTCCCCAGATCCATGTTGCAGTTCTATATCATCCAAGCATGGTTGAGAGGACTGGGGCTCCCTTCCCCTAGTCAGCTTTAAATCATAGTATGGAAGCTCTAACCTAGGCATGGCAGGTCAGAAACACTTGTCCCGGGGCTTCCCTCGTGGTGCAGTGGTTAAGAATCTGCCTGCCAATGCAGGGGACACAGGTTCAAGCCCTGGTCCAAGAAGATCCCACATGCTGTGGAGCAGCTAAGCCCGTGCACCACAACTACTGAGCCTGCGCTCTAGAGCACGTGAGCCACAACTACTGAGCCCACAGACTACAATTACTGAAGTCCACGTGCCTAGATCCCGTGTTCCACAACAAGAGAAGCCACTGCAATGAGAAGCCCATGCACCGCACTGAAGAACCAAAGCAGCCAAAAATAAATAAATAAATTTATAAAAAAAAAAAAGAAACACTTGTCCCTAGTCACCCTCACTCCAGCTGACTTATAGGATATTTTCCACATCAAGAGAGGCAAGACACACTCTGCTTGTAAAGTAGGTGTGCCACTCTGAAACAGGCCACCAATCCCAACTCCACCTCTGGAGCAGTGACACAGAGGTTTTGCCCAGGGAGAAAGGTGATCCATAAGAACAGAGAACTCTGATGCTCTCCCCAAGGGAACTGAGTTTATTTGGAACACAGTGTGGGGAAGCTCAAGCCAAAGTGTGCTCTCTGGGAATGCTGGAGATTTTGGTAGTAAGCAATTAAGAAGAGGCTAGCAGCTTCATGAGAACAACAAACAAAACTAATTATAGACCAATTTACTAGAGA
>NW_006776345.1:160743-160946 GCF_000442215.2 Lipotes vexillifer | reverse complement strand
AAAGAGATAAGAAAAGCCCTCCTGTAGTGAGAACAAAACTCAAAGGCTGGCCTCAAAAACTACCTCTGCAAAGGGGCCCAAGTTTAATTGGATCAGACTGAGGAGCAATTTACGCAATCTCAAAAACATGAGGGCAATTAGTTGGCAATTAGTGGCGCCTAACAGCTCTGTGTGTTACCAACAGTAACAAAGAGATCAGGGAA
>NW_006776345.1:141407-160733 GCF_000442215.2 Lipotes vexillifer | reverse complement strand
CAGGGAAAGAGATAAAAAGATCCCTGCTAAAACCACTGTCATCTCAGGGTGACTGCATGCATACCAAACCTGTGCCTTTTGAGGGATGACATTAAGGTCTGCACACTATAGGGGAAATAGACTTCACTAAGATAGTCCATCCATATCATAAACAAATAAGCAAACAACAACCCTGAGTAAGGGAGAGTCAGTATGCAGAGTTGCTACAATTAGACATGCAAAAAAAAAAAAAAAACCCAGAAAAACAAAAACAGGAAAACGTAACCCATACACAGGAAGAAAAGAAGGAACTGAAACTTCCAGTGAGAGGGCCTAGATGTCAGTTTAGAAGACAAACATTTCAGAGTTGCTATTATAGTAAATATGTTCAAAGAACTAGAGGAAACCTTGATTAAAAATTAAAGAAAGGGGGACTTCCCTGGTGGCGAAGTGGTTAAGAATCCTCCTGCCAATGCAGGGGACACGGGTTCGAGTCCTGGTCCAGAAAGATCACACATGCCACAGAGCAACTAAGCCCGTGCGCCACAATCTACAGAGCCCGTGCTCTAGAGCCTGAGAGACACAACTACTGAGCCTGCATGCCACAGCTACTGAAGCCCATGCACCTAGAGCCCATGCTCTGCAGCAAGGGAAGCCACCGCAATGAGAAGCCCTCGCACCGCAATGAAGAGTAGCCCCCTTGGGCTTCCCTGGTGGCGCAGTGGTTGAGAGTCCGCCTGCCGATGCAGGGGACATGGGTTCGAGCCCCAATCCGGGAAGATCCCACATGCCACGGAGCGGCTGGGCCCGTGAGCCATGGTCGCTGAGCCTGCGCGTCCGGAGCCTGCATGTCCGGAGCCTGTGCTCCGCAACGGGAGAGGCCACAACAGTGAGAGGCCCGCATACCACAAAAAAAAAAAAAAAAGAGTAGCCCCCACTTGCTGCAACTAGAGAAAGCCCATGAGCAGCAACGAAGACCCAATGCAGCCAAAAAATAAATTAATTTTTTAAAAAATTAAAGAAAGGTATGATGACAATGTCTCAATAAAAAGAAAATATCAATAAAAATATGAATTAGTTTTAAAAATAAAAATTCTGGAGTTTGAAAGTATAATAATGAAAATAACAAATTTACTAGGGGACTCTAATAGACTTCAAGGAGTAGATTTGAACTGGCAGGAGAAAGAATTGGTGAACTTGAAAATAGATCAATAGAAGTTATTCAATCTTAATAATAAAGAGATGAAATTGAGTTATTTGTAGTGAGGTGGATGGACCTAGAGTCTGTCACACAGAGTGAATTTAAGTCAGAAAGACAAAAACAAATACTGTATCTAACACATATATATAGAATCTAAAAAAAAAAAAAGGTTCTGATGAACATAGGGGCAGGACAGGAATAAAGACACAGATGTAGAGAATGAACTTGAGGATACAGCGGTGGGGGGAAAGCTAGGATGAGGTGAGAGAGTAGCAATGACATATATACACAACCAAATGTAAAATAGATAGCTAGTGGGAAGCAGCTGCATAACACAGGGAGGTCAGCTTAGTGCTTTGTGACCACATAGAGGGGTGGGATAGAGAGGGTGGGAGGGAGGCTCAAGAGGGAGGGGTAATGGGGATATATGTATACATATAGCTGATTCACTTTGTTATACAACAGAAACCAACACAACATTGTAAAGCAATTATACTCCAATAAAGGTGTAAAAAAAATAAAGAGAAAAAAGGATGAAGAAATATGAACAGGGCCTCAGAGATATTTACAACCACATTAAGTGCACCAACATATACACAAAGGGAGTACCAGAAGAAGAAGAGAGAAAAACGGAGCAGAAAAAATAGTCAAATAAATAATGGCTGAAGTTTTCTGAGATTTGATGAAAAACATTAACCTACACACCTAAGATGCTCAAAGAACTGCAAGTAGGGTAAATGCAGAGATCCACACCAAGACATATCACAGTAAAAATATTAAAAGACAAAGATTAAATCTTGAAAGTGGCAAGAGAAAAATGACTCATCACATACAGGGAACTCCAGAAAGATTAACAGCTGCCTACTAATCAAAACCATGGAGAGTAGAAGGATGATATATTCAAAGTGCTGAAAGAAGAACTCTGTCAGTCAATAATCATATATCCAGTAAAGTTGTCTTATAAGAATGAAGTCTGGGCTTCCCTGGTGGCGCAGTGGTTAAGAATCCTACTGCCAATATAGGAGACACGGGTTCGAGCCCTGATCTGGGAAGATCCTACATGCTGCGGAGCAACTAAGCCCGTGTGCCACAACTATTGAGCCTGTGCTCTAGAGCCCGCGAGCCACAACTACTGAGCCTGCGTGCCACAACTACTGAAGCCTGAGCGCCTAGAGCCCATGCTCCACAAGAGAAGCCACTGCAATGAGAAGCCCATGCACAGCAACGAAGAGTAGCCCCTGCTCACTGCAACTAGAGAAAGCCCGCACACAGCAACAAAGACCCAACGCAGCCAAAAATAAACAAACAAATAAATAAATAAATAAATACTTTTTTAAAAAAAGAAATGAAGGCTAAATAAAGACATTCCCAAATAAGCAAAAGCTGAGAGAATTTGTTGCTAATAGATCTACCTTACAAGAAATATTCAGGGAAATTCTTCAGGCTGGAAGCAAGGGACCCCAGACAAAATTAACTGATCTGAATATCTCTCATGAATATAGATACAAAAATCCTTAAAAAAAACCCCAAAAACCTAGCAACTGGAAATTGGAATCCAGTGATGTGTGGGAAGGATTATATGCTACAATCAAGTAGGACTTACCCCAAGAAATGCAAGTTTGTTTTAAACATGAAAATCAATGTAATCTACCATATTAATAGAATAAAGGACTAGAACTACATGATCCTTTCAAGAGATGTGGAAGAGCATTTGACAAAATCCAATACTCTTTAATGATAAAAACACTCAACTCATTAGAAATGGGAGATTCCTCAATCTGACAGGGAATATCTACAAAAGAACCAATAGGTACCATCATACATAATAATGGAAGACTGAAAGATATCCTCCTAAGGTAAGGATCAAGACGAGGATGTCTCTTTTGTCACTTCAGTGGAACATTGTACTGGAATTTCTAGCTAGGACAATTAGGCAAGAAAATGCAGACTGAAAAGGAAGAAGTAAAAATAATTGCATTTGCAGATGACACAATCTTGTATATAGAAATATTAAAGAATCTCCCCCCACACACAAAAAAAGTAAAACTAAAACCTACTAGAACTTATAAATGAGTTAAACAATGTTTCAGGATACAAGATCAATATACAAAAAAATTGTATTTCTCTACATTAGCACTGGACAATCTGAAGTCAAGAAAAAAAATTCTTGTTAGGGTTTCCCTGGTGGCGCAGTGGTTGAGAGTCCGCCTGCCGATGCAGGGGACATGGGATTGTGCCCCGGTCCGGGAAGATCCCACATGCCGTGAAGTGGCTGGGCCCGTGAGCCATGGCCGCTGAGTCTGCACGTCCGGAGACTGTGCTCCGCAACGGGAGGGGCCACAGCAGTGAGAGGCCCGTGTACCACAAAAAAAAAAAAAAAACCCAAATTCTTGTTAAAATAGCATCAAAATAAATAAAATACTTAGGAATAAATTTAACAAAAAATGCAAGACTTGTACAATGAAAACTACAAAATGTTGTTGAAAGAAATTAAAGGAGACCTAAATATAGTAAGACATCCAATATTCCTGAATTAAGACTTAAATATTAAGTGTCAATGCTACTCAAATTGACCAACTTGCAGAAAATGACAAGTTAATCCTAAAATTCATATAGCCATTCTAGGGATTCAGAATAGTCAAAATAATCTTGAAAAAAAAGAACAAAGTTGGAACACGCACTCTTCCTCATTTCAAAATTTATTACAAATCTACAGTAGAGTAATCAAGAGAGTGTGGTACTAGCATAAGGGTAAACAGATCAGTTGAATAGAATTGAATGTCCAGAAATAAACTCTCAAATTTATTCACAAGTGATTTTTGGCAAGCAATCCAAGACAATTCAATGGGGGGAAATGTCTTTTCAACAAATAAACTTGGACCACTAGAAATACACAAGCAAAAGTATGAAGCAAGATCCTTTCCTCACATCATACACAAAAGAGAACTCAAAATGGATGAAAAAGCTAGATGTAAGAGCTAAAACAATAAAGCTCTTAGAAGAAAATATAAGGGTAAATCTTTGTGACCTTGAGTTCAACAATGGTTTCTTAGACATGACACCAAAAGCACAAGCAACAAAAGAAAAAATAGATAAGTTAGACTTAACAAAATTAAAAACTTCTGTGCTTCAAAGGACATCATTTAGAAAATGAAAACAACAACCTAGATAATGGGATAAAATATTTGCAAATCATATAACTGATAAGGAACTGTACCCTGATATATTAAGAAACAAGAAAATAATCTGAATAGATATTTCTCCAAAGGAGATACACAAATAGCCAATACACATATGAAAAGATGCTCAACATCATTAGTTTTCAAGGAAATGTTAATCAAAACCACAGTGATATACTACTTTCCAAACACTAGGATGGCTATAATAATAATTTAAAAAAGGTGGACAAGTGTTGGTGAGGATGTATAGAAATCTGAACCTTCATATATTTCTGGTGGGAATGTAAAATGATGTGGACACTTGAGGAAATGATTTGGCAGTTCCTCAAAAAGTAAAACATAGAAATACCATATGATCCAGCAATTCCAAGAGAAATGAAATCCCAAGACAAAACATATGCCCACGCAAAAATTTCTACACAATGTTCACAGCAACATTATTCATGATAGTGAAAAAAAGTGAAAACAACTAAATTGCCCAACTGACAACTGGATACAATATGTGGTAAATCTAGACAATAGAATATTGTTCAGTTCAGCCATAAAAATGATAAAGTGCTGACACATGCTACAAAATGGATGGACCTGGAAAACAGGCTAAGTGAAAGAATCAAGTCACGAAAGACTGTATCGTTTGATTCCGTGTATGTTAAACGAGTAAGCAAATCCATGGAAACAGAAAGCAGATTAATGGTTGCCTAAGGCTGGAGAAAGGGGCCTAGGGGCAAGTAGGAGGGAACACGTGAATTAGTATCAGGTTTCTTATTGGGGTGATGAAAATGTTCTGGAATTAGGGTTGATGGTTGCACAACTTTGTTAATATACTAAAACCTACGAAACACTTTAAAAGGGTGAATTTTATGGTAGGTGAATTATATCTCAAGCTGTTAAAAACACACACACAAAATGAGGTATCAATTGTGGTAGGCTAAATAATGCTTCCCCTCCCCCAATGTGTCTAAGTCCTAATCCCTGAAACCTGTAACTGTTACCTAACATTGGAAAAGGTGCTTTCCAAATATGAGCAAGTCAAGGATCTTGAGCTGGGGAGATCATCCCAGATTATCTGTATGGACCCAATATTATCAACAGGTTCATTTTAAGAGAGAGGCTGGAGTATCTGTTGAATGAAAGGGATATGAAAACAGAAGCAAAGGTTGGAGTGATATGCTTTGAAGATGGAGGAAGAGGCCAGGCATGACCCAAGGAATGCAGGTGGCCTCTAGAAGATGGAAAAGGCAAGGGAAAGGAGCTTCCCCTGCAGTTTCCAGAAGGAATACAGTCTGATTTATGCCTTGATTTTAGTATTTATAAGACTCATTCCAAACACCTGGCTTCCAGAATTGTAAGATAAATAAATAAATTTCGGGTTTTTTTTTTTTTTTTCTCTCACTGCTGTGGCCTCTCCCGTTGCGGAGCACAGGCTCCGGACGCGCAGGTTCAGCGGCCACGGCTCACGGGCCCAGCCGCTCCGCGGCACGTGGGATCTTCCCGGACCGGGGCACGAACCCGCGTCCGCTGCATCGGCAGGCGGGCTCTCAACCACCGCGCCACCAGGGAAGCCCTTAATTTCTGTTTTTTTAAGTCATTAAATTCATGGTGGTTTGTACAGCAGCAATAGGAAATTAATACATTTCATAGCCAGTAGATAAATAAATGGCTAAAACGAAAAATGTTAACCACACTAAATGTTTATTTTTTACTGAGGTATAGTTGATGTACAATGTTATGTTTCAGGTGTACAACATAGTGATTTACAATTTTTAAAGGTTATACTCCATTTACAGTTATTACAAAATATTGCCTATATTACCCATGTTGTACAATACATCCTTATTTATTTTATACATAGAAGTTCGTACCTCTTAATCCCCTACTCCTAACTTACCTTTCCCTCCTTCCCTCTGCCCACTGGTAAACACTAGTCTGATCTCTATATCTGTTTTTATTTTTTTGCGATATGTGGGCCTCTCACTGTGGTGGCCTCTCCCGTTGCGGAGCACAGGCTCCGGACGCGCAGGCTCAGCAGCCACGGCTCACGGGCCCAGCCACTCTGCGGCATGTGGGATCCTCCCGGACCGGGGCACGAAACTGTGTCCCCTGCATCGGCAGGCGGACTCTCAACCACTGCGCCACCAGGGAAGCCCCGAGTCTGCTTTTTTGTTATATTCACTAATTTGTTTTATTTTTTAACTTCCATATATAAAAGAAACCATACAGTATGTGTCTTTCTCTTCTGACTTATTTCACTTCGCATAATACCCTCCAAGTCCATCCATGTTGTTGCAAATGGCAAATGTTCATTCTTTTTTAATGGCTGAGTAGTATTCCATATGTATATATACAACATTCCTTAATTGGACTGAGATTTTTTTTAATATAGTTGAAATACAATGTTGTGTTAGTTATAGGTGTACAGCAAAATGATTCATTTACACATACATATATATTTTTTTAACATCTTTATTGGAGTATACTTGCTTTACAATGGTGTGTTAGTTTCTGCTCTATAACAAAGTGAACCAGCAATACATATCCATATATCCCCATATCTCCTCCCTCTTGCATCTCCCTCCCACACTCTCTATCCCACCCCTCTATGTGGTCACAAAGCACGGAGCTGATCTCCCTCTGCTATGTGGCTGCTTCCAACTAGCTATCTATTTTACATTTGGTAACGTATATATCTCCATGCCACTCTCTCACTTCGCCCCAGTTTACACGTCACCCTCCCTGTGTCCTCAGGTCCATTCTCTACATCTACCTCTTTATTCCTGTCCTGCCCCTACATTATTCAGAACCTCTTTTATTTTAGATTCCACATATATGTGTTAGCATACGGTATTTGTTTTTCTCCTGACATAACTTCACTCTGTATGACAGACTCTATGTCGATCCATCGCACTACAAATAACTCAATTTCATTTCTTTTTATGACTGAGTAATATTCCATTGTATATATGTACCACATCTTCTTTATGCATTCATCTGTCGATGCACACTTAGGTTGCTTCCATGTCCTGGCTATTGTAAATAGAGCTGCAGTGAATATTGTGGTACGTAATGCTTTCTGAAGTATGGTTTTCTCAGGGTATATGCCAAGTAGTGGGATTGCTGGGTCGTATGGTAGTTCTATATTTAGCTTTCTAAGGAAACTCCATACTGGTCTCCATAGTGGCTGTATCAATTTACATTCCCACCAATAGTGCAAGAGGGTTCCCTTTTCTCCACACCCTCTCCAGCATTTATTTTTTTGTAGACTTTTTTTTTTAACATCTTTATTGGGGTATAATTGCTTTACAATGGTGTGTTAGTTTCTGCTTTATAACAGAGTGAATCAGTTATACATATACATATGTTCCCATATCTCTTCCCTCTTTGTCTCTCTCCCTCCCACCCTCCCTATCCCACCCCTCCAGGCAGCCACAAAGAACCGAGCTGGTGTCCCTGTGCCATGCGGCTGCTTCCCACTGGCTATCGACCTTAACGTTTGTTAGTATATATATGTCCATGTCTCTCTCTCACCCTATCACACCTCACCCTTCCCCCTCCCCATATCCTCAAGTCTGTTCTCCAGTAGGTCTGTGTCTTTATTCCTGTTTTCCCCCTAGGTTCTTCATAACATTTTTTTTTCTTAAATTCCATATATATGTGTTAGCATACGGTATTTGTCCTTCTCTTTCTGACTTACTTCACTCTGTATGACAGACTCTAGATCTATCCACCTCATTACAAATAGCTCAATTTCGTTTCTTTTTATGGCTGAGTAATATTCCATTGTATATATGTGCCACATCTTCTTTATCCATTCATCCGACGACGGGCACTTAGGTTGTTTCCATCTCCGGGCTATTGTAAATAGAGCTGCAATGAACATTTTGGTACATGACTCTTTCTGAATTCTGGTTTCCTCAGGGTATATACCTAGTAGTGGGATTGCTGGGTCATATGGTAGTTCTATTTGTAGTTTTTTAAGGAACCTCCATACTGTTCTCCATAGTGGCTGAACCAATTCACATTCCCACCAGCAGTGCAAGAGTGTTCCCTTTTCTCCACACCCTCTCCAGCATTTATTGTTTCTAGATTTTTTGATGATGGCCATTCTGACTGGTGTGAGATGATATCTCATTGTAGTTTTGATTTGCATTTCTCTAATGATTAATGATGTTGAGCATTCTTTCATGTGTTTGTTGGCAGTCTGTATATCTTCTTTGGAGAAATGTCTATTTAGGTCTTCTGCCCATTTTTGGATTGGGTTGTTTATTTTTTTGTTATTGAGCTGCATGAGCTGCCTGTAAATTTTAGAGATTAATCCTTTGTCAGTTGATTCATTTGCAAATATTTTCTCCCATTCTGAGGGCTGTCTTTTGGTCTTGTTTATGGTTTCCTTTGCTGTGCAAAAGCTTTGAAGTTTCATTAGGTCCCATTTGTTTATTTTTGTTTTTATCTCCATTACTCTAGGAGATGGGTCAAGAAGGATCTTGCTGTGATTTATGTCATAGAGTGTTCTGCCTATGTTTTCCTCTAAGAGTTTGATAGTTTCTGGCCTTACATTTAGGTCTTTAATCCATTTTGAGCTTATTTTTGTGTATGGTGTTAGGGAGTGATCTAATCTCATACTTTTACATGTACCTATCCAATTTTCCCAGCACCACTTATTGAAGAGGCTGTCCTTTCTCCACTGTATATTCCTGCCACCTTTATCAAAGATAAGGTGACCATATGTGCATGGGTTTATCTCTGGGCTTTCTATCCTATTCCATTGATCTATCTTTCTGTTTTTGTGCCAGTACCATACTGTCTTGATTACTGTAGCTTTGTAGTATAGTCTGAAGTCAGGCAGCCTGATTCCTCCAGCTCCATTTTTTGTTCTCAAGATTGCTTTGGCTATTCGGGGTCTTTTGTGTTTCCATACAAATTGTGAAATATTTTGTTCTAGTTCTGTGAAAAATGCCAGTGGTAGTTTGATAGGGATTGCATTGAATTTATAGATTGCTTTGGGTAGTAGAGTCATTTTCACAATGTTGATTCTTCCAATCCAAGAACATGGTATATCTCTCCATCTATTTGTATCATCTTTAATTTCTTTCATCAGTGTCTTATAATTTTCTGCATACAGGTCTTTTGTCTCCTTAGGTAGGTTTATTCCTAGATATTTTATTCTTTTTGTTGCATGTAGATGTTTTGATGATGCATATTCTGACTGGTGTGAGGTGATACCTCACTGTACTTTTGATTTGCAATTCTCTAATGATTAGGGATGTTGAGCATCCTTTCATGTGTTTGTTGGCAATCTGTGTATCTTCTTTGGAGAAATATCTATGTAGGTCTTCTGAGAATCTTTGGATTGGGTTGTTTGTTTTTTTGATATTGAGCTACCTGAGCTGCTTGTAAATTTTGTAGATTGATCCTTTGTCAGTTGCTTAATTTGCAAATATTTTCTCCCATTCTGAGGGTTGTCTTTTCATCTTGTTTATGGTTTCCTTTGCTGTGCAAAAGTTTTGAAGTTTCATTAGGTCCCATTTGTTTATTTTATTTTTATTTCCATTTCTCTAGGAGGTGGGTCAAAAAGGATCTTACTGTGATTTATGTCATAGAGTGTTCTGCCTATGTTTTCCTCTAAGAGTTTTATAATGTCTGGCCTTATATTTAGGTCTTTAATCCATTTTGGGTTTATTCTTATGTATGGTGTTAGGGAGTGTTCTAATTACATTCTTTTACATGTAGCTGCCCGGTTTTCTCAGAACCACTTATTGAAGAGGCTGTCTTTTCTCCATTGTATATTCTTACATCCTATATCAAAAATAAGGTCACCATATGTGTGTGGGTTTATCTCTGGGCTTTCTATCCTGTAACACTGATCTATATTTCTGTTTTCGTGCCAGTAGCATACTGTCTTGATTACCGTAGGTTTGTAGGATAGTCTGAAGTCAGGGAGCCTGATTCCTCCAGCTTTGTTTTTCTTTCTCAAGATTGCTCTCACTATTCAGGGTCTTTTGTGTTTCCATACAAAGTGTGAAACTTTTTGTTCTAGTTCTGTGAAAAATGTCATTTGTAGTTTGATAAGGATTTCATTGAATCAGTAGATTGCTTTGGGTAGTATATTCATTTTCACAATGTTGCTTCTTCCAATCCAAGAACATGGTATATCTCTCCATCTGTTTGTATCATCTTTAATTTCTTTCATCAGTGTCTTATAATTTTCTGCCTACAGGTTTTTTTGTCTCCTTAGGTTGGTTTATTCCTAGGTATTTTATTCTTTTTGTTGCAATGGTAAATGGGAGTGTTTCCTTACTTTATTAGATTTTTCATCATTCGTGTATAGGAATGCAAGAGATTTCTGTGCATTAATTTTGTATCCTGCTACTTTACCAAATTCATTGATTAGCTCTAGTAGTTTTCTGGTGCATCTTTAGGATTCTCTATGTATAGTATCATGTAATCTGCAAACAGTGAAAATTTACTTCTTCTTTTCTGATTTGGATTCCTTTTATTTCTTTTTCTTGTCTGATTGCTGTGGCTAAAACTTCCAAAATTATGTTGAATAATAGTGGTGAGAGTGGACAACCTTATCTTGTTCCTGATCTTAGAGGAAATGGTTTCAGTTTTTCACCATTGAGGATGATGTTTGCTGTGGGTTTGTCATATATGGTCTTTATTATGTTGAGGTAAGTTCCCTCTATACCTACTTTCTGGAGGGTTTTTATCATAAATCGATGTTGGATTTTGTCCAAAGCTTTTTCTGCATCTATTGAGACGATCATATGGTTTTTCTCCTTCAATTTGTTAATATGGTGTTTCACATTGATTGATTTGCATATACTGAAGAATTCTTGCATTCCTGGGATAAACCACACTTGATCATGGTGTATGATCCTTTTAATGTGCTGTTGGATTCTGTTTGCTAGTATTTTATTAAGGATTTTTGCATCTATGTTCATAAGTGATATTGGCCTGTAGTTTCCTTTCTTTGTGACATCTTTTTCTGGTTTTGGTATCAGGGTGCTGTTGGCCTCATAGAATGAGTTTGGGAGTGTTCCTCCCTCTGCTATATTTTGAAAGACTTTGAGAAGGATAGGTGTTAGCTCTTCTCTAAATATTTGTTAGAATTCGCCTGTGAAGCCGTCTGGTACTGGGCTTCTGTTTGTTGGAAGATTTTTAATCACAGTCTTAATTTCAGTGCTTGTGATTAGTCTCTTTATATTCTCTATTTCATCCTGGTTCAGTCTCAGAAGGTTGTGCTTTTCTAAGAATTTGTCCATTTCTTCCAGGTTGTCCATTTTATTGGCATAGAGTTACTTGTAATAGTCTCTCATGATCCTTCGTATTTCTGCAGTGTCAGTTGTTACTTCTCCTTTTTCATTTCCGATTCTATTGACTTGAGTCTTCTCCCTTTTTTTCATGACAAGTCTGGCTAATGGCTTATCAATTTTGTTTACCTTCACAAAGAAGCAGCTTTTAGTTTTATTGACTTTGCTATTGTTTCCTTCATTTGTTTTTCATTTATTTCCAATCTGATCCTTAATATTTCTTTCCTTCTGCTATCTTTGGGGTTTTTTTGTTCTTCTTTCTCTAATTGCTTTAGATGTAAGGTTAGGTTGTTTATTTGAGATGTTTCTTGTTTCTTGAGGTAGGGTTGTATTTCTGTAAACTTCCCTCTTAGAACTGCTTTTGCTGCATCCCATAGGTTTTGGGTCATTGTGTTTTCATTGTCATTTGTTTCTAAGTATTTTTGTATTTCCTCTTTGAAATCTTCAGTGATCTCTTGGTTATATAGTAGTGTATCATTTAGCCTCCAAGTATTTGTATTTTATACAGATTTTTTCTTGTAATTGATATGTAGTCTCATAACGTTGTGGTTGGAAAAGATACTTGATACGATTTCACTTTTCTTAAATTTACCAGGGCTTGATTTGTGACCCAAGATATGATCTATCCTAGAGAATGTTCCATGAGCACTAGAGAAAAATGTGTATTCTGTTGTTTTTGGATGGAATGTCCTTTAAATATCAATTAAGTCCGTCTTGTTTAATGTTTCATTTAAAGCTTGGGTTTTCTTATTTATCTTCATTTTGGATGATCTGTCCATTGGTGAAAGTGGGGTGTTAATGTCCCATACTATGACTATGTTAGTAGATTTCCCCTTTTATGGCTGTTAGCATTTGCCTTATATACTGAGGTGCTCCTATGTTGGGTGCATAAATATTTACAACTGTCATATCTTCTTCTTGGATAGATCCCTTGATCATTATGTAGTGGCCTTCTTTGTCTCTTGTAATACTATTTATTTTAAAGTCTATTTTGTCTGATATGAGAATTGCTACTCCAGCTTTCTTTTGATTTCCATTTGCATGGAATATCTTTTTCCATTCTCTCACTTTCAGTCTGTATGTTTCCCTAGGTCTGAAGTGGGTTTCTTGTAGACAGCATATATATGGGTCTTGTTGTTGTATCCATTCAGCCAGTCTATGTCTTTTGGTTGGAGCATTTAATCCATTTACATTTAGGTAGTTATCCATGTGTACGTTCTTATTACCATTTTCTAAATTGTTTTCAGTTCGTTATTGTTCGTCTTTTCCTTCTCTTATGATTCCTGCCTAGGTAAGTTCCTTTAGCATTTGTTGTGAAGCTGGTTTGGTGGTGCTGAATTCTCTTGGTTTTTGCTTGTCTGTAAAGGTTTTGATTTATCCTTCGAATCTGAATGAGATCCTTGCTGATTAGAGTAATCTTGGTTGTAGGTTTTTCCCTTTCATCACTTTAAATATGTCCTGCCACTCCCTGTGGCTTGAAGTGTTTCTGCTGAAAGATCAGCTGTTAACCTTATGGAGATTCCCTTGTATGTTATTTGTTGTTTTTCCCTTGCTGTTTTTATTATTTTTTCTTTATATTTAATGATTGATAGTTTGATTAATATATGTCTTGACGTGTTTCTCCTTGGATTTATCCGGAATGGGACTCTCTGCCCTTCCTGGATTTGATTGACTATTTCCTTTCCCATATTAGGGAAATTTTTAACTATAATCTCTTCAAATATTTTCTCAGTCCCTTTCTTTTTCTGTTCTTTTTCTGAGACACCTATAGTTCGAATGTTGGTGTATTTAATTTTGTCCCAGAGGTCTCTGAGACGGTCCTCAATTCTTTTCATTCTTTTATCTTTATTCTGCTCTGCAGTTGTTATCTCCAATATTTTATCTTCCAGGTTACTTATCTGTTTTTCTGCCTCAGTTATTCTACTATTGTTTCTGTCTAGAGAATTTTTAATTTCATTTATTGTGTTGTTCATCATTGTTTGTTTACTCTTTAATTCTTCTAGGTCCTTTGTGAAACGTTTCTTGTATTTTCTCCATTCTACTTCCAAGATTTTGGATCATATTTACTATCATTACTCTGAATTCTTTTTCAGGTAGATTGCCTATTTCCTCTTCATTTGTTTCATCTGGTGGGTTTTTACCTTGCTCCTTCAACTGCTGTGTGTTTCTCTGTCTTCTCGTTCTGCTTAACTTATTGTGATTAGGGTCTCCATTTTGCAGGCTGCAGGTTCGTAGTTCCTGTTTTTTTTGGTGTCTGTCCCCAGTGGCTAAGGTTGTTTCAGTGGGTTGTGTAGGCTTCCTGGTGGAGGGGACTTGTGCCTGTGCTGGTGGATGACTCTGGATCTTTTCTTTCTGGTGGGCAGGACCACATCTGGTGGTATGTTTTGGGGTGTCTGTGACCTTATTATGATTTTAAGCAGCCTCTCTGCTAATGGGTGTGTTTGTGTTCCTGTCTTGCTAGTTGTTTGGCATAGGATGTCCAGCACTGTAGCTTGCTGATCGTTGAGTGGAGCTGGGTCTTAGCATTGAGATGAAGATCTCTGGGAGACCTTTTGCCGTTTGATATTACATGGACCTGGGAGGTCTCTGGTGGACCAATGTCCTGAACTCTGCTCTCCCACCTCAGAGGCACAGGCCTGACACCCAGCTGGAGCACCAAGACGCTGTCAGCCACATGGCTCAAAAGAAGTAAATATCGTATATTAACGCACATATGAGGAACCTAGAAAAATGGTACAGATGAACTGGTTTGCAGGGCAGAAATTGAGACACAGATGTAGAGAACAAACATATGGACACCAAAGGGGGAATGCCGTGGGGTGGTGGTGGTGGTGGTGGTGTGGTGAATTGGGCAACTCGGATTGACATGTATACACTGATGTGTATAAAATTGATGACTAATAATAACCTGGTGTATAAAAAAATCATCCAATACACACACAAAAAAAAGAAAGAAAAGGGAGGAAAAAAATAAATGAATAAAATAAACTTATTAAAATTAAAAATAAATTATTAAAAATTTTTTAAAAATTGAAAAGTAATTTTAAAAAGAAAGAAAGAAGAGAGCAACTAAACCAAAAAACAAATCCACCAATGGTAACAAGCACTAAAAAACTATACTAAAAAAGAAAAAAAAATCACGGACAGACAGAACCCTAGGACAAATGGTAAAAGCAAAGCTATACAGACAAAATCACACAAAGTGCATCGCCTCAATTTTGGGATGACTCGTTGTCTGTTCAGGTATTCCAGAGATGCAGGGTACATCAGGTTGATTGTGGAGATTTAATCTGCTGCTCCTGAGGCTCTGGGAGAAATTTCCCTTTCTCTTCTTTGTTAGCACAGCTCCTGGGATTCAGCTTTGGATTTGGCCCTGCCTCTGCGTGTAGGTAGCCTGAGGGCATCTGTTCTTTGCTCAGCCAGGACAGGGTTAAAGTAGCAGCTGATTAGGGGGCTCTGGCTCACTCAGGCCGGGGGTGGGGGAGGAGGGGTACGGAATGTGGGGCCAGCCTGTGGCGGCAGAGGGCACCATGACGTTGCAACAGCCTGAGGCGTGCTGTGTGCTCTCCCAGGGAAATTGTCCCTGGGTCTCGGGACCCTGGCAGTGGCGGGCTGCACAGGCTCACTGGAAGGGATGTATGTATAGTGACCTGTTCTTGTACACAGGCCTCTTGGTGGCTGCGGAAGCAGCCTTAGCATTTCATGCCTGTCTCTGGTGTCTGTGCTGATAGCCGAGGCTCGCACCCGTCTCTGGAGCTCATTTAGGCGGTGCTCTGAATCCCTTCTCCTCACGCACCCTGAAACAATGGTCTCTTGCCTCTTAGGCAGTTCCAGACATTTTCCCAGACTCCCTCCCGGCTAGCTGTGGCACACTAGCCCCCTTCAGGCTGTGTTCACACAGCCAACCGCACTCCTCTCACTGGGCTCTGACTTCCAAAGCCGGAGCCTCAGCTCCAAGCCCCCATCCACCCCGGCAGGTGAGCAGACAAGCCTCTCAGGCTGGTGAGTGCTGGTCAGCACCAATACTCTGTGTGGGTATCTCTCCACTTTGCCCTCTGCACTTCTGTGGCTGTGCTCTCCTCCATGGCTCCAAAGCTTCCCCACCACCACCCCCCATCTCCACCACTGAAGTGGCTTCCTAGTGTGTGGAAACTTTTTCTTCTTCACAGTTCCCTCCCAGAGGTGCAGGTCCCCTCCCTATTCTTTTGTCTCTGTTTTTTCTTTTGCCCTACCCAGGTACGTGGGGAGTTTCTTGCCTTTTGGGAAGTCTGAGGTCTTCTGCCAGCGTTCATTAGGTGTTCTGTAGGAGTTGTTCCATATGTAGATGTATTTCTGATGTATTTGTGGGGAGGAAGGTGATCTCCATGTCTTACTCCTCCGCCATCTTGAAGGTCTCTCTGTATCTATTTTTTTTTCAGCATCTTTTCCCTTAGAGGTTATTAGAAAATATTGAGCATAGTTCCCGGGGCTATACAGTAGGACCTTGTTGTTCATCTCTTTTATATGTGGTAATTTGTATCTGTTAATCCCAAACTCCTAATTTTTCCCTCCTCCCTTCCCCTTTAATAAACATAAGTTCGTTTTCCATGTCTGTGGGTCTATTTCTATTTTGTATATAAGTTCATTTGTATCATTTTTTTTAGATTCCACATATAAGTGATATCATTTGATATTTGTCTTTCTATGTCTGGCTTACTTCACTTAGTATGATAATCTCGAAGTCCATCCGTGTTGCTGCAAATGTCATTTTTTCATTCTTTTTTATGGCTGATTAATATTCCATTGTATAAATATACCACACCTTCTTTATCCATTCATCTGTTGATAGACACTTTGGTTGCTCCCATGCCCTGGCTATTGTAAATAGTGATGCAGTGAACATTGGGATACATGTATCTTTTCAAATTATAGTGTTCTCTGGATATATGCCCAGGAGTGGAATAGCAGGATCATACAGTAGCTCTATTTTTCATTTTTTAAGGAATCTCCACACTGTTCTCCACATCAGCCACATCTTCTTTATCCATTCATCTGTTGATGGACATTTAGGTTGCTTCCATATCTTGGCAGTTATGAATAAATAATGCTTCTGTGAACATTGGGGTGCATGTATCTTTTCAAACTAGTGCTTTTGTTGCTTTCAGATATATACCCAGGGGTGGAATTGTTGGGTCATATGGTAGCTGTATTTTTAGTTTTTTGAGAAATCTCCATACTGTTTTCCACAATGGCTGTACCAATTTACATTCCCACCAAGAGAGTACAAGGGTTCCCTTTTCTCCACATTTTTGTTCTTTTTGATGATAGCCATTCTGACAGGTGTGAGGTGATAGCTCATTGTGGTTTTGATTTGCATTTCCCTGGTAATTAGTGATGGTGAGCGTCTTTTCATGTGCTTGTTGGCCATCTTCAATTCCTCTTTGGAAAAATGTCTATTCAGGTCTTCTGCCCATTTTTTAATCAGGTTGTTTGTTTTTGATGTTGAGTTGTATGAGCTGTTTATATGTGTTGGATATTAACCCCTTATAGGTCATATAATTTGCAAATATTTTCTCCCATTCAGTAGATTGTCTTTTTGTTTTGTCAATAGTTTCCTTTGCTGTGGAACAGCTTTTAAGTTTAATTAGGTCCCATTTGTTTATTTTTGCTTTTATTTCCTTTGCTTTAGGAGACAGATCAAAAAAAATATTGCTGATTTATGTCAAAGAATGTTCCATATACATTTTCTTCTAGGATTTTTATGGTTTCAGGTCTTACATTTAGGTTTTTAATCCATTTTTAGTTTATTTTTGTATATAGTGTTAGAGAATGTTCTAATTTTCTTCTTTCACATGTAGCTGTCCAGTTTTCCCAGCACCACTTATTGAAGAGACTGTCTTTTCTCCAGTGTATGTTCTTGCCTCCTTTGTCATAGATTAGTTGACCACAAGTATGTGGGTTTATTTCTTGGTTCTCTATTCAGTTCCATTGATCTATGTATTTGTTTGTGTGTCAGTAGCATACTGTTTTGATTACCATAGCTTTGTAGTATAGTCTGATGTCTAGGGGCATGATTCCTCCAGCTCTGTTCTTCTTTCTGAAGATGATTGTGACTATTCGGGGTCTTTTGTCTTTCCATACAAATTTTAAAATTACTCATTCTAGTTCTGTGAAAAATGCTCTTGGTATTTTGATAGGAATTGCATTGAATCTGTTGATTGCCTTGGGTAGTATGGTCATTTTAACAATATTAATTCTTCCAACCTATGAACACGATATATCTTTTCATCTGTTTGTGTCATCTTCAGTTTCTTTCATCAGTGTCTTATAGTTTTCCGAGTACAAGTCTCTTACCTCTTTATGTAGGTTTATTCCTAGATATTTTATTCTTTTCAATATGATGGCAAAAAACATTGTTTCCTCAGTTTCTCTGATAATTTGTTCTTAGTGTATAGAAATGCAACAGATTTCTTAACCATATTAAATGTTAGTGAGCATGTGGAACAACTAGAACTCTCCTATGGTGCTGGTGGGAATGTAAACTGGTGTAATCACTTTGGAAGTTTCTCACAAAGGTAAAACACATCTACCATCTGTTCCAGCCATTTCATTCCTAGGTATTTACCTAAAAGAAATAAAAGCACTACAAATAACTCATTTCATTTCTTTTTATGTCTGAGTAATATTCCATTGTATATATCTGCCACACCTTTATCCATTCACCTGTTGATGGACACTTAGGTTGCTTCCATGTCCTGGCCATTGTAAATAGTGTTGCAATGAACATTGTGGTACATGTCTCTTTTTGAATTATAGTTTTCTCAGGGTATATGCCCAGTAGTGGGATTGCTGGGTCATACAGTACTGTTTTTAGTTTTTTAACAAACCTCCATACTGTTCTCCATAGTGGCTGTATCAATTTACATTCCCACCAACAGTGCAAGAGGGTTCCCTTTTCTCCACACCCTCTCCAGCTTTTATTGTTTGTAGATTTTTTGATGATAGCCATTCTGACTGGTGTGAGGTGATATCTCATTGCAGTTTTGATTTGCATTTCTCTAATGATTAGTGATGTTGAGCATTCTTTCATGTGTTTGTTGGCAGTCTGTATATCTTCTTTGGAGAAAAGTCTATTTAGGTCTTCTGCCCATTTTTGGATTAGGTTGTATGTTTTTATGATATTGAGCTGCATGAGCTGCTTGTATATTTTGGAGATTAATCCTTTGTCAGTTGCTTCATTTGCAAATATTTTCTCCCATTCTGAGGGCTGGCTTTTCGTTTTGTTTATGGTTTCCTTTGCTGTGCAAAAGCTTTTAAGTTTCATTAGGTCCCATTTGTTTATTTTTGTTTTTATTTCCATTTCTCTAAGAGGTAGGTCAAAAAGAACCTAGGGTCTGTTATGCAGAGTGAAGTCAGAAAGGGAAAAACAAATACCATTAGCTAACACATATATATGGAATCTAAAAAAAAAATGGTTCTGAAGAACCTGGGGCAGGACAGGAATAAAGACACAGATGTAGAGAATGGACTTGAGGACATGGGGAGGGGGAAGGGTAAGCTGGGACAAAGTGAGAGTGGTATGGACATATATACACTACCAAACGTAAAATAGATAGCTAGTGGGAAGCAGCCACATAGCACAGGGAGATAAGCTCGGTGCTTTGTGACCACCTAGAAG
>NW_006776345.1:122929-140980 GCF_000442215.2 Lipotes vexillifer | reverse complement strand
TGATGTTGAGCATTCTTTCATGTGTTTGTTGGCAGTCTGTATATCTTCTTTGGAGAAAAGTCTATTTAGGTCTTCTGCCCATTTTTGGATTAGGTTGTTTGTTTTTATGATATTGAGCTGCATGAGCTGCTTGTATATTTTGGAGATTAATCCTTTGTCAGTTGCTTCATTTGCAAATATTTTCTCCCATTCTGAGGGCTGGCTTTTCGTTTTGTTTATGGTTTCCTTTGCTGTGCAAAAGCTTTTAAGTTTCATTAGGTCCCATTTGTTTATTTTTGTTTTTATTTCCATTTCTCTAAGAGGTAGGTCAAAAAGAACCTAGGGTCTGTTATGCAGAGTGAAGTCAGAAAGGGAAAAACAAATACCATTAGCTAACACATATATATGGAATCTAAAAAAAAAATGGTTCTGAAGAACCTGGGGCAGGACAGGAATAAAGACACAGATGTAGAGAATGGACTTGAGGACATGGGGAGGGGGAAGGGTAAGCTGGGACAAAGTGAGAGTGGTATGGACATATATACACTACCAAACGTAAAATAGATAGCTAGTGGGAAGCAGCCACATAGCACAGGGAGATAAGCTCGGTGCTTTGTGACCACCTAGAAGGGTGGGATGGGGAGGGTGGGAGGGAGAGGCCAGAGGGAGGCGGTATGGTGATATATGTAAACATATAGCTGATCACTTTGTTATACAGCAGAAACTAACACAACAATGTAAAACAATTATACTCCAATAAAAAATAAAAGGGGTAGGGTGGACTGACTAAACTGAGATATTTAATAGCTATTGTAAAATATATGTGCTATTTTCCTTGTAGCAAAGTTTTCATACTTAAAAAATATATATATTATTTTACAGCTAAATTTCAACTTAAGACATGTGATTAGTGATTTTAAAATGTACTGAACAGTTTGAGAATGTTAATATTAGATTCTATTAATTGATAAAGTCAAATGTGAAACCTGTACTCATTTATACATGAGAATACATATGCAACTTATTCATTAAAAAAAAAAACTAAAAACATAATTCCATACAATGTTCATAGCAGCATTATCAATAGTAGCCAAAAAGTAAAGACAACCTAAATGTCCATTACCGGATGTGTGGATCAATGAATCATGCTATTATCTATACAATGGAATACTTTTTAGGAATAAAAAGAAACAAAGTATTCACAGTAGAATATGGTTGAATCTCAAAATAATTCTTCTGAGTGAAACAAGTCAGAAAAAAGTACTTACTGTTTGATTCCATTTACATAAAACTTCAAAAATGTAAAATAATCTAGAATTGTGATGGTGGTTGTCTATAGACAGGGAGCATGGGGGAGGTTGGGAAGTGATGAGGGTTGGGAGGGAGGGATTAAAATGTGGAATGAGGAAAGTTTGGGAGGGTTAGATGTATTTATTATCTTGATTTTGGGGCTTCATGGTGATATACATAAGTCAAAACTTCTCAGAATTTATGTATTAATTACTAATCCTTGTTTCATTTTTTCCTCAACAAAGTATTTTTTCAAAATAAAATATTAAAATGACAAATGTAACATAGCTCTACCTCTGGACCATTCTCAGGATTATGAGAATAACCTGATTACTTTTTATCTTGTACCCAATGAACAGCAGATATATCAGGGTAACTGCCTCTGTGTGTGTTAATTCCTAATGTTTAATTATCTTTTAAGTTAACCTTATGTTTCTCATGCCGGACTCTGGGTTGCCTAAGAAGAATTCTTTGTTTCTCTGAATTTAGAGTGGAAACAAAATCCTAAAAGTTAAACCGTAAGGCAAATCTTCGGTAAATTTGAATATGTTTAAGGATTTCTATTCAACATAAAACACCATGGATAAAACTAATACGGAGATGATAAAATTAGAGAAAATTTTTTCAATGTCTGAAACTGACAAAGAATACCTAAAGCATACAAGAACTCTGGCAAATCAGCAACAAAAAATCAGCAACTTGGAGAGACCTTCAAGATGGCAGAGGAGTAAAAAGTGGAGATCACCTTCCTCCCCACAAATACATCCAAAATACATCTACATATGGAACAACTCCTACAGAACACCTACTGAAGCAAAAGACCTCAGACTTCCGAAAAGGCAAGAAAATCCCCACATACCTGGGTAGGGCAAAAAGTAAGAGAAAAAACAGAGACAAAAGAATAGGGACAGGACCTGCACCTCTGGGAGGGAGCTGAGAAGGAGGAAAGGTTTCCACACACTAGGGAGCCCCTTCCCTTTTGGGGATGGGGGGTGGGGGGCAAGCTTTGGAGCCATGGAGGAGAGCACAGCCACAGGGGTGCAGAGGGCAAAGCGGAGAGATTCCCACACAAAAGATCGGTGCCAACCAGCCCTCACCAACTGAGACGCTTGTGTGCTCACCTGTCGGTGCATGTGGGGGCTGGGAACTGAGGCTCGGGCATCGGAGGTCAGACCCCAGGGAGAAGACTGGGGTTGGCTGCATGAAGACAGCCTGGAGGGGGCTAGTGCATCACAGCTAGCCATGAGGGAGTCTGGGAAAAAGTCTGGAACTGCCAAAGAGGCAAGAGACCATTGTTTTGGGGTGTGCAAGGGGAGGGGATTCCTTCCCTGTGTGCCCACAGAAGGCAGAGCACCGCCTAAGTGAGTTCCAGAGATGGGCGTGAGCCGTGGCTATCAGCTCAGACCCCAGAGACCAGTATGAACTGTTAACGCTGCTGCTGCTGCCACCAAGAATCCTGTGTGCAAGTGCAGGTCACTACCCACACCCCCTTGGGAACCTGTGCAGCACGCCACTGCCAGGGTCCTGTGATCCATGGACAACTTCCGTGGGAGAGCACATGGCACGCCTTAGGCTGTTGCAATGTTACACCAGTGGCCGCAGGCTTACCCCACATTCCAATTATGACTACTGTACCCTCCCTCACCCAGGCCTGAGTGAGCAAGAGAGCCCTAATCAGCTGCTGCTTTAAGCCCTTTGTGTGGGTGGGGAACAGACTCCTGAGGGTGGTCTACACACAGAGGTGGGGCCATAACCAAAGCTGAACCCCAGGATCTGTGTGAACAAAGAAGAGAAAGAGAAATTTATCTGTGCAGCCTCAGGAGCAGCAGATTAAATCCCCATAAAGGTCAGATCAAAAATAAATGAAAAAATAAAGGAAAGAATAACAAAGATCGATAAAGCTAAAAGCTGGTTCTTTGAGAAAATAAACAAAATTGATAAATCATTAGCCAGACTCATCAAGAGAAAAACGGAGAAGACTCAAATCAATAGAATTAGAAATGAAAAAGGAGAAGTAGCAACTTACACTGCAGAAATACAAAGGATCATGAGAGACTATTACAGGCAACTATATGCCAATAAAATGGACAACCTGTAAGAAATGGTTAAATTCTTAGAAAAGTACAACTTTCCAAGACTGAACCAGGAAGAAACAGAAAATATGAAGAGACCAATCACAAGCACTGAAATCGAAACTGTGATTAAAAATCTTCTAAGAAACACAAGCCCAGGACCAGATGGCTTCATAGGTGAATGCTATCAAACATTTAGAGATGAGCTAACACCTATCCTTCTCAAACTCTTCCAAAATATAGCAGAGGTAGGAAAACTCCCAAACTCATTTCATGAGGCCACCATCACCCTGATACCAAAACCAGACAAAGAGGTCACAATAAAAGAAAACTACAGGCCAATATCAGTGATGAACATAGATTCAAAAATCCTCAACAAAATACCAGCAAACAGAATCCAACAGCACATTAAAAGTATCATATGGGCTTCCCTGGCGGTGCAGTACTTGAGCGTCTGCCTGCTGATCCAGGGAACATGGGTTCGTGCCCCGGTCCAGGAGGATCCCACATGCCACAGAGCGACTGGGCCCGTGAGCCATGGCCGCTGAGCCTGAGCGTCCAGAGCCTGTGCCCCGCAGCGAGAGAGGTCACAACAGTGAGAGGCCCGCATATTGCAAAAAAAAAAAAAAAAAAAAGTATCATACACCATGATCAAGTGGGGTTGATCCCAGAAATGCAAGGATTTTTCAATATACACAAATCAATCAATGTGATACACCATATTAACAAACTGAAAGACAAAAATTATATGATAATCTCAATAGATGCAGAGAAAGCTTTCGACAAAATTCAACACTAATTTATGATTAAAAAAAGAAAACTCTCTGAAAGTGCACATAGAGGGAACCTACCTCAACATAATAAAGGCCATATATGACAAACCGACAGCCAATGTCGTTCTCAATGGTGAAAAACTGAGACCATTTCCTCTAACATCAGGAGCAAAACAAGGTTGCCCAATCTCACCACTATTATTCAACATAGTTTTGGAAGTTTTAGCCATGGCAATTAGAAGAAAAAGAAATAAAGGGAATCCAAAATGGAAAAGAATTAAAACTGTCACTGTTTGCAGATAACATGATAGTATACATAGAGAATCCTAAAGATGCTACCAGAAAACTACTAGAGCTAATCAATGAATTTGGTAAAGTAGCTGGATACAAAATTAATTCACAGAAATCTCTGGCCTTCCTATACACTAATGACAAAATATCTGAAAGAGTAGTTAAGGAAACACTCCCATTTACCACCGCAACAAAAAGAATAAAATACCTAGGAATAAACTCTCCTAATAGGAATAAACCTACCTAAGGAGACAAAAGACCAGTATGCAGAAAACTATAAGACACTGATGAAAGAAATTAAAGATGATACAATCACATAGAGAGATATACCATGTTCATGGATTGGAAGAATCAACATTGTGAAAATGAATATACTACCCAAAGCAATCTACAGATTCAGTGCAATCCCTATGAAACTACCAATGGCATTTTTATCAGAACTAGAACAAAAAATTTTGCAATTTGTAGGGACACAAAAACAACTCCAAATAGCCAATGCAATCTTGAGAAAGAAAAAGAGTGGACGAATCAAGCTCCCTGACTCCAGACTATACTGCAAAGCTACAGTACTCAAGACAGTATGGTACTCCACAAAAATAGAAATATAGATCAATGGAACAGGATAGAAAGCCCAGAGATAAACCCATGCACATATGGTCACCTTATCTTTGATAAAGGTGGCAGGAATGTACAGTGGAGAAAGGACAGCCTCTTCAATAAGTGGTGCTGGGAAAACTGGACAGGTACATGTAAAAGTATGAGATTAGATCACTCCCTAACACCATACACAAAAATAAGCTCAAAATGGATTAAAGACCTAAATGTAAGGCCAGAAACTATCAAACTCTTAGAGGAAAACATAGGCAGAACACTCTATGACATAAATCACAGCAAGATCCTTCTTGACCCATCTCCTAGAGTAATGGAGATAAAAACAAAAATAAACAAATGGGACCTAATGAAACTTCAAAGCTTTTGCACAGCAAAGGAAACCATAAACAAGACCAAAAGACAGCCCTCAGAATGGGAGAAAATATTTGCAAATGAATCAACTGACAAAGGATTAATCTCTAAAATTTACAGGCAGCTCATGCAGCTCAATAACAAAAAAATAAACAACCCAATCCAAAAATGGGCAGAAGACCTAAATAGACATTTCTCCAAAGAAGATATACAGACTGCCAACAAACACATGAAAGAATGCTCAACATCATTAATCATTAGAGAAATACAAATCAAAACTACAATGAGATATCATCTCACACCAGTCAGAATGGCCATCATCAAAAAATCTAGAAAGAATAAATGCTGGAGAGGGTATGAAGAAAAGGGAACATTCTTGCACTGCTGGTGGGAATGTGAGTTGGTATACAGGGATATCAGCTCGGTGCTTTGTGACCGCCTGGAGGGGTGGGATAGGGAGGGTGGGAGGGAGGGAGACTCAAGAGGGAAGAGATATGGGAACATATGTATATGTATAACTGATTCACTTTGTTATAAAGCAGAAACTAACACACCATTGTAAAGCAATTATATCCCAATAAAGATGTTAAAAAAAAAAGCTTTTGCACATCAAAGGAAACCATAAACAAGACAAAAAGACAACCCTCGGAATTGGAGAAAATATTTGCAAACAAAGCAACTGACAAAGGATTAATCTCCAACATATACAAACAGCACAGGCAGCTCAATATCAGAAAAACAAATAAACCCAATCCAAAAATGGGAAGAAGACCTAAACAGACATTTCCCCAAAGAAAATATACAAATTGCCAGCAAACACAAGAAAGGATGCTCAACATCACTAATGATTAGAGAAATGCAAATCAAAACCACAATGAGATATCACCTAACACCAGTCAGAATGGCCATCATCAAAAAGCAATAAATGCTGGAGATGGTGTGAAGAAAAGGAAATCCTCTTGCACTGTTGGTGGGAATGTAAATTGATACAGCCACTATGGAGAATAGTATGGAGGTTCCTTAAAAAACTAAAAATAGACTACCATGTGACCCAGCAATTCCACTTCTGGGCATATACCCTGAGAAAACCATAATTCAAAGAGAGACATGGGGCTTCCCTCGTGGTGCAGTGGTTGGGAGTCCGCCTGCCGATGTGGGGGACATGGGTTCGTGCCCCGGTCCGGGAAGATCCCACATGCCACAGAGCGGCTGGGCCCATGGGCTATGGCCGCTGAGCCTGCGCATCCGGGGCCTGTGCTCCGCGACAGGAGAGACCACAGCAGTGAGAGGCCTGCTTACCGCAAAAAAAAAAAAAAAAGAGAGAGACATGTACCACAGTGTTCATTGCAGCACTATTTACGATAGCCAGGACATGGAAGCAACCTAAGTGTCCATTGATAGATGAACAGATAAAGAAGATGTGGCCCATATATACAATGGAATATTACTCAGTCATAAAAAGAAATGGAGTTCTTTGTAGTGAGGTGGATGGACCTATAGTCTGTCATACAGAGTGAAGTAAGTCAGAAAGAGAAAAACAAATACCATATGCTAAAACATATATATGGAATCTAAAAAAAAAAAATGGTTCTGATGAACCTAGGGGCAGGACAGGGATAAAGATGCAGACATAGTAAATAGACTTGAGGACACGGGGAGGGGGAATGGTAAGCTGGAACGAAGTGAGAGAGTGGCATGGACATATATACCCTACCAAATGTAAAAGAGATAGCTAGTGGGAAGCAGCTGCACAGCACAAGGAGATCAGCTCAGTGCTTTGTGACCACCTAGAGGGGTGGGATGGGGGGGGGTGGGAGGGAGGCGCAAGAGAGAGGGGATATGGGGATATATGTTTACATATAACTCTGATTCACATTTTTATACAGCAGAAACACAACATTTTAAAGCAATTGTATTCCAGTAAAGATGTTTAGGGGGCTTTCTTGGTGTCGCAGTGGTTGAGAGTCCGCCTGCCGATGCAGGGGACACGAGTTCGTGCCCCGGTCCGGGAAGATCCCACATGCTGCAGAGCGGCTGGGCCCGTGAGCCATGGCTGCTGAGCCTGCGCGTCCGGAGCCTGTGCTCCGCAACGGGAGAGGCCACAACAGTGAGAGGCCCGAGTACCGCAAAAAAAAAAAAAAAAAAAATAGTAAAATAAAATAAAGATGTTTAAAAATATCAACAACTTCAGTAGAAAAATAGGCAAATGATATTTATAGGCAATTTACATAACAGCAAACCCAGAAGACTAATAAAGCATATGTAGAGATGCTGAAACTCATTCTTAATCAGAAAAATGTAAATTTAAAAAACAATGAAATATCTCTTTGTACCTATTAAATGATAAAAATTAGAAAGCAGGGTCAGGCCAAGTGCTGGTGGAGACTGGGGATGTAGGAACTCTCATGCAGTTAGTTTGTAGATTTGTAGTATCACTCTGAAGATCTAACATGAAGCAGTTAAATTTAATGCATGTCCCATGCCCCAGCAATCTTCTTCCTGAGCTGGTATCCCAAATTCTTACATGGGTTCAGGCAGGACTATGTTCACTGCAGCATGGTTTGTGGTAGTGGGAAGTTGAAGATGCTTGGAGAGCGAATGCAGCAGAAAAAGCAGTGTGTTAGATGTGCACCTAGCAACACGGATGGAGCTTTTAAATGGTGCTAAGGAAGAAGTAAGATATACAACATAATGCCATTAGCATCTATTGAAAAAAATATGCATATAGGGCTTCCCGAGTGGCGCAGTGGTTGAGAGTCTGCCTGCCGATGCGGGGGACACGGGTTCGTGCCCCGGTCCAGGAAGATCCCACATGCCACGGAGCGGCTAGGCCCGTGAGCCATGGCCGCTGAGCCTGTGCGTCTGGAGCCTGTTCTCCACAACGTGAGAGGCCACAACAGTGAGAGGCCCGCGTACCACAAAAAAAAAAAAAAAAGAAAAAGAAAAAAAGAAAAAATTCATATACACGTTTTGCAAGAATACCTATAAATGAAAAGATACACTCTAAACACATTAGAATAGTTGTATATGGAGAGTGGGGAAGTGAAACAGGAGTCTCAAATGAGGATGAAAAGGAATATATTAACAAGGAGCAGGCATTGGCCAGACCAATGACAATGTGGAAATAAAATACCAGAATATAAAATCATTCAGCCAGGAGGCAATAAAAGTAGCCAGTGTGCAGATTTCTACAAAGAGCTACAAAGGCCAGATTTCTGACTCTTCTAAAATCTGTAGGATAAGTAACAAAAAGGCAAATCGAGTGGCTCAGCCTAGAAGCTGAACTGCTAAAGAAAAATATCTAGAACTCATTCTCAGATGTTACTTTTAGACAACCTCTCTTTCCAAGGGTCCACTCCCTACAGTTGATCACACATTTTAAGATGGACTATATTTTTAAAAGCTCACTTCTGTGCAATTTAACACTAGCAGGCACTTTAAAAATACCATTTCTCTAGATTTATTTATTTATTCATCTAACAAATACTTATTTAGCACCTAGTATGCAAGGGTGAGACTGAGGATGTAGTCACTAGATTAGAGTCTGGGAGTATATTCTATAAGGGTACAGACTTTGCCAGTGGTATAGAAATTTCACAGGACAAGGGTTTGAGTGGGGCCATAAGCTCCTGGACTAGGAATTTATTGCTTAGAAACCTATAATTCTCACTGACTCCTGTGCCAGTTCCCATGTTTTCTTCATCACAAGGGTAATCCCTGCATCTCCCCACAAAATGCAAATTATAGGATTTTTAGCAGATATCATTCCCAGTGTAGGATCTGATGTGGTTGAGGGGCCTCAAAGTGGGTTAGAGTTTTAATTATTGACAAATGAACACTTCCAGGTTAATTTGAAAAAGGAGTACACCTGGGTCACATGAGCCCTCACTAGTGCTCTCTGCTATTAAATCTTTACTGAGTGTAGGGATCCTGCTGCCAGGATTTGGGTGTGGGAGACTTATAGGGCTTGCTGATGAGCAGAAGGAATATTAAGCCAAGGCCTGCTGCATAGCACTTTGGATTTTCATAGTGACATTTTTACCTTGACAGCCCAATAAATATGTAAGAAGACAGTGGCATTAGTGTGTCCCCCAGAATTTATACTGCCTCATTATCTTAACCCATTATAAATTCACAGTTGTTCAGTGGGCCCATATTTCTAAACTCCCACCTCTACAGTCACCACTTCCCTGTGTAAAAACATACTACAGGAGATTTCAGAATCAATAATTCTCTATCAGAGGCTTTGAGGAAGCAAAAGTACTATCCAGTTACCTGCTGTGTTTCTGTGGGATGATTAGGCTCCAACCCATGTCCTCAGCTCAGCTGCAGCTATAATTAAGGATAAGCCATAATCTGCCTTTAAAATGTCCTCCACGTTCCATGCCTTCCTTGTACAGTCATAACTATTTTAAAAAATCAAATCATCAAGGGCTCAAATCTGGTCTTTATCCTGTCCTCCTATTTCTGAGATCAAATGTATAAATCCTTGAGCTCTGCTATCTGATCGTGAAGAGCTCGTTAGAAACCTTTTAAAATAATTTAGTGGTTTTAACAGTTATTCTTTCTTGGGCACCTACTGATATCCTGAAGTACAAACTTTGTACTCTCATCTCAGTTTTGATGTCGAGTATGGAGTTGTGAAGATGAGAAATGAAATGTGACTAAAGATGTGTAAACCTGTCCTGCTTATCAGCCTCCCAACAGCCCAAAGCCCTTATCACTTCAGCTGATTTAACACTGGCTTATGACAAGGAGCCCAGAGTGGGTATGGATAGCCCATTTACCAGTTGCCCTGGTATGTGGATTTTTATTTAAATATTACCAATAAAATGCCCAGAGAAGCTAATTAGTAGAGTCATAGAAGATTGGGACTAGACCCAATATCGTCCAAACAGAGATAGCACAAGAAAATAATTGCTTGGGCTAAAGTTGACAAGCTTGACTGGTATGCCCCCCAAATCTTTAATGGTCATTTGTACTCTTAGCCTTGGCAAGTACTTTCCTTTCCCAACATATGGCAAAAAGCCTGTAGAACTGTAGCACTATTAAAAAAAAACAAAACCCTGTCACTTTTTTCTCATTACTGATGAGAAAGAAGTTGGCATATCTAAATATGCATGCCCACGTAGGTACAGAGGCTTATATGTATGCACATGCACGAATGCAGTTAGTCAACATTTATTGAATGCAGAACTCTATGTGGCAGGAAGTACCAGGGGAAATTTTTTTTTAATGCCTAATCTCTGCCCACATGATAGTTATAGTCTAATGGACAATTTGAGATGCACAGGAAGATGAGCAAAAATTGATTACTCTAGAGATAAAAACCTCTTTCTCTTCCATAACATTTACTTTTTTTTCTTCTGAGTACAAAAGTAATACATGTTTCTTGCAAAAACTTTGGGAAATAATCACCTGTAATGCCAGTACTCAGAAATATATGTATATATTTAAATATATATCCTTCCAGACTTGTTTTTCCTATGCTTATAAAATGTCTTTAAAGGCTACAAATGGTATGATTCCAACTATATTACATTCTAGAAAAGGAAAAACTGTGGAGATAATAACAGGATCGGTGGTTCCCAGAGGTTGAGGAAGAAGGATGGAGGGATGAATAGAGCACAGAGGAGTCAGAGAACAGAGAACTTTAGGGAGTGAAAACGCTTTGTATGATACTATAACAATGGATACATGGCATTATACATTTGTCCAAAACCACAGACTGTACAACATGAAGAGTGAATCCTAATATAAACTATGGACTTTGGGTGATAATGATGCGTCAATGTCGGTTCATCAGTTGTAATAACAAAGGTTCCACTCTGGTGAGTGATGTTGATAGTGGGAAAGGCTAGCCATGCGTGCAGGCAGGGGGTAAAGGGGAAAGCTCTATATCTTCCTCTAATTTTACTGTGAAACTAAAACTTCTCCAAAAAGTAAACTCTTTTTTAAAAAGTTGTTTTACAGAAACAGAATTACGGACATAGAGAACAGACTGGTGGTTGCCAAGGGGGAGAGGGTTGGGGGAGGGATGGAGTGGGAGTTTGGTGTTAGCAGATACAGGCTTTTATATATGGAATGGATAAGCAGCAAGGTCCTACCGTATGGCACAGAGAACTATGTTCAATATCCTATGATAAACAATAATGGAAAATATTTTTTTTAAAAAATGTATAGGGCTTCCCTGGTGGCACAGTGGTTGAGAATCTGCCTGCTAATGCAGGGGACACGGGTTCGAGTCCTGGTCTGGGAGGATCCCACATGCCGCGAAGCAACTAGGCCCGTGAGCCACAACTACTGAGCCTGCGCGTCTGGAGCCTGTGCTCCGCAACGAGAGAGGCCGCGATAGTGAGAGGCCCGTGCACCGCGATGAAGAGTGGCCCCCGCTTGCCACAACTAGAGAAAGCCCTCACACAGAAATGAAGATCCAACACAGCAAAAATAAATTAATTAATTAATAAACTCCTACCCCCAACATCTTCTTTAAAAAAAAAAAGAATGTATAGATATGTATAATTGAATCACTTTGCTGTACAGCAGTAATTAACACATTGTAAATCAACTATACTTCAATAAAAATATTGTTTTAAATGGCTTTAAAACAAAATTAGAATCATACTATGCATACAAAGTTATGAACTGTTTTTTCTTACCTGACAATATGCCACAAAGTTTTCCACATCAATAATATCTCATCATAAAGTATGCAATAATTTATTAACAAATATCATAATTCACAATAATGTGAATATACTTAACACTACTAAACTGTACACTTAAAAATGGTTAAGATGGTTAAAAATAACTTTCAAAACAAACCAAAAACTCCCTAATTATTGAAGAGAGGGTATTTTAATTTTTTGCTATTATAAATAATTCCATAATGAGCAATCTTTGAGTGTTATTTTTGTGCATGTGCATATCTCTGATATTTTCTATAGGTAAAATTCCTAGAATTGGGACTGCTAAGCTCCCAATTATGAGCAAGGGTATGAGCAAAAATAGAAATATCTTTACTGTTTTTCCTCATTTTAAAAATAATTTGTGCTTGTAAATTTTTTCAGAAAATGTCAAAAAAATGTAAAAGAAACCCAAAACTTACTTTTAACCCCACTATCCAGAGATTAAACACTATTAATATTTTGGTAACTATCCAGACTTTTTTTCTTATATACAAATATGTATATATTATTATACATATCTTAAAAGGAGCATACTGTATTTGGTAACCTGGATTTTCATATCATAAATGTCTTTCCATATGAATAAATATAGGCAGGCATAATCATATTTCATTTCTGAAATACATTTCACTGAACAAGTGTACCATAAGTTTTGTAAGCAATGCCATATTTCTGAATATTTTGTTTCTAGTTTTGCATTATTAACAACATTTTCTGAGCACTCATGTGATTATTTCCTCAGGATAAATTTCTAAATGTAGAATTGCTAAGTAAAATATTTATAAGGTTTTTGGGATATAATGTCAAATTTTACTTCAGAAAGGATGGACCAATGTATATTTTCACTAATTACAGGAGTTTCATTTTTTTAGGAGTTTCATTTTTTATCTGTAAAATGGTTTTATAAATGGTTTTATCTATAAAATGGTTTCAGCCATACAGATGTTATTTTTGTACTTTTTTGTTCAAAGTTAATTGTCTCAACATATCTTATTAAAAAGTAATCTATCATTCAGTTGATTTAGAATTCCATCTTTATCAGATATTTACTTGGAATATTTGCATATGGTTCAGGTTTTCTATTGCCCCCCTCCCAAGTGCAGTGTATCTGGCACTATTTCTTTGAAATTCTCTTAAAATAATAATAATAATAATAATAATAATAATAATAATAATAAATGTCATTTGCTCTCAATTAAATTCTTCTTCAGGTACTCAAGTCTACAGAATTAACCTTGTCTGTAGTAACTGCCTACAGTGTGATTTAATATACCATCAAGCACTCCCACTTGAAAATATCTTCCCCACCAATCTGTTATGGCTCCCCCAAGAGACCTCTCTTTTGGTTATACCAAAGTTCCCAAACAGGTTGCACATTCAAATTACTTGGGGAGGTTTGTTTGTTTGTTTGTTTGTTTTTAAGTACAGATATCAGTCCTACTGGAATCAGACTCGTCAGGGCAGGCTCTGGCACCAGTGATTTGGAGGTTTGGCAATCATTGGATTCTAGCAAAAAGATAACAGTTATCTCAAGAAGGCAAGAGTTGAAACCCATATATATTATCTGGAGAGAATCTCTCCCAATCCTCCTCCTAAGCTGAAAATTGGTTTATTCAATTGGAGCTAATTATCACTTTGGAATAGGCCACCAATGAGGCTTGAGCCCTAAGAGGAAAAGTACAGAACTGGCTTAATTTGGGAGGGAAGGAAGGAACATAATGCAGTAATAATATCTGGACAGCACTGGGTTCCAGGCCGGGAATACCAATCCATAAACAAAGTTTCTCTTCCTTATGTTTGTCAGCATGTTAAGTGTAATCAGCATTATCTTAGGTGATATTCAGGTGAACAGTCTCTATTTTACTAATTATGTATTGATTTTCCTCCATTTATGACAAGTGATACTGGTTTCCCATTTATAATAGTGATACAAAATATCCTTTTAAATAAACATATTTACGTTTTAAAAGGTGAGTCAATTTAAAGGAAAAAAAATCACTGATAGCAAGAGGATATAACAAACTTTTGAATATAATTAGAAATAACTGAAGTTGGCTAAACACTGACAATGAGATTCCTGGGGTAGATGCTTGGAAGTCTAGTTTGGGGAAGAATGCCAAAGGGACAACTAAAATGAGCTTTGTCTATCTGGCAGCTTTGCTCAGGGTTAGAGCTAATACCAACTACATTGGTGTCTCTTAGGTTCCTCACCTCATCTTGTGCTGTCTTTTACTACATTTATTCAACTGGCAGCATGAATCAGTCAAACTGTACAATTTCAACTTTACCCTAATGGAAAGTGACCTGTCCAGCTACACTGCTGCCTAAGTCTGATATTCCATTTAAGACTTTAGGCTTCTTGCTCAATCAAGTTCTGGACCAAAGAAGCAGGTGACCACTGCCCAGGCTTTCCGGAAGTCAGAGACTGCACCATTTCTGTAGGTATTTCCAAGTGCTTTTGTCCTGCCAAACCAAAACCAAAACCAAAACCAAAACAAGAAAACAAGGAATTAACCTAAGCCAAATAAATAAGTGACTTTAGCTGATTTCTGTAATGGGGGTGGGGCGGGGAGGGGAGAGAGAACTTTTATTTGAAAAGACCATGCCCATTCAAGATCTTTAGTATTGTAAGATATATAGAAATTCTGAGGAACAGAATTTCCAGCAAAGCCACGTTTTCTATCTTTTCAATCATCTTTAAGACAATATTTTTAAATGTATTATTCACTTGAGCCCTTGGTTTATGAGCTTGGAGATCTGGGTTGTTAGAAGCAGCATACAATTATAGTACAGATCTCTCCATTATTTACTAGTTGTGTGATCTCATGCAAAGTTTGGTTTTGCTGCTTTAAGCTTCATTTTCCTCAACTATGAAATGTTCATAACATCTCTCAAGGGTTTTTTGGTAAAAGTTAAATGAGATAATGTGCATTATGATCTTGGCACATATTAGGGACACAATGGAGGGTAACTATTAGTATCGTTTTAACTAAAGTCCATCTTCCAAACATTTCTCTGCAGATAACCTACATCTGAATCTTGTAGAGAGTTTATTTAAAACGAATATTCCTGAGTTCTACCCTAAGATGTCTGAATCAGATTCTTAGGATGAGGCCTAGGAATCTGTATTTTAACTAAATTCCCCTCCCATCTCTCCTTCTGGGTTTGAGATATAAAGGCTTTGTGAGGAAAGAAGTCTGCACTTGGTTTTTTATTTCTCAGTGAGTCTGTGGGGAGAAGAGGTCTTTTGGAAGTTGGCACTTTTCAAAGTGCTGAGAAGGACAGACCTTTCTATGAAGAGACTAAGAAAGCAGAGATGTGTGTTAGTATTGACTGTGCAGTCCCAGAGGGCTCGATGGGAAGTGTTGAGAGAGTGCAAAACAGTGCAGATCATGATGGAAGTGGATTTACAGCTGACCTCTATGGAAATGAGAGTTTAGATGGGTGCAGGACCAGATGAGCTTGAAGCTTTCATGACGACTGAAGAGGATGGAGATAAGAAGCAGGGACAGAGTCATCCTCTCTCTAAACAGAAACTTGGTATAAAGCTGTTTGATGCCAGAGAAAGTGCATAGTCAACTGAATCTATTTTAAACATTTTATTATTCACAGTTTATATAAATGACAAAGTATTTATTAAAATAGATTAATAATTGGAGATGAGATGGGTGTTTCTTCTCTAAATCCAAGTCTTCTGTCTTCTCCTTGGTATATTGCACTTAATTTGTTACAGGAAGATCACCTTCTGGTTGTTTTTGGCATGAGTTGACAAACTGCCCTGTGCTTTCTAAACCAGAGCATCTGAAACCTTCTTGTTTGGATACATAAGGTGCTTGATACTGCTTCCTTAAGCAGTCATTTTTATATCTCCCAAAAGCATAGAATGGAAAGAGAGATATTTCATTGCTGCTGTAATAGCTGGAAAAAAAGACATGACCGTGAATCTACTGAGTTCCCCTACTACTAATGTAATTAACCAGGCATCAGTACATATTTTATTTCTACTATGTTTGAATATTTGCAATATAATACTTCTTATTTCTAGAGTATAATTTACTGGAGGAGAACAACCCCAGTTAATTAACTTACAGGGCATTTGTGGGAGGAATGATATACATCACTATATACACTTTCAAAAAGATGAACTGAGTTCTAGAGCAACTAAGTCTTCAATAACAATGCTAGTATAAACATGGCATTGTGCTGCTAGGAATGAAAGCAATTGTAATCTTCTCTACTAATCTAAGGTGAATATACAAGATGTTCTTCAGGCTTTTAGGTTAAAAATATCTTCCACAGATGGTATGGAATAAAAGGGATTTACTCTTATGCTTTGTGTGCTTCACTCCCTCGTCTTTCACTTATTTTTTTAACATCTTTATTGGAGTATAATTGCTTTACAGTGTTGTGTTAGTTTCTGCTGTATAACAAAGTGAATCAGTTATATACATATGTATATCCTCCTTATCCCACCCCTCTAGGTGGTTGCAGCGCACCGAGCTGATCTCCCTGTGCCATGCAGCTGCTTCCCACTAGCTAGCTATTTTACATTTGGTAGTGTATATATGTCAGTGCTACTCTCTCACTTTGTCCCAGCTTACCCTTCCCCCTCTCCGTGTCCTCAAGTCCATTCTCTATGTCTGTGTCTTTATTCCTGTCCTGCCCCTAGGTTCATCAGAACCATTTTTTTTAGATTTCATATATATGTGTTAGCATACGGTATTTGTTTTTCTCTTTCTGACTTACTTCACTTTGTATGACAGACTCTAGGTCCATCCACCTCACTACGAATAACTCAGTTTCCTTTCTTTTTATGGCTGACCTCAAACATTTTATAAATATAAACTTGTGGGTGACTTCCTAAAAAGTGTTGCCTGGGCCCCTACAATGGAACCAACACATCAGTTTTAGCTTCCACATATCTTCACAAAATGACTGTAGATGAAATTACGTCCTCAGGATGCCTCCCTTCTAGACTGTGAACTCCCTCAGGACAGAGACTATATCTTTTATATCTGTAACCCCAAGACCTAGCACAGTGCCATGGTACACAATAAATATTGTTGAATGAATGACAACTGCACAGTGCCATGGTATACAATAAATATTCTTGAATGAATGACAACTGAATGAATAAAGGAATGAATAGATTACTGATTACCTTTCAGTTGTCTCTTCTCATCCTGCTATCCCTTTCCTCAGGCAAACTGAAGAAAACATTTAAAATCCATTCATATCTTGAATATTATTATGAACTCCTAAAGGAATGACCTTAAGCAAAATGGAAGTGCTAAGAGGCAGATACTGGTTTTCTAGTTAATTGATTTTGATCAGTGATTCTTATGCAAAAAATTTTAATAAAGACCTTAGAGGCAGCATCTAGACGACATAAATATATATTTGGGTGGTGTCACTTTCTAAAAACAAAACCAGTTTAATTTCTTAAAGATAAAGGAGTTTGGACCCTTAAAATAGCAAATAAATCCACCATAAAGAAAATGCAGTCACAAACACATAGCAGCCATAAAGATCTTTAAAAAAACAAACAAAAAAAACCTTCATCAGATCATTTTTAAATGATCCCTTTTTAAACCTCTTTAACAACTTCCGATTGCTTTTAGGATATGATCCAAAATCTCTAATTTGAACTATAAGCTAACTCATTGATTCATTCCAGAAATATTGATGAGTGTCTATTAGTATTTTAGGCTTGGAAAATACAGTGGTGAAGCACTGGGGCAAAGCCTCAGTTCCCACAAAACTTTACACTGGGAGTGGGCCAGTGGGAAGACTGACAGACTATAAACATAGAAATGCAATCAATAAACATCATAAACAAATAGACAAGATAAATTCCAATGTGATGAGTGCTATGAAGAAAATAAAATAGAATGATTTTCTAGAGAAAATGAGCTACTCTTTCAGTTTCCCAGGCTCCATTTTCTCACCCCAGGAAATCTGTGCAGGTTATTCCCTCAGGGCTCCTCCCTTATC
>NW_006776345.1:112112-122919 GCF_000442215.2 Lipotes vexillifer | reverse complement strand
GGGCTCCTCCCTTATCTTCCTTATTTCCCTAACCATCATTCTTCCTTCAGCTCAAGTCTCAGCTAAAAATGGCAACTCTGTGGGTTAAATATTCCTTTTATATACTGGTCCCAATGTACCAATATGTTGTCTCCTTTGTAATGTTCATTACATTTACGAGTATTTGGTCAATGTCTGTCTTGCCACAGGGCAGGATCTTCTTGTCTGTGGTCTACTGATCTATTCCCAGCCACCAGCTGGTAAATAAAGTAGATGATCAATCTACAGTAGATGATCATCATATAATAGGTGATCAATACATTTTATTGAGTAAATGAACAGAAGGAAAATTGGAAAATTCTTTTATTATTTTCCTGTTAAGGAAGGGATAAAAATATGTGAACATCACACATATGTAAAAAGCACATGGGAGAGAAATGCAATTAGGCTGAAGAGAAACTCAATGAGAATTATTCAGTGGGTTACTTCCCTGGGTTCTAGGGTGGCACTGAATGCCATCATGGGATAAATTGTTTTGAGAAGTGATATCCTAGGTGTTGGAAGTAAGCAGCCCCTTGGTTATAAAAGAGCATGGAAAAGTACATGGGAGGGAGAGAGAGAGAGAGAAGAAAGAAGGGAGGCAGAGGGGGAGGGAGGAAGGAAGGAAGGGAGGAAGGAAGGAAGGGAGGAAGGAAGAAGGAAGAGTAGACTTGTTGAAGCGTGGAAGGAATAAGCAGATGGGGAGATGCTCTTTCTTTTTATTTTCAGATTCAGACAGACTTTTCTTTTAAAATAAAAATGGCCCCTCCTCCCAATACCAAGAAATACATGCGTATTGTAAATATTCAAGACAATACAGAAAGAGGTAAAGAATTAAAAATGACTAATAATCCTTTCACATTTTATTTGCATGTATATCCATCTAGACTTTTTTTCTATGTATATTTACACATATCTTAATATAAAAATAGAATAATACATGCTATTTTATAAATTGTCTTTTTATTTAAAAACATATTTCCAGATCTAGCTAATCATTTCTAATGGCTATGTAGGAGTCCATTATGTGGATGCACTGTATTTAACTAATTATTGTTGAATAGTTATTTTTTCTGATATTTCAGTATTTCAATATTATACAACTCACTATGATTAACATCTTTGTACATTTATTACGTATAGTTTTGAAAACTTGTCCATTTATTTTCCTTAAAATAAATTTCTGTTTGTGGACTTGTTGATCAAACAATATGGATATTTAGGCTTTTGATACGTGTTGCCAAATTACCTAAAAAAGGTTATATCAGTTTGTACCAGTAGCATATAAGTGTGCCCATTTCATAGTATCTTCATCAACACTTAATATTAAAAACTTTTAATCTTTGACATTCTGATAGGTAAAAAAGAGATATCACTGTTTTTATTTTTATTTCTGATTATGAGTGAGGTTGATTACTCTGATTAATATTATCATATGCTTATCAGCCAAATATTTTCTCCTTCTTTGAATTGTCTATTCATGCCCTTTGCACGTTTAATTGGGATATTTATCTTTAAAAAAAATTATAATAGCACTTTATAGACTACAGATCTTCCTCAATTTACGATGGGGTTACGTCCCAAGAAATCCATCCTAAGTTGAAAATATCCTAAGTGGAAAATGCATTTAATACACATAACATACCAAACATCATAGTTTAGCCTAGCCTACCTTAAACATGCTCAGAAGACTTAAATTAGCCTACAGTTGAGCAAAATCAGCTAACACAAAGCCTATTTTATAATAAAGTGATGACTATCTCATGTAATTTATTGACTACTGTACTGAAATACAGAATGGTTGTGTGGGTACAGAATTGCTATCAGTGACTGGGTTGTTTACGCTCATGATGTGGCTGACTGGGAACTGCAGCTTGCTGCTGCTGCCCAGCATCACCAGAAAGTATCGTACTGCATATTGCTAGCCCAGAGAAAAATCAAAATTCAAATCTGAAGTACAGTTTCTACTGAATGAGTATCTATTTTGCACCATAGTAAAGTCAAAAAATCGTAAGTCGAACCACATAACTTGGGGACTATCTGTAGTGATACTAGCCATACATGCTTATCATATGTTTATCATATGTAGCATTTTTGCCAATTTCTCATTTCTCTTTTAATTTTATTATAAACCAGTACTACCCCTTAGCTGGCATATGGAAATTATTTTTCTCAATTTCTCATTTGTCTTTTAACCTTATTAACCTTGTGTTTTGACATTCAGAAGCTTTACTTTTATTTATGAAGTTGTATTTAACAGTAATTCCTTTTATGGACTTTGTGTCATGTTTAGAAAGTCCTTCCACCTCCCCAAGGCTATAGACATATTCACCTACATTTTCCACTTCTTTTGTGATTTTATATTTTACATTAAGCCACGTTTGCCTCAAGAATATGTCAAGGAGTGGCTAATGTTATTGCCATAATCTCAATATCAGGCTTAATAGCAATTGCAGGCCACTGAAGAACTCATTTTACACATTCTAGGTAAAAGTTCTAGTATATGACATGTACTATAAGACAAAAGCTGAGTAGAGACACAATACCAAACTCATATTCCCATACTGTCAAAAATGACAATATCAAGCCTGTTGGAAAGTTGAACAGGGAAGTATGAGGGGTACTGTTGTAACTGCATGGAGTGAAATATATTTCTGGCTGATGAAATGGCCGTCATGCCGAGGACAGCACTCTATCAGAAAATATTTGAGGGCCTACTATGAGCTCACTGCGGATATAACAGTGAACAAAACAAAAAGGTTTACTGTTCTTAAGGGGGTGGGGTAAACAAATAAATATTTTCAGATGAAGTGCTCTAAAGAAAATTAAGCAGGTAAGGGGACGGGTAAGTTGTTATTTCAGATAGGGTGGTTAGAGAAGTGTTCTCTGGGGAGGTGACAGTTGAGAAAAGGTAAAGTTGTAGAGGTGGGAACAAGTTTAGTTCGCTGGAATAATACTAAGAAAGCCAGTGTAGCTGGAGTGTTACCTGAAAACACAGAAAACAGAAAAATGGGGGTAAAAAAAACAGGGACACACCCTAAAACCGTGGTTGTTTTTCTTTAACTGTGAAAACGGGAGTTGGATGCTGGGTAGCTCATTCTCTACCTTCCTTCACGCATTACCATCTAAGAAAGGCCTTCCTTAACCGCCCTTAAATTCCAACCTTATCAGATTTTCCCACCGTTTTACAGTCACCGCCCTCTTCCAAGGATTTCAGAATTACCATCTCAGAGAGGCCACCTCTGACCACTCTTTTTAAAACTGCAATTCCCGTTTGCCCCCACCGGGCGTTCTCCCGCCCACCTCCCCCCGCTTTATTTTTCTCCCTAGCATTTATCATCAACTATATATATGTTATACATATATATACACATATATATATATATAGTAATTATTGCCCCTCCCCCAAGTAGAATATGAAGACCCACGAGAACTGGGATTTTGGTCCGCTTTAATTTCCGCTGTATCCCCAACATCTATAATAGTGCTTGACACTACAGCTGGCGCTCGATAAATGTCGAATAAAGGTAGGATGCTGTATTAACCGGTCCGGACTAACTGTGTGAATCGACGTCAGGTTAGACTAGTATCGCATTTCTCACTCTGAAAAGGGTTTCCAGCAGTCAGACGATGACATCCTCCAGCTTTCAAAACTGGAAAGCCAACGTTCCCACAATTCTCAGAACGCGAAATTTCTCGCCACAATTCAAAATGGCGGAGGAGGGTGGGGCCTGTCACATGGTGGGCGTCACAGCGGTTTTCCTTTTCCAGGCCGCGACCCGCCTTGCCGCGTCGTCAGCCGGCAGCCTTCTCCTCCCACTGAGCCTTTTCAAGCAATCGCCTGGGATTGGCTACTCGGCTGGGAGTCGGGCTGCGGGGCCTGGACTCGGCATCATCACTTCCTGTTGTGGGCAAGCGTTTCCTGTCGCTGCTTGGTAACAATGGGGAAGATAATGGCTGCCTGAGCAACGTCTCCGAGCAGGCGCTGGGCTAGAGGCGGGTCTCAACCAGCGACTCATCGGAGGCGGGCTTGAGAGCGGCGGTAGGGGAGGCGCGCAGGAGCCCCGGCGGCGGCGGCGGCGGCGGCGGCGGCCGGACCGACCGAGTCGGATCCCGACACTAAAACCGAGTAAGTGAAGCCTTGGGAATCCTCTGAGAAATGGATGGAGAGCGAGAGGAAGACAGCGGAGCCGCGGTTACTGCGTTCTCTCAAAATGGCCTGAGTGGCGCATCGTGGCGGAGGCTCAGCGCCGCCTCCGGACCCCAGGCGCAGGTTGCTGCGGGGGGCTCCGTGGCGTAGTCGCCGCTGCCATTTTAGTTGGGTGTATGGCCGACAGGCTTTTTGAAGAAGGGGAAGGAGGTGGGAAGTACTTCCTCTTCGTGGCCGCTCGAGCCGCGGCCGGGGCCCTCCAGAGCCTTAAGAATTTTGGGGAGGCGATTTTCGAGTGTTGGCTTCAGGCGTGAGAACCTTTGACCGTCTCAGATTTTTCTCTCCTCGGTCCTCTGGAGACTTCCCTCGCGTCCCCCCCCCCCTTTTACATGGCGGGCTTGGGTTTAGGAAATGGGGGAAAAATCAGGCTGCTCTAAGTTAGATGCTGAGAACTCGTGGGCCTTTATATTTCCCAGGATTTGCAAAACCCCATTTTGAGCCCTTCTGCAGGGCACTATCAATTAGGCGACCCCTGGGGCCACGATGACATCTTCCCTGAGGATCTGAGGCAAATGTGGTTTACTCCCTTGCTCAAATAACCCTGGCATATCCTTTGGCAGATATCACTGCAAGGATCCCCCCAAAAGGGAGGGAAAAGCCGTTGCGTGTTTGTTGTTTTTCCCTGGGTGAGGGTGGGAATTGGGCCAAATGATTTTGAAGTTAATTTCCGTTCAATCCGTGAGCAACCCAACCCCTCCCCCCTCAAAAAAATGCCTAAGGGTCTCGGCTTCTGCGGGCGGTACCTGCCACGTACGCCATAGCTTTAGTAACTAGTATTAACCGGTTGGGCTTCTGCTTCCTGAATACTCAGTCCCTTTTTCCCTTATGCTGATTAATTTCAAGATGGAGGAGACAGCCACGTTCCTTCCCTAGACAGTTTCACCATACTTATTCCACAGGTTAGTCCGGGATTCTGAGGACTAGCAGGCTTGTTATTTAGGTCATTCTTTAGTTTGGGGGCAAGAGGAAGCATTTATATCAGGTTGTCATCCACTGTTTGCAAGGTCCCAGAATAATTTTTTGCTGGAAATAGGGAGCCCGCATTTCCTGAATCAGAATTAACCGCAGTGGCTTTGGATGATTGAAGGGAGGAAGAAATAGACATACTATTACTAATCATTTTTTGATTCTTCTCCTTATTAAAGACAGAATACTTATATCACCCCATCAGGTACATTATGTCCGTCCTGGATGACTTGAGAACAGGCAGGCACAGTTATCGCTCCCCCAAAATCGATTTTCTAAGTTGTAAAAATAAAGTACCCAGGAAGACCAATCTAAATATTTTTTAGTTGGATTTTAGTATACTCTTACTGAAAAAATGTTTTTCTTTAGCCTAAGATGTCCTGATGATCTTTCATACTTTAATTACTGCCTTAGGCTAGTGTAATGTGCCAAATAAGTTTTTGGAAGTAACTGAGAATCTGAAAATAATTACTGGTCTCATGAGAAAAGGCCTATTTTAAGTAACTTTATATTAAAAGGTAGATTGGCTCTCGGCCTTTAAAGGCTATCTTATATATAACATATAAGATTCCTGGTTCCCTCTGACCTTCTCAGTCTCCCCAAATATCCTAATACTAATGTTGAGTTACATTGGGTTGTGGTGAGTGTGTGTGTGTGTGTGTGTGTATGTGTGTGTGTGTATCTGTATCTAAAATATATAGGATATGTATTTCTTTAGGATGTGTCTGTTTCAAAGAAAATGTCTGTCTTATAAAAGAGGAAGAATAATGGATTCTTTTTTTTTCTAGAGCAGAGAGTGAAGAAAACTAAAATCCAGTTTATTGTATTACAATACTATGTCATATAACAGTCAGGTAATTTATTTTTTGTTGCGTCTCCTGATGATTTATGTGTAGAATGCATGTTTAAAAATATTTATTCTGTTTTGCAGGCCCTGTAATTGGATGGGCTTATTTGATATATGTTAGTTGGTCTTGGGCGTTCTTCATGATCAGAATGGGTGTTTTTCACTGGGAATTCAAAAGGTAGTGGTCCTGAGTAGCTGGAACCTCATTAGTGCTGTACCTGTCAATTTTTTTCCTTTAAAATAACGTTTGAAATTTACCAGTACCTGTATGGAACAGAAAAAACAATACAGAAATTTGCTGCCTTAAATTACTGTTGGAATGAGATGGGTATAAATAAATAGTGTTTAAATGTTTATTGAATAACAAAATGAATTATCAGTAGACTGTATTACAGGAATATAATCTCATTATTTTGTGTGACATTCGATTTTTTTCCTTCAAGGTCCAAAAAGTCATAAATGATATATAATACTCTAATTGGTATTAACTCCTTTCATCATCATTGTTAAGGTAGCCACATAATTTATTGCCCTAGCCAGGATGCTTTTAAGAGCAAAAGGGACATTATTAATAATGCATCCAGGTGCAAACCTGCATTGTCCCAGGCAAACTGCGATGGGTAGTTAGCCTAAATTCATAACTAATTTGTATTGAATACTTATGTGCTAGGTCCTGTGCTTCACATGCATCATTTTGTACTCCTTACAGCAAAGCTTCATGAGGATGTTACCTATTTTACAGAGGTAACTGAGACTCAAAGGAGAGATTAGGTACTTTGTCCTCAATTACATAGCTAATAAGCGGTAGAGCCCCCATTTTAACTCAGGTCTGTCTGATGTCAAAGTCGCTAAGGTTTTATGTGTTTAGACTTAATTGCTATCTAATTAGATTGGAAATGCAAAGAAAATGAAAGGTTGTAATTTTTAAAATCTGTAGGTTATTTGCATCAAAAACTTTTGTTAAAGGAAATTTGCTTTATGAAGCAGGTGAGACTTATTTAGCAATTACACCCTCTTTTTTGGTCTGTCAAGGTTCCTGTTTCAGCTGTTACTGCTTGTGAAAAAGTTTGATAATTTAAAATCAGAAATGGCTTTAAGAAATAGCTTAATAATGAAGTCATATCTAGAAATGTTAGGCTGATTGGATATATTCTTTCAGATTAATGAACATGTAGTGAGGCCTTAAATAATACAGTAGATCAAATGCATTTATGGAATTATAATGTGTATATTACTTTTCCCAAAGCTCTAGCGGTTTGGAAAATAAAGCAAACCACTCACCAACCTTCTGTTCCCTTGATTTACTGTAAAGTAGATAACAAATTAGAAAGTAAAAAGTCCTCTGTCAAACCCAGACCAATCAGGTGCTAGAATTTTGGGCTACTGACTAGGGCTGGGACATGTTTTTCTTTTGTAAGTCTAATTCCTTAACATTTCTGTATAACACAGACATTTCCAAAACCTTATGGCCCATTGATTTTAAAAAGTATCCAGCTTACATGATCCTTTGACATTTTGATACCCAGTGTAAGAAAGCAGTAACACTTCTGTGCCTATTTTTCCTTCGTTATTTTTTTTTCCAACCTGGAATATGGAAGTTTCCCAGATAATCAAGCAGTTCATTTTATATGTAAAAATCTTGACAATCTTGAACAATTTGGGAATATATTTGTGAACTTGTGGTTTTGCTCTTGAAATATATACTTGATATTTCTGCTGTAGATATTCTTGTATTTTAGTGCTTCAACCCAAGGTTTTAATTTCATTAGTCATAATATCACCAACATATGTGGGAGACAAATATCTGTAGACAGTGCATGGTATGTATGTAGATTTGTGGACCTCTTGCAATAATTTCACTACTACAGGTTGGGCTGCTATTACAGCGTTTGCATGGTGATGAACGTGATACTTTCTGTGGGGGAGAGGAGATATTTGTGTTCAGTGTTTTCAGTTTTTTCTGGAATGAAAAATGGTCTCTTTCCTCTTGTTCTTCACTTGAGTGTATGAAGAAAGGATTTAACTCTAATTACAATTTTCATTTTTTATTGACAAAAGTTCCTGTTAGTGTCAATTACATCTAAGATGACCATATAATTTATCCAAACTGGGACACTTAGGCGTGAAAGAGGGCCATATTAATAATTAATACAGGACAACAGTTGTAGACTGCTACTCTTCTGGACAGACGGGATATATGGTCACCTTTGTCACCATTTCTGTGTAGGAGCAGTGGTTCAGGGATCACAGTTGTCAACGTGTTTGGTTCTGTAACACAGTATTGTTTTCCTCAAACAATATAGCAGCCATTTGTATTTGTGTAGATAATATTTTCTTTTTTGGTCAAGTGATTTTAATTTTAAAAATTGACTTCACTCTTTTAAATAGTTCATTTTTGGTGGAAAACTTATTTCTTAAAACGTAGTACTTTACCAATTAACACCAAAATTGCCAGTAATCAGTGACTTTTACATTAATAACTTAAAAATAAACACATGAATCTTTTGGGTTTTTGAGTCATTTTTTGACTTCTTGAGAATAATGAGAAGTCAGAATTGAGTTAGTGTGAATAAGACCAAATTCTAATTTAGTGGCGTAGCTTGATAATAAAAGACCACGAACTGGGTTGAACTAGGTAATTGAAGATTAAATTCACTGTCTAAAGTACTTGAGTGAATTGAAATGTCATTATAATGGTTTCTTTTTTTAACTAACTTGATCCTGTGAATTGGCAGCATTTGGCTTGGTCTCCATCCTTTGATTTGTTGACATTCTTAATATTCTTCGGTTTAACTGTTTTAGAGGATTGTTGTAAATCAGAATTATTTGTGAGCTGCAGGCTTCCTGCCAAGAGATTAGACACATGCTGAATCCTTTTTTTCCTGCTGTCCTTTTCAAGTGGTAAAGGTAGAAGAATATAAACCAGGCTAAGCTAACATTGCCATGCAGATATTTTATAATCCCATTTTGCTCTAGTAGTATCAGCAGTGGTGGAGGCCTTAGTAGCATCCTCTGATAGGCCAGTGATGGAAGTGATCAGCAAATTGTGTGGGTGGTGAGAGGTACTGTGCAATAAGTAAAGGCAGTGAAACATAAACCCTGCCCTGTTTTTTAAAGAGGAATGCTTTATATTTCTTTTTAAAAAAAAAGATAGTCATAAAAAGAGACAGAACTGTATGAGTGGAATAGCAGTAAGAAAAGCACAGATTCTAAGCTTACATCCTGGTTATTCATGTTGTTTCTTAAGCTTTATTTTTCTGACTTAGTATTGTAATGTGATACAGGTTATATCTTATTCATAGTCACAGATTCATAGAATTGGAAAGGTATCTTGTAGATAGCTTAATCCAGTACTCTAATATTGATGGAGATCCTGAGACACAAAAGGTAAAATAAATTGGCCAAATTTACAGTTACTGTTACAGCCAAGACTAGAACCTAGTGTCTTCTCTTTTTCCATTTTCACAGAGCTGAATTCCACCCTGTTACTCAGAATAAAAAGGCTATCTGTTAATCAACCTTTGATTTGCTACAAATGCTGTAAAATTTTAATGAAACATTCTATATAGGAACAATTCCCAACACTTTTGTATATAATTACATATACGATGGTATTTTATTTTCATGACCTCAGATTCAGCACTTCTTTGTAATTTGACCTTTTTTTGTTTTTAACTATATTGAGTATTTTTCATTTTGGTGATGATATTATTGAGCTGACATTTTCATTATTCACAAGGCTTGCATGTCATTAATTCTCATCTACTCTGAGGTTTTCAATGAAGAAGCTCTGTTGCAAACAGAATAATGTTTGCCCTTCTCTTTTCAGTATGACACATTTTTATGTTGGTACCTATGTTTTTGTGTTTTTTTTTTTTTTTTTTTGCAGTACACGGGCCTCTCACTGTTGTGGCCTCTCCCGTTGCGGAGCACAGGCTCTGGAAGCACAGGCTCAGCGGCCATGGCTCACGGGCCCAGCTGCTCCGTGGCACGTGGGATCTTCCCAGACCGGGTCAAGAACCCGTGTCCCCTGCATCGGCAGGCGGACTCTCAACCACTGCGCCACCAGGGAAGCCCCTGTGATTTTTTTTAATTGGCATGTTGTGCTTTAGAACACTATCGAGTTTTGGAGCTTGTATGAACACATCCAAAAGGTGATGGTGCTCAAGGTATAAATAATACTTTAGTAGTTGGTTGGTACTAGGTTACCTTGATTCCTCCCTCCCACCATAACTTTTTGGGTTTTTGTTGTTGTTTTTGTTTCTCTTCTTTTTCTTTTTCTTTTTTTTTTTTTTTTTTTTTGCCGGCCTGTCACTGTTGTGGCCTCTCTCGTTGCGGAGCACAGGCTCCGGATGTGCAGTTTCAGTGGCCATGGCTCACGGGCCTAGCCGCTCCACAGCATGTGGGATCTTCCCGGACCGGGGCACGAACCCATGTCCCCTGCATCAGCAGGCGGACTCTCAACCACTGCGCCAACAGGGAATACCTACCTTTTTGTTTTTAAAAACAGGTTATTTCTACCAGACTTAATAGATGTGGCTTATTTTAAAACTGATATTCGCACAGGCATTTGAATTCCAGAATTCAGTTTTTAAAGTCTGTTGTTTTGTTAACCATATACTTTAGTGCCTTAAATCTTCTTACTTGATGCAGTATGTCCATTGAATATAGTATGCATATACTTATACTTAGCACCAGGTCTTCTGACCCATTAGTACTGAACAGTATGTTTTTTATGGTTTTTTTTTTTTTTTTTTTTTTTTTGT
>NW_006776345.1:76182-112068 GCF_000442215.2 Lipotes vexillifer | reverse complement strand
GCTCCAGACGCGCAGGCTCAGTGGCCATGGCTCACGGGCCCAGCTGCTCCGTGGCATGTGGGATCTTCCCGGACCAGGGCATGAACCCATGTCGCCTGCATTGGCGGGTGGACTCCCAACCTGCACCACCAGGGAAGCCCACTTGCTGTTATTTTTGATATTACACATTCATCCCTATTCTATAATGTATAGTCAATTCTCATTATTCTTGTAGATATTTTCTATAAAGTCACCATAAGCACTGAATTAATGAGTACTGAACCCCAGCCCCTAGGGGAAATATGCACACACACACACACACACACACACGCACACACACACACACACACACACACACACACACAGTGGTAAGTAGACAGATATGTATGTATACACATATCTCACATAGATTATCATCTTAAATTGTAAAATCAATTCTTCTTGGTAGTTTCCATTTTCTTTACAGTATTTTTTTGTGTGTGTGGTACGCGGGCCTCTCGTTGTGGCCTCTCCTGTTGTGGACCATGGGCTCCGGACGCGCAGGCTCAGCGGCCATGGCTCACAGGCCCAGCCGCTCTGCGGCATGTGGGATCTTCCCGGACCGGGGCACGAACCCGTGTCCCCTGCATTGGCAGGCGGACTCTCAACCACTGCGCCACCAGGGAAGCCCCTGAACAGTATGTTTTAAGTGACTTTTTGCCCTAACATCATAACAAAATTACATTTTTTAAAGATTGGCATATGTGGATTAGGAGAATTAAATGAAATACTTTTAGCAGTGGTTAGAAACATAGTAACCTGCATAATTTTTATTAATATATGATAATGACTATAGGAGAATTGGAGATCACTAAAAATGCTTTAAAATTCTCAAGGTGAATAAAATCTGCTTTAAACTCCCTAGTTACAGAATAAATCTCAGGTTTGGTTTTCTTGCTGGCTTTTCCTCCCCAGAATTAAATTTACCTGACACAGTCATACCTTTATTGACCAAATGAGTAGTCTTCGAAATGACTGGGAAAATTTTCTAATTTGCCTGCTTGTGTTCCAGGAATGGATTTGGATATATTGGCACATAGTACTCTGAAAGAAATAAGGGTAATAAAATATTTACCCGAGGGGCAACTCTATTTAAAACAAAAATACTAAAAGTTGACTTATTTAAAAATAAGCCCTGCTGGGTTCAGACTGCTTATAAAAGGTGTTTTGTCATTTTGCAAGTTTTCATACCGGAAATGAACATAGTCTAAAAAGCTCATAGTGAGGTTGAATACATTGGAAATGCCTATTGGGACTGAAAGAATGTATTTATTTAGTTTATTGTCTTGTATACTACAAAGCTACAGTAATCAAGACAGTATGGTACTGGCACAAAAACAGAAAGATTGATAAATGGAACAGGATAGAAAGCCCAGAGATAAACCCACACACATAGGGTCACCTTATCTTTGATAAAGGAGGCAGGAATGTACAGTGGAAAAAGAACAGCCTTTTCAGTAAGTGGTGCTGGGAAAACTGGACAGGTACATGTAAAAGTATGAGATTAGATCACTCGCTAACACCATACACAAATGTAAGCTCAAAATGGATTAAAGACCTAAATGTAAGGCCAGAAACTATCAAACTCTTAGAGGAAAACATAGGCAGAACACTCTATGACATAAATCACAGCAAGATCCTTCTTGACCCATCTCCTAGAGTAATGGAGATAAAAACAAAAATAAACAAATGGGACCTAATGAAACTTCAAAGCTTTTGCACAGCAAAGGAAACCATAAACAAGACCAAAAGACAGCCCTCAGAATGGGAGAAAATATTTGCAAATGAATCAACTGACAAAGGATTAATCTCTAAAATTTACAGGCAGCTCATGCAGCTCAATAACAAAAAAATAAACAACCCAATCCAAAAATGGGCAGAAGACCTAAATAGACATTTCTCCAAAGAAGATATACAGACTGCCAACAAACACATGAAAGAATGCTCAACATCATTAATCATTAGAGAAATGCAAATCAAAACTACAATGAGATATCATCTCACACCAGTCAGAATGGCCATCATCAAAAAATCTAGAAACAATAAATGCTGGAGAGGGTGTGGAGAAAAGGGAACACTCTTGCACTGCTGGTGGGAATGTGAATTGGTTCAGCCACTATGGAGAACAGTATGGAGGTTCCTTAAAAAATTACAAATAGAACTACCATATGACCCAACAATCCCACTACTGGGCATACACCCTGAGAAAACCATAATTCAAAAAGAGTCATGTACCAAAATGTTCATTGCAGCTCTATTAACAATAGCCCGGAGATGGAAACAACCTGAGTGTCCATCATCGGATGAATGGATAAAGAAGATGTGGCACATATATACAATGGAATGTTACTCAGCCATAAAAAGAAACGAAATTGAGCTATTTGTAATGAGGTGGATAGACCTAGAGTCTGTCATACAGAGTGAAGTAAGTCAGAAAGAGAAAGACAAATACCATATGCTAACACATATATATGGAATTTAAGGGGAAAAAATGTCATGAAGAACCTAGGGGTAAGACGGGAATAAAGACACAACTACTAGAGAATGTACTTGAGGATATAGGGAGGGGGAAGGGTAAGCTGTGACAAAGCGAGAGAGAGGCATGGACATATATACACTACCAAATGTAAGGTAGAGAGCTAGTAAGAAGCAGCCACATAGCACAGGGAGATCAGCTCCGTGCTTTGTGACCGCCTGGAGGGGTGGGATAGGGAGGGTGACGCAAGAGGGAAGAGATAAGGGAACATATGTATATGTATAACTGATTCACTTTGTTATAAAGCAGAAACTAACACACCATTGTAAAGCAGTTATACTCTAATAAAGATGTAAAAGTAAGTAAATAAAAATAAGCCCTGCTGGGTTCAGCCTGCTTATAAAAGGTGTTGTCATTTTGGAAGTTTTCATACCAGAAATGAGCATGGTCTAAATAGCTCATAGTGAGGTTGGATACATTGGACATGCCTATTGGGACTGAAGGAATGTATTTATTTAGTTTATAGTCTTGTATACTACAAAGCTACAGTAATCAAGACAGTGTGGTACTGGCACAAAAACAGAAAGATAGATCAATGGAATAGGATAGAAAGCCCAGAGATAAACCCATGCACATATGGTCACCTTATCTTTGATAAAGGTGGCAGGAATGTACAGTGGAGAAAGGACAGCCTCTTCAATAAGTGGTGCTGGGAAAACTGGACAGGTACATGTAAAAGTATGAGATTAGATCACTCCCTAACACCATACACAAAAATAAGCTCAAAATGGATTAAAGACCTAAATGTAAGGCCAGAAACTATCAAACTCTTAGAGGAAAACATAGGCAGAACACTCTATGACATAAATCACAGCAAGATCCTTCTTGACCCATCTCCTAGAGTAATGGAGATAAAAACAAAAATAAACAAATGGGACCTAATGAAACTTCAAAGCTTTTGCACAGCAAAGGAAACCATAAACAAGACCAAAAGACAGCCCTCAGAATGGGAGAAAATATTTGCAAATGAATCAACTGACAAAGGATTAATCTCTAAAATTTACAGGCAGCTCATGCAGCTCAATAACAAAAAAATAAACAACCCAATCCAAAAATGGGCAGAAGACCTAAATAGACATTTCTCCAAAGAAGATATACAGACTGCCAACAAACACATGAAAGAATGCTCAACATCATTAATCATTAGAGAAATGCAAATCAAAACTACAATGAGATATCATCTCACACCAGTCAGAATGGCCATCACCAAAAAATCTAGAAACAATAAATGCTGGAGAGGGTGTGGAGAAAAGGGAACACTCTTGCACTGCTGGTGGGAATGTGAATTGGTACAGCCACTATGGAGAACAGTATGGAGGTTCCTTAAAAAATTACAAATAGAACTACCATATGACCCAACAATCCCACTACTGGGCATACACCCTGAGAAAACCATAATTCAAAAAGAGTCATGTACCAAAATGTTCATTGCAGCTCTATTAACAATAGCCCAGAGATGGAAACATCCTAAGTGTCCATCATCGGATGAATGGATAAAGAAGATGTGGCACATATATACAATGGAATGTTACTCAGCCATAAAAAGAAACGAAATTGAGCTATTTGTAATGAGGTGGATAGACCTAGAGTCTGTCATACAGAGTGAAGTAAGTCAGAAAGAGACCAATACCGTATGCTAACACATATATATGGAATTTAAGGAAAAAAATGTCATGAAGAACCTAGGGGTAAGACGGGAATAAAGACACAGACCTACTAGAGAATGTACTTGAGGATATGGGTAGGGGGAAGGGTAAGCTGTGATAAAGCGGGAGAGAGGCATGGACATATATACACTACCAAACCTAAGGTAGATAGCTAGTGGAAAGCAGCAGCATAGCACAGGGAGATCAGCTCCGTGCTTTGTGACGCCTGGAGGGGTGGGATAGGGAGGATGGGAGGGAGGGAGACGCAGGAGGGAAGAGATGTGGGAGTATGTGTGTATGTGTAACTGATTCACTTTGTTGTAGAGCAGGAGCTAACACCATTGTAAAGCAACTGTACTCCAATAAAGATGTGAAAAAGAAAAATAAAAGCAAACAAAATGAAAAAAAATAAAGTTTATAGTCTTGGCATATATTGGGAGGCAGTTGTCCTTTTAGTGAAAAGTTGACTGGATTTGGAATCAGGAGGCCTGGATTTAATTACTGGCTCTTTCCACTTAGTAAGCACATGGCCTTTGGTAAATCACTTTCTCTGCCTGTGCTTCTGATTTTTATCTGTAAAATAGATTTGGTGATTCCTACTTCATAAGATTGTTGTAAGGCTTCATTGAAATATAGGTGAAAGGGCTGTATGAATAGGATGGTAGGTATTGCTTACAACTAGGAAGAGACCTAAGTGATTTAAGAACAATTACACATTTGTTCTCTTGTTGTCTTTTTTTTTTTTTTTTTTTTTTTTTTTTTCCTTGCGTTATGCGGGCCTCTCACTGTTGTGGCCTCTCCCGTTGCGGAGCACAGGCTCCAGACACGCAGGCTCAGCTGCCATGGCTCACAGGCCTAGCCGCTCCGCGGCATGTGGGATCTTCCCGGGCCAGGGCACGAACCCATGTCCCCTGCATCGGCAGGCGGACTCTCAACCACTGCGCCACCAGGGAAGCCCCTCTTGTTTTATTGGTAAGCTTTCCCAGAAATATTTAAGTTTATAAATGGCTGATGCTAACTGTATACTCAATCCGACATTTCTGACTTGTGCACATGAATATTATAACTGAGTATACGGTAACTAAATAAAAAGATTTAAAATCTTCTCTTTTATGATGGTAGAAGGAGCCCGGGGGAGGGGGACTGTGGGGATTCTTTTTTTCTCTTGCATAAGTTAAACTGGAAATGTACCACAATGTTTTTCACCACAGAGTAGAATCTACAGACCCATTTTATTAACGTAATTCTTAACTGATCTTTTCACACCAAAATGGAGAAAGATCTGTATTTCATCATTTGGACTGCAGTCTCCTGACATCTTTGGCATACTTTAACCTTTAAAATGTTAGTTTTCACTTACCAAACAATAGTGACATTATATCTGTCAGGGGCTGAACTGAACTTGCGGTGTAGAATTATTACATTTTTTTCATTTTTATACCACTTAGATAGTGAAGGGACTGCCTAAAATGAGACCAGGTTCATTTGGGTGTATGTTAGTAAGATGATTTTACAAGGCATTTGAGGGCATTGCTTACATTCAAGATTTTCTTTTCTTTGAAGATGTATTGATAATTCTAGTCCAGGGGACCTCGTCAGGTGTTACAGCCATAACTCACACCTTAAATGTCCATACAGTGTAGAGATGTCTTGCCAGTGCTGGAATCTCTTGACCACCACTCCCAACCTAAGGGAAATGCAGAATGAGGCAGAAAGAATGAAGGCTTTGGGCAAAAGTAGGGGAGCAAATTGGCTTTTTCTCTCCCTGTGCCCTAATCAACTACAAGAAACAGACTGCATTTTAAATGGAAACCTGTACCTTAGCAAAAACATTGTGTTCTGTTTAATGAAGCCTTGCCAGTTTGGTTGCAATTTTGAAATAAATGAGTGCGTTGCAGGGATGCCAAGTGGGGAAAATATTTTCCTTTATTTTCTCTGGTGTAGGCAGGGGGAAAGGAGAGCAGCGTGTTATTATGGAAGTAATAGTAATTTGGATTTGTTCACATGTTGCTTTGTGAGTGTGTCTCGTTGCTAAAGCTTTGAATTAAAAAGTAAAATTAAACCAAAATAAAAATCCCTCTTGAATAGAATAAAGCAACCTCTAAACTCATCAGGTGGGAGCTATTTAGGATTTAACAGTCTGTAAAATCACAGTGTTGGGAGGGTTTTGAATGGAGTTATGACTTTTTTGTCTCTAGTTTCCATGTAGTAAATGTTAGAAATTCTAGAATGTCAAGAGTGAACTTGAAGTTTGGTGAGTGTAGGAAAGAATCATCTATCCCATGTGTTTTTGTAGAGTATTTATTTTATTTTTGAAAAATGTAAAGGAGATGCATAAATAGTGGGTTTATAGAGCATAAACTATATGTTGAGAACACTTTAAAGCTCTTTTCATATGTGGGGTTGCTGTCTTACAAACAGATTCTTTAAAGCTGCACTGTCCAATATGGTAACCTCTAAGCACATGTGGCTACTGGACACTTGAAATGTCACTAATTAGCTGGAACTGAACTTTTAAGTTTCTTTCATTTTAATTAAGCTAAATAAAAAACTGAAAGTGTAAATTTTTTTCCATTAAACACAACTTTGTTGTTTCATTAGGACTACATTTCACTTTAATGAAGATTTAGCATCCAGCTTGAGATGTGCTGTAAGTGTAAATTACACACCAGATTTCTGAGACTTAGAATTTTTTAAAAATATAAAACATCTCGCTAATTTTTATATTGATAACATGTTGAAATGATGATATTTTGGTTATGTTGGGCAAATAAGATTAATAAAATTAATATTTCAAAAATATAAAAGACCATGTAAGGCAGGAAGTGACACTAGTGGTACAGACAAATGCTGTGTGCAGAGATGGATGAAAAAATTGATAGCTGAGATAGTAATAGCTTCTTAGGTGATAAGATTTCATTAAACCTTGAGGTGTGAGGGAAATGGGGAAAGACTAAGCGGGGGCTGAAGGAACAACATTAGTAGAAGTGTGAAGGTAGTAAAGTGCAAAGTGTGTTGGAGGGAGGGGATGGGGCAATATAAGTGGATTGGTCTTACCAAGAAAACGTTATAACAAAATTGTGCCACTGGGAATATGTGGCTTAGTATGACCCTAGGCCCAGAATAGAAGACCAAGGGACTCTCCATCCTTAATGACATTTTAGTCCAAAGGGTCTTTTGAAATCAGTCTGTTCAAACTCCCACCTAATAAGGACAAACTCCCACCTAATATCTAGCCTCTGCTTGAATATTTCCAGAGATTGGTAATAGCTTGCTTCAGGAGACTGGTTACATCTCCACTTTTAGGCAATCTTATTTGTTAGACTATTAAAAGACAGAATTATCTGCTTCCATATTTCTTTAACTCTTGGCCCTAGTTTGACCCTATGGTTCTGCTCTCTTTCATGTTATAACTCCAAATATTTGAAGATGGTAATCATGTCCATTTTTAGTCTTGTCTTCAGGCTAGACATCTCCAAGTAATTCAACCATTTCTTTTCTTTTCTTTTTTTAAATTTATTTTCTTTGGCTGCGTCAGGTCTTAGTTACAGCATGCAGAGTCTTTGTCACAGCATGCAGGATCTTCCTTGCGGTGAGGGCTCTTTGTTGTGGCACGCGGGTTCCAGAGCATGTGGGCTCTCTTGCTGAGGCGCGTGAGCTCAGTAGTTGTGGCATGCGGGATTAGTTGCCCTGCAGCATGTGGGATCTTAGTTCCCTGGCCAGGGATCAAGCCCACTTTCCCTGCATTGGAAGGCGGATTCTTTACCACTGGACCACCAGGGAAGTCCCTCAGCCGTTTCTTTTATGGTATTCCCTGGCTTCTCACCATCTTGGTCACTCTAGATACTTTCTTGTGTTTGTTAGTGTCCTTTTGGAGGTATTTTAAATGTTTCAAATACTCCATATATAGTCTGAAGTGCAAGTTGCATTGGCACTGTTACCTACTTTTATCTGAACACTATAGCCTGGGAAAACAACATGTGACTCTTAGGTTTCTTAGCAGCCAGGTCAAACGGTCTTTTTATTGAGCTTTTGTTAACTAAAAACTTCAGGTCTTCATGTGAACTCACCAAGACAGGTTTTTTTCCCCTATTCTGTAATCCTTTTTTTGGCTGTGTTGGATCTTCGTTGCTGCATGCAGTCTTTTTCTAGTTGTGGCGAACGGGGCAGGGGGCTACTGTTCATTGCGGTGCATGGGCTTCTCATTGCAGTGGCTTCTCTTGTTGTGGAGCACGGGCTCTAGGTGCAATGGCTTCAGTAGTTGTGTCACGCGGGCTCAGTAGTTGTGGCACATGGGCTTAGTTGCTCTGCAGCATGTGGGATCTTCCCGGACTAGGAATTGAACCTGTGTCCCCTGCATTGGCAGGTGGATTCTTAACCACTGTGCCACAGGGAAGCCCCCCCCATTCTGTACTCTTACTATGGATTGCTTCAGCTTGCTAACCCTTAAAGTGTTTAAGGTAGCACATTTATCATCGTTTTGTTGATTTCAGCTCATCTTCACAGCCCAGAGAATTCAGAATATTTTTTATCATATACATCTTCGTTACTAACTCCCAGCTTTGAGTTGTCTGTAGATTTGTTTAGCATGTCTTTGACATGGTTCTTTTAAAAATGCTGAAGACTGGGCTGTTTGCAGGTTAACATTGCTCCATAATCTTTGAGAGTGTTATTTAACTACTGTGAATCTGTTAAATTGTATTGTCATCAAGCTCCTTGCTACTCAGACTGATCAGCAGCATCAGCATCACTTGGAGGCTTATTTAAAATGCATGCTCTCAGGCCTCACCCCCAACCTACTGAATCAGAATCTGTATTTTTACAAGATTTCCATATGATTCGTTTGTATGCTGAAGTTTGAGAAGCACTGATCTAGTCCACATTTCTCCATAACGATAGGATGCAAAACCTTTTCAGACTCTATACAGAAACCAAGCTAGACTAGTCGGCAGTATTATCCTGATGCCCCTATCAAAGAGTTTCTCAACTCTGACTGCACAGTGGAATTACCTGTGGAATTTTTAAAATATCACTGTCTAGTTCGCCCCAGAGAAATCTCCCCCAGGTGATTTTAATGTGAGAATCTTGTAAAGCAAGTTGTATGTGAAAGAAAACTATGTAAAGCAAATGAGGTTAATTTGGCAGTGAATTCCACTTCTGGTGAACATATTTCTTCTATGTGTTTGCAATATATCTGATAGTCTATTGCAGAATTTCCCCCTAGGTTTGTCGTCAGATTTTGCTGTGCTGTAGCTTATAGATGTCACTTTCTTTGAAGATTACATCATCTAGCATCTCTCTTGTTCTCTGTGATTTCTCAAAGATTATCATTGGAAATATTGCAGTTTTTGGCTCTTGATTCTCTCTGAGAAATTTGGTTTTTTCCACTACTTCCAGTTGGAAGATGATTCTCCCTGTTGAATAAAATAGAAGTTGAGTGCCTCTACCTACCATCTTCTATTAATATACCAACCCCCCCACACACACATGTTTAATACAAGACTCCATTCTTCTTTCAGATTTTGTTTTTCAAAGCCATTTTAAAAAATCTTTCCCGTACTTCTGAAAGTTTCTGTTCCTTGTGGGCTTTAACCTCCCTGCCACTATTCTTAAGACTTTGTGCCATTCCTGTAACAGTCCTTGGTATGTGAGTTTTCTGTTATCTTTGGTTCATGTCCTGCAAATGTCAGAACTTATCAGATGTTTTTCCCTTCTTTGAAAGCTTTACATTTTTAAAGCCTTTCAGCCCTACTGAGTTGTATATTTTTTTGAATTTTATTCATTTTTTATACGGCAAGTTCTTATTAGTTATCCATTTTATACATATTACTGTATATATATCAATCCCAATCTCCCAGTTCATCACACCACCACTACCCCCGCCACTTTCCCCCCTTGGTGTCCATACATTTGTTCTCTGCATCTGTGTCTCTATTTCTGCCCTGCAAACCGGTTCATCTGTACTACCATTTTTCTAGGTTCCACATATATGCATTAATATATGATATTTGTTTTTCTCTTTCTGATTTCGCTCTGTGTGACAGTCTCTAGATCCATCAACGTCTCTACAAATAACCCAATTTTATTCCTTTTTAGGGCTGAGTAATGTTGCATTGTATATATGTACCACAACTTCTTTATCCATTCATCTGTCGATGGGCATTTAGGTTGCTTCCATGACCTGGCTATTGTAAATAGTGCTGCCCTGAACATTGGGGTGCATATATCTTTTGGAATTATGGTTTTCTCTGGGTATATGCCTAGTATTGGTGGATCATATGGTAATTCTATTTTTAGTTTTTTAAGAAACCTCCATACTGTTCTCCATAGTGGCTGTATCAATTTACATTGCCACCAACAGTGCAAGAGGGTTCCCTTTTCTCCACAAACTCTCCGGCATTTGTTGTTTGTAGATTTTCTCATGATGCCCATTCTAACTGGTGTGAGGTGATACCTCAGTGTAGTTTTGATGTGCATTTCTCTAATAATTAGTGATGTTGAGCAGTTTTCATGTCCTTGGCCATCTCTATGTCTTCTTTATCCATTTGTCTGTCGATGGGCATTTACGTTGCTTCCATGATCTGGCTATTGTAAATAGTGCTGCAGTGAACATTGGGGTGCATGTATCTTTTAGAATTATGGTTTTCTCTGGGTATATGCCCAGTAGTGGGATTGTTGGGTCATATGGTAATGCTATTTTTAGTTTTTAAAGGCACTCCATACTGTTCTCCATAGTGGCTGTATCAATTTACATTTCCACCAACAATGCAAGAGGGTTCCATTTCCTCCACACCCTCTCCAGCATTTGTTGTTTGTAGATTTTCTCATCATGCCCATTCTAACTGGTGTGAGGTGATAGCTCATTGTAGTTTTGACTTGCATTTCTCTAATTAGTGATGTTGAGCAGCTTTTCATGTGCTTCTTGGCCATCTGTATGTCTTCTTTGGAGAAATGTCTATTTAGGTCTTCTGCCCATTTTTTGATTGGGTTGTTTGTTTTTTTAATATTGAGCTACATGAGCTGTTTATACGTTTCAGAGATTAATCCTTTGTCCATTGATTCGTTTGCAAATATTTTCTCCCATTCCGAGGGTTGTCTTCTCATCTTGTTTGTAGTTTTCTTTGATGTGCAAAAACTTTTAAGTTTCATTAGGTCTCATTTGTTTACTTCTGTTTTTATTTCCATTACTCTAGGAGGTGGATCAAAAATGATCTTGCTATGATTTATGTCAAAGAGTGTTCTATCCTGTGTTTTCCTCTAAGAGTTTTATAGGTCCAGTCTTACATTTATGTCTCGAATCCATTTTGAGTGTATTTTTGTGTATGGTGTTAGGGGGTGTTCTAATTTCATTATTTTACATGTAGCTGTCCAGTTTTCCCAGCACCACTTTTTGAAGAGGCTGTCTTCTCCATTGTATATTCTTGCCTCCTTTGTCATAGATTAGCTGGCCATAGGTGCATGGGTTTATCTCTGGGCTTTCTATCCTGTTCCATTGATCTATATTTCTGTTTTTGTGCCAGTACCATATTGTCTTGATTACTGTAGCTTTGTAGTATAGTCTAAAGTCAGGGAGTCTGATTTCCACCAACTCTGTTTTTTTCCCTCAAGACTGCTTTGGCTCTTCGGCATCTTTTGTGTCTCCATACAAATTTTAAGATTTTTTATTCTAGTTCTGTGGGAAATGCCATTGGTAGTTTGATAGGGTTTACATTGAATCTGTAGATTGCTTTGGGTAGTATATTCATTTTCACAATATTGATAATTCCAATCCAAGAACATGGTATATTTCTCCATCTGTTTGTATCATCTTTAATTTCTTTCATCAGTGTCTTCTGGTTTTCTACATACAGGTCTTTTGTCTCCTTAGGTAGGTTTATTCCTAGATATTTTATTCTTTTGTTGCAGTGGTAAATGTGAGTGTTTCCTTAATTTCTCTTTCAGATTTTTCATCATTAGTGTATAAGGAATGCCAGATATTTCTGTGCATTAATTTTGTATCCTGCAACTTTACCAAATTCATTGATTAGCTCTAGTAGTTTCTGGTGGCATCTTTAGGATTCTCTATGTATAGTATCACGTCATCTTCAAACAGCGACAGCTTTACTTCTTCTTTTCCAGTTTGGATTCCTTTTATTTCTTTTTCTTCACTGATTGCTGTGGCTAAAACTTCCAAAACTATGTTGAATAATAGTGGTGAGAGCAGACATCCTTGTCTTGTTCCTGATCTTAGAGGAAATGCTTTCAGTTTTTCACCATTGAGAATGATGTTTGCTGTGGGTTTATTGTATATGGCCTTTATTATGTTGAGGTAGGTTCCCTCTTTGCCCACTTTCTGGAGTGTTTTTATCATAAATTGGTGTTGAGTTTTGTCAAAAGCTTTTTCTGCATCTATTGAGATAATCATGTGGTTTTTATTCTTCAATTTGTTAATATGGTGTATCACATTGATTTTATGTATATTGAAGAATCCTTGCCTCCCTGGGATAAATCCCACTTGATCATGGTGTATGATCCTTTAATGTGTTGTTGGATTCTGTTTGCTAGTATTTTGTTGAGGATTTTTGCATCTTTATTCGTCAGTGATATTGGTCTATAATTTTCTTTTTTTGTAGTATCTGTGTCTGGTTTTGGTATCAGGGTGATGGTGGCCTCATAGAATGAGTTTGGAAGTGTTCCTTCCTCTGCAGTTTTTTGCAAGAGTTTAGAAATATGGACGTTAGCTCTTCTCTTAATGTTTGATAGAATTCATGTGAAGCCATCTGGTCCTGGACTATTGTTTGTTGGAAGATGTTTAATCACAGTTTCAATTTCATTACTTGTGATTGGTCTGTTCATATTTTCTATTTCTTCCTGGTTCAGTCTTGGAACGTTATACCTTTCTAAGAATTTGTCCGTTTCTTCCAGGTTTTCCCTTTTATTGGCATAGAGTTGCTTGTAGTAATCTATTAAGATGCTTTGTATTTCTGCAGTGTGGCAACTTCTCCTTTTGCATTTCTAATTTTATTGATTTGAGACCTCTCCCTCTTGATGAGTCTGGCTAATGGATTATCAATTTTGTTTATCTTCTCAACCAGCTTTTAGTTTTATTGGTCTTTGCTACTGTTTTATTTCATTTATTCCTTTTTTTGAATTTTATTCTATTTATTTTTTTATGCAGCAGGTTCTTAATAGTTATCTATTTTATACATATTAGTGTATATACGTCAGTCACAGTCTCCCAATTCATCACACACACACACTGCTGCTTTCCCCCCTTGGTGTTCATACGTTTGTTCTCTACATCTGTGTCTCAATTTCTGCCCTGCAAACCAGTTCATCTGTACCATTTTTCTAGGTTCTACTAGAACCTAGAAAAATGTATATGCGTTAATATACGATATTGGTTTTTCTCTTTCTGAATTACTTCACACTGTGTGACAGTCTCTGGATTCATCCACGTCTCTACAAATGAACCAATTTCATTCCTTTTTATGGCTGAGTAATATTGCATTGTGTATATGTACCACATCTTCTTTATCCATTCATCCGTCGATGGGCATTTAGGTTGCTTCCATGATCTGGCTATTGTAAATAGTGCTGCAGTGAACATTGTGGTATGTGACTCTTTTTGAATTATGGTTTTCTCAGGGTATATGCACAGTAGTGGGATTGCTGGGTTGTATGGTAGTTCTATTTTTAGTTTTTTAAAGAATCTCCATACTCTTCTCCATAGTGGCTATATCAGTTTACATTTCCACCAACAGTGCAAGAGAGTTCCATTTTCTCCACACCCTCTCCAGCATTTGTTGTTTGTAGATTTTCTGATGATTCCCCCTTCTAACTGGTGTGAGGTGATGCCTCATTGTAGTTTTGACTTGCATTTCTCTAATAGTGATGTTGAGCAGCTTTTCATGTTCTTCTTGGCCATCTGTATGTCTTCTTTGGAGAAATGTCTATTTGTCTTCTCCCCTTTTTTTGATTGGATTGTTTGTTTCTTTAATATTGACCTACATGAGCTGTTTATATATTTTGGAGATTAACCCTTTGTCCATTGATTCGTTGGCAAATATTTTCCCTTATTCTGAGGGTTGTCTTTTCATCTTGTTTGTAGTTTGCTGTGGAAAAGGTTTTAAGTTTCATTAGGTCCCATTTGTTTGTTTTTGTTTTTATTTCCATTACTCTAGGAGGTGTGTCAATAAAGATCTTACTGTGATTTATGTCAAAGAGTGTTGTTCCTGTTTTCCTCTAAGATTTTTACAGTGTCCAGTGTTACACTTAGGTCTCTAATCCATTTTGAGTTTATTTTTGTGTATGGTGTTAAGTAGTGTTCTAATATCATTCTTTTACAGGTAGCTGTCCAGTTTTCCCAGCATCACTTATTGAAGAGACTGTCTTTTCTCCATTGTGTATCCTTGCCTCCTTTGTCATTGATTAGTTGACCATAGGTGTGTGGGTTTATCTCTGGGCTTTCTATTCTGTTCCATTGATCCATATTTCTGTTTTTGTGCCAGTACCATGTTGTCTCGATTACTGAAGCTTTGTAGTATAGTCTGATGTCAGGGAGTCTGATTCCCCCAGCTCCATTTTTTTCCCTCAAGACTGCTTTGGTTATTCAGGGTTTCTTGTGTCTCCATACAAATTTTAAGAGTTTTTGTTCTAGTTCTCTCAAAAATGCCGTGGGTAGTTTGATAGGTATTGCATTGAATCTGTAGGTTGCTTTGGGTGGTATGTTCATTTTCACAGTATTGGTTCTGCCAGTCCAAGAACATGGTATATCTCTCTATGTGATTGTATCATCTTTAATTTCTTTCATCATTGTCTTCTAGTTTTCTGCATACAGGTCTTTTGTCTCCTTAGGTAGGTTTATTCCTAGGTATTTTATTCTTTTTATTGCAGTGGTAAATGGGAGTGTTTCCTTAATTTCTCTTTCAGATTTTTCATTATCAATGTATAGGAATGCCAGATATTTCTGTGCATTAATTTTGTATCCTGCAACTTTACAAAATTCATTGATTAGCTCTAGTAGTTTTCTGCAAGCATCTTTAGGATTCTCTATGTATAGTATCACGTCATCTGCAAACAATGACAGTTTTACTTCTTCTTTTCCAATTTGTATTCATTTTATTTCTTTTTATTCTCTGATTGCCAGTTGCTCAGACTTCCAAAACTATGTTGAATAATAGTGGTGAGAGCAGACATCCTTGTCTTGTTCCTGATCTTAGAGGAAATGCTTTCAGTTTTTCATCATTGAGAATGATGTTTGCTGTTGGTTTGTCATATATGGCCTTTATTATGTTGAGGTAGGTTCCTTCTGTGCCCAGTTTCTGGAGAGTTTTTACCATAAATGGGTGTTGAATTTTGTCAAAAGCTTTTTCGGTATCTGTTGAGATGAGCATATGGTTTTTATTTTTCAATTTGTTGATATGGTGTATCACATTGATTGATTTGCGTATATTGAAGAATCCTTGCCTCCCTGGGATAAATCCTACTTGATCATGGTGTATGATCCTTTTATTGTGTTGCTGTATTCTGTTTGCTAGTATTTTGTTGAGGATTTTTGCATCTATATTCATCAGTGATATTGGTCTGTAATTTTCCTCTTTTGTAGTATCTGTGTCTGGTTTTGCTATCAGGGTGATGGTGGCCCTATAGAATGAGTTTGAGAGTGTTCCTTCCTCTGCAATTTTTTGGAAGAGTTTGAGATAGATGGGTGTTATCTCTCCTCTAAATGTTTGATAGAATTCACCCGTGAAGCCATCTGGTCCTGGACTTTTGTTTGTTGGAAGGTTTTTAATTCAAAGTTTCAATTTCGTTACTTTTGATTGGTCTGTTCATATTTTCTGTTTCTCCTGGTTCCATCTTGGAAGGTTATATCTTTCTAAGAATTTGTTCGTTTCTTCTAGGTTGTCCATTTTATTAGCATAGAGTTGCTTGTGGCAGTCTCTTAGGTTGCTTTTTATTTCTGCGGTGTCTGTTGTAACTTCTCCTTTTTCATTTCTAATTTTATTGATTTGAGTCCTCTGTCTTTTTCTTGATGAGTCTGGCTAATGGTTTATCAGTTTTGTTTATCTTCTCAAAGAACCAGCTTCAGTTTTATTGATCTTTGCTGTTGTTTTCTTTGTTTCTGTTTCATTTATTTCTGCTCTGATCTTTATGATATCTTTTGTTCTGCTAACTTAGGGTTTTGTTTGTTTTTCTTACTCTAGTTCCTGTAGGTGTAAGGCTAGATTGTTTATTTGAGATTTTTCTTGTTTCTTGAGGCCAGCTTTATTGCTATAAACTTCCCTCTTAGAATTGCTTTTGCTGCATCCCATAGGTTTTGGATCGTCATGTTTTCATTGTCACTTGTCTAGGTATTTTTTGATTTCCTCTTTGATAGCTTCAGTGAGCTCTTGGTTATTTAGTAACATATTGTTTAGCCTCCATGTGTTTGTGTTTTTTACATTTTTTTCCCCTGTAATTGATTTCTAATCTTATAGCGTTGTGGTCAGAAAAGATGCTTGATATGATTTCAGTTTTCTTAAATTTACTGAGGCTTGATTTGTGACCTTAGATGTGGTCTATCGTGGGGAATGTTCCGTGCGCACTTGAGAAGAAAGTGTTGTAATCTCCTGTTTTTGGATGGAATGTCCTATAAATATTAGTTTAATCTATCTCGTCTGTTGTGTCATTTAGACCTTGTGTTTCCTTATTAATTTTCTGTTTGGATGATCTCTCTATTGGTGTGAGGTGTTAAAATCCCATACTAATATTGTGTTACTGTCAGATTTCCTCTTTTATAACTGTTAGCAGTTGCCTTATGTATTGTGATGCTCCTATGTTGGGCACATATATATTTATAATTGTTATATCTTCTTCTTGGACTGATTTCTTGATCATTATGTAGTGTCCTTCCTTGTCTCTTGTAACATTCTTCATTTTATCTGATATGAGTATTGCTACTCCAGCTTTCTTTTGATTTCCAGTTGCATGGGATATCTTTTTCCCTCCCCTCACTTTCATTCTGTATATGTCCCAGGTCTGAAGTGGGTCTCTTGTAGACAGCATATATATGGGTCTTGTTTTTGTGTCCATTCAGCAAGCCTGTGTCTTTTGGTTGGAGCATTTAATCCATTCACATTTAAGGTAATTATTGATATGTTATCCCTCCCTTCCCTCCCTCCTCTTTTTTCACTGACTTGAGTCTTTCCTTGACCTCCCAGGTGAAGCTTATAGCTTCTTTCTCTGATTAGGAGGTTAGACTAGACCTCTAATGTCCCTTCCTACCCAGAGATGCTATCCTCTTAGTGTCTTTTGTGTGTATGTGCTGAAAACAGCTTCATTGACTCAGGCATCCTTAATCACTGTGCTCCTTGGATCTGGCTGTATTTTCTTAATTGTTATGGGTTTGGTTTTTTGGGTACTTTTCTTCTCATGTGTTTCCCATTTAGAGAAGTTCCTTTAGCATTTGTTGTAGAGCTGGTTTGCTGGTGCTGAATTCACTTAGCTTTTGCTTGTCTGTAAAGGTTTTGATTTCTCCACTGAATCTGAATGAGATCCTTGCTGGGTAGAGTAATCTTGGTTGTAGGTTCTTCCCTTTCATCACATAGCCACTCCCTTGTGGCTTGTAGAGTTTCTGCTGAGAAAGCAGCTGTTAACCTTATGGAAGTTCCCTTGTATGTTTTTTGTCGTTTTTCCTTTGTTGCTTTTAATAATTTTTCTTTGTCTTTAATTTTTGTCAATTTGATTACTATGTGTCTCGGCATGTTTCTCCTTCTGTTTATCCTGCCTGGGACTCTCTGTGGTTCCTGGACTTGGGTGGCTATTTCCTGTCCCACGTTAGGGAATTTTTCAACTGTAATCTCTTTAAGTATTTTCTTGGTCCTTTCTCTCTCTCTTCTCCTTCTGGGACCCCTGTAATGCAAATGTTGTTGCGTTTAATGTTGTCCCAGAGGTCTGTTAGGCTGTCTTCATTTCTTTTCATTCTTTTTTTGTTATTCTGTTCCGTACCAGTGAATTCCACCATTCTGTCTTCCAGGTCACTTATCCATTCTTTTGCCTCAGTTATTCTGCTATTGATTCCTTCTAGTGTATTTTTCATTTCAGTTATTGTATTGTTCATCTGTGTTTGTTTGTTCTTTAATTCTTCTAGTTGTTTGTTCTTTAACTCTTCTAGGTCTCTTTTAAGCATTTCTTGCATCTTCTTGTTCTCTGCCTCCATTCTTTTTCTGAGGTCCTGGATCATCTTCACTATCATTATTCTGAATTCTTTTTCTGGAAGGTTATCTATGTCCACTTCTTTTAATTGTTTTTCTGGGGGTTTATCTTGTTCCTTCATCTGGTACATAGCGCTCTGCCTTTTCATCCTGTCTATCTGTGAATGTGGTTTTTGTTCCACAGGCTGCAGGACTGTAGTTCTCCTTGCTTCCTCTCCTGAGTTGTATTTTTTTTATAAATTACTTTCAGGATTATTTATTGATACTTCACAAGTGGACTTTGTCATGTTGTTAGTGTTCAGAATATTAACTGCTTAATATTAGCCAAATGTGGTTTTCTTTGGTTTGAGAAATTATGGATGAACCTTTTCCTTTGTGCTTTTCTGTAGTTTTAAAAATTAGCTGTGTGCTATTACCAATACTAAGTTGTTACTTAGGTACGTATGGGAAATTTTGACTTCCTTTTGTTTGTTTGATTGCCTGGCCCATATAACTTTTATGAGTGTTTTATTTAAGCTCTTGACTTGTAGTCTTCTTAAAGTTTCAGGTTATTATGAAAACAGTATATTTCAGAAATTTATATAGCTTACTCTTACCAAAAGTAAGGAATCTTAGTTATGAGGTTAGGAAACTTCAAAAATATTGCATCTTCCTTGACATATTTATCTTATTTGTTTAAACAGTGATAGAGTAGTTCTAAAAATACTGATCTAAGAGAGACAATGGGGAGAGCTAAGTGTGCCCATGTACAGCCTGAAGTTTGTTTAGACTCATCAGACAGGTAGGGTGGCTTCTTTATTTTTATATCTGAAAGACAGTTTGTTTTTATTTTTCTCTAGTACTGACTTGTAAACATCCAGGTACTTCATGTGTTGTGTGTGGGATTAAATCCTAGTACCAATATAGATTACCTCTTTTCTACAAATCAGATTTTCATATGTTTATGGAATTAACTTTTATTTTGTCAATGTGAAGTTCAATAAGGTCAATCTGAGGTTGGAAGGAAAAGAATTAGAATGAAATTTTTTGTTTGGATTCTTAGCTTAGATTGTTTACTACCATTGTTTTTTCATTAGAGTGGTTAATGAGTGTGTGGAGGTCTGCCAATACAGTAATTATCTAAGGCTGTACAAGTAGTGAATGACAATTAAGAGGTTTTGGCTAAACAGACATGTGAAAGGATGCTCAGTATCACTAATCATTAGAGAAATGCAAATCAAAACTACAGTGAGGTATTACCTCACACCAGCCAGAATGGCCATCATCAAAAAATCTAGAAACAATAAATGCTGGAGAGGGTGTGGAGAAAAGGCAACCCTCTTGCACTGTTGGTGGGAATGTAAATTGATGCAGCCACTGTGGAGAACAGTATGGAGGTTCCTTAGAAAACTAAAAGTAGAACTACCATACGACTCAGCAATCCCACTACTGGATATATACCCTGAGAAAACCATAATTCAAAAAGAGTCATGTACCATAATGTTCAGTGCAGCTCTATTTACAGTAGCCAGGACATGGAAGCAACCTAAGTGTCCATCAAGAGATGAATGGATAAGGAAGATGTGGCACATATATACAGTGGAATATTACTCAGCCAGGAAAAGAAACAAAATTGAGTTAGATGTAGTGAGGTGGATGGACCTAGAGTCTGTCATAACAGGGTGAAGTAAGTCCGAAAGAAAAAGACAAATACCGTATGCTAACACATATATATGGAATCTAAAAAAACCCAAAATTGTTCTGAAGAGCCTAAGGGCAGGACAGGAATAGAGGCGCAGACATGGAGAATGGACTTGAGGACATGGGGAGGGGGAAGGGTAAGCTGGTACTTAGTGAGAGAGTGGCATGGATATATATACACTACCAAATGTAAAATATATAGCTAGTGGGAAGCAGCCGCATAGCACAGGCAGATCAGCTCTGTGCTTTGTGTCTGCCTAGAGGGGTGGGATAGGGAGGGTGGGAGGGAGATGCAAGAGGGAGGGGATATGGGGATATATGTATACGTATAGCTGATTCACTTTGTTATACAGCAGAAACTAACACACCATTGTAAAGCAATTATACTCTAATAAAGTTGTTAAAAAAAAAAGGAAGTTTTGGCTAGTTTCATGTACTATCCCAGAGCAGGGATTGGCAAACTTTCTGTAGAAGTCCAGATAGTAATTTTTTTTCACTTTTCTAATCAAACTTGAGCATATTACATAGTTATTTATTTAAAAACAGAGAAACCAAATTTCCACAAAGTTTTTCTTGATAAAACTCACAATGTACTAATAATTGAGTACAATATTTTGTAATATAGGTCTACTAATGAGAAGAATGGTATTCTTTTGCTGATGGAGGGGTAACATTTTGCTTAATTGGGGCTAAACATACTCCTTATCAAAATCATTTGCACATGTTCACTTAGTGTTTTCTGACTTGAAGTGAGATTTTACATATTTAATCTTTGAAAATGTCTATTCACACATATAGGTGGGTCTTGCTCTCTAATCAGTACACAAGCATATAATTTTAATGAAGTATATTCACCCCTTAGAAGGTGTTTATAGAATTTTTCATTAGATTCTTCTCTTTTAGCAGGCATATCATTAGATGACAGTCATCACTTTCAATTGAAAGGTAGGTGGAAGCTCCTCAGTTACACAGTTAAGTGGATTTTGAAATAAGGAAATTTCCTTTGTACTTGCATTGAGGTCCAAAAAACACTTCTGGAATTGTAGTTTGTGCTTAGAAAATATATCTGCTACAATTTCTAAAGGAATGGAGCTCTCATTTCTTTGATAGCACAAGAAGTGCATAAAGCAGCTTGACATTGTGATTCCAGTGTTAGTTATTGTTGAAATGACTTTACTGTAGTATAAGATTTACATATTATAAGCACTGTAATTTTAGGTTGAGTTCATTCAGAAACATTATGAAGTCTTCAGAAAAAGCTAATTTCCCAAGCCATTCCTTGTTTGGTAATAGTAATTGAGAGTAGTTCCTTTCATTCAGAAACAAATCTAATCTTGGACCTGGGTACAACAAATCACAGTAAAACTTTACCAGTGCTAAGCCATCAAAATGAGCACCTGGTAGAGCAAGTCAGGATATTCAGCTTCTATTTCTGACAAAAATTCATGGAACTCACTATGTTTAAGTCCACCGTAGTGAAGTTCACCATTGACATCACTGGTTCAATAATGATAGATACAAATATTTTCTACAAACTATCTATAACTACTATATAATGAATAACCATAGACTTTAAACCCCTTACATTTTCATAGGCATTGTAAATTTGTCCAAGTAGGTCTACACTTTTTTTTTAACCACTGTTTCAGTTGTAACACATCTTAGCAGATTCCACTTCATGTTGTGCTGAGTTAGTGTTTCTCAGCTTCTTTGAAAATATTATCACCTGTAGTTAGTTGTTCCATGCAAACTCTTTATAGAGGTCACTTCTGTAGTTACTTCAAACTCCTCAAATAATCAATGCTTGACTCCTTGAATAAACAGCTGAACAGTATCAGTTATATTTGTCAGCTCATCAAGAACCAAGGAAAACCACTCAAAATCATTTGCTCCCTTGTTTTTCACTTGATTATTGACATATCCCAATATCCTCAACTTTCTGAGCAACTGTTCTCATCAAAAGGCTAATAATCTTAAGTTTATTTTTTGTGGACAAATTTCTTTAGCTTCTGCAGTCAAACACAGTTTAACTAACACATCATCGACAAATGGCTTTGCTTGCTTAGCCAACAAATGAGCCACTTGGAAACTTACTCTGGTTGAAGCCTCATTTTTTACTTTTGTGGGGAAATATTTTGTAATGAGATACTTTGTTTTAAATTTTTTAATTTTTCAGACTGTAGCTTTCCTGTGAATTGGGAATATTGTGATGAATTCTTATTTAGTCTGATAATATTAATGTATATTTTATTATTTTAGCACAGTTTTACCACTGTTGCATTATAAATATAACCTTTGCCATCTAATAACAAAATAATCCATACTCCACTGCACCTTTAGGCATTTGAAGTCCATTTTCTCTTCATTTAATATGATGAGTGTGCATTGGTATTTTAAAAAATGTCACAGTGTGGTGATAAGCATGGCGCTTGAAATGCTGTCAAGTTATAAGTGCATCACTGCAACTTACAATGCACAGATCACCAGTGCAAAGCAGTGAGAATGCTACATACAGTCTTGGTCACAACAACTCAGCTCTGCCATTATAGCATGAAGCAGCCATAGAAAATATGTAAGTGAATGTGTATGGCTGTATTCCAATAAAACTTGAACACTGAAATTTGGATTTCATATAATTTTCACACATCACAGAATATTCTCTTAAAAAAGCATTTAAAGGTATAAAAATCATTCTTAAATCTCAAGGAGAAAAAAAATAGGCACCAGGGCTAAATTTGGCCCGTGGGCCATAGTTTGCCAACCCCTGACCTAGTCTTTTCGTAGTATAACAGTGCTTTTCAGGAATTTTCTGTTATGAAATTTCATTCATATGAGGTCTTAAAATCCACGTCTGGACCTGCATTCTGGATTTTCGCATAACTATAACTGTTCTATAGAATATATACTGACTTCTGTTTTCAAGATTGATCTCCTTTCTCCTTTTAGATAATTTTCCACTTGTTCATCAAGATGGAAAGCTCAGATTCTAACGATAAAGGAAGCAGTGATCAGTCTGCAGCACAGCGCAGAAGTCAGATGGACCGATTGGATCGGGAAGAAGCTTTCTATCAATTTGTAAATAACCTCAGTGAAGAAGATTATAGGCTTATGAGGGATAACAATTTGCTAGGCACCCCAGGTATGCAATGTGTAGTTTAAGGATTTATATATGTAAATTGCTGGTCTTAAAAGGAAACCTGTATTTTAAAAAAATGTTTCTTTAGCCATTATGAAGTATGCTTTTAATACAGAGGATGTAGAGTGACATTAACTGCTGTACTTATTACATGATTTTGTTCACTCATATTTGGAATTATCCTATGTCAGGTTTTTTAGTTAGGAATTATATTATGAATTTATAATGAGCTAAATTCAAGAGAGTGGACCTGAAAAATATTTTTGTTATTTATCTTTATATAACTTATTAGACATAAGTAGTCTTGAGGAGCTAATGGGAACTTCAGTTCTTAGGAGAGACTTACTCTGTCATAATCAATCAGAGCTAGCCTTGGGTAAAATAGTCAATTATTCAGAACTTTGTGCTTGGTTATTCTCCTTTGCCTGATTAGGTCCCATTTGATTCTAGTTAAAATTCATTATCTCCCTTCCTCCTTGTTTCTTGTTAATTCTATTAACCTTTGAGTGGTTCCTTAAATTTTAAAAGGTAAGGTGTTAGTTAGCATGGCTCTTATAAGAGAGAGTGCATTTTGAGGCAACAGTACCAGACTTGAGTCAGAATGCCAAAGTTGGCATTCTTGCCCTGCCATATATTAATTAACATGTCAGTCTCTCAGTCTGTTTCATTGTTTTAAAATGCAGATAATATCTACCTCCCAGAGTTGCAGTTTTAAACAATGAGATACTGTATGCAAAAGCATTTTGTAAACTGGAAAGAAATGTGAATAAATATAAGTTGTAATGTCATGCTCTCAAATAGGTGAATTTTACCCAGGTTTCCTACTCACTCTCTGGTTGTCATCTCAGATGGATAAGTCATTGTTTTTTATTCATAATTTGGCAAACATTTTAAACTATTTTAGGTGAAAGTACTGAGGAAGAGTTGCTGAGAAGACTACAACAAATTAAAGAGGGCCCACCACCGCAAAACTTAGATGAAAATAGAGGTAAATTTTGCTTGGGGGTGGGGGGAAGGGTGGAGGATGGAATGGATAAGGAGCTTCCTAACAATAAATGTCAGCCAAAGATAATCTAGCAATGGCACAAATTAATTTGGTGCTAAGTAACTGCTCATAAAAACAACTGGCATTTTCTTGATATTTGGTGAGAATGTTAACTTTTTTTTTTCTGCTTCACCTTTGGGTTTTTTGTGTTAATTGGAACATAGTGAGGAATGGCCTATTTTAAATGTGATTTTTTTTCTTGATTTTACACCTCCATTGAAATTTCCCCCTACCTACTGTATTATTCCTTCCTTATAAACATGAGTTCCTCACCAGCAGAAAGACATGTTGCATTCTCTAATCTGATGGTTCTCAGTGGGGTATAATTTTGCCCCCTAGGGGACACTGGCAATGCCTGGAGACATTTTTGGTTGTCATGACTGGGGGTTTGCTATTGGTATCTAGTGGGTGGAGGTCACGGATGCTGCTAAACATCCTAAAATGCACAGCACAGCCCCCACAACAAAGAATTATCTGGCTCAAAATATAAACAGTCCCACTGTTGAGAAATCTTGCTCTTACCTCGGGTCTGGTGTTTCTCCCTCAATGTGAAATAGGGAATTTGACTAACATAAGAAGCCATGATAACAGTTAGGTTCTCGAATGTGCCATTATATGTACTGTGCTAGGTTCAGACTATTTACTTGGTCTTATCTCCAATTTCATGTTAATTTAAAATCTTGGTAACGTGAAGAAGTATTCAAATGCTTTTAAACCTGTAAATCTCGTTTATATTTTTGCAGTGACTAAAGCAGTCTTGTATTTTTAAATGTCCCATATTATTAAAGGCACTTAAGTCAAGAGCCTAAAGAAATGTAGGCTAATGAAAATTTGACCAAAAAATGTAATTTGAACTAAAATACTAGCCCTATACCTTAACTGGTGTTTACCTTGTTTGATTACATTAGTGTTGGCAGTGGACTGAAAAAATGTTGTTATCTGACAGCCCACAGTGGTTTAGGCTCTGTATATGATGAAGTGCTAAAAATAGACTTCTTCCCAATTCCCTTTCTTAAAAAAAAAAATTCCCTAAATTTCTCTATGATTAGCTTGCTCTTTTAAAATGGAATTGAAACTTTCCTGCTTTTACTGCAAATCAATGCAGTATAGTTTACAAAAATCTGTAAATGTGAAATCTGTTCAGAATCTTTGTTCTTTTTTTCTAATATGAAGTTTCTGAGTACTCTTATGTAATTTCCTAATTTTAATAGTTCCTTTTTCTCCCTCTCTCCCCTCCCTTTTTTAAAAACAGGTGGAGACTCTTCAGATGATGTGTCTAATGGTGACTCTATAATAGACTGGCTTAACTCCGTCAGACAAACTGGAAATACAACAAGAAGTGGGCAAAGAGGAAACCAATCTTGGAGAGCAGTGAGCCGGACTAATCCAAACAGTGGTGATTTCAGATTCAGTTTAGAGATCAATGTTAACCGTAATAATGGGAGCCAAAATCCAGAGAATGAAAATGAGCTATCTGCAAGACGTTCTAGTGGAGAAAGTATGGACAACAGCCAAAGGCAAGTGGAAAATCCACGATCTGAATCAACATCTGCAAGGCCACCCAGATCAGAACGAAATTCAACTGAATCATTAACAGGAGAAGCCCCACCTACCAGAGGTCAGAGAAGGGCAAGAAGTAGGAGCCCAGACCATCGGAGAACCCGAGCAAGAGCTGAAAGAAGTAGATCACCTCTGCATCCAATGAGTGAAATTCCACGAAGATCTCATCATAGTATCTCATCTCAGACTTTTGAGCATCCTTTGGTAAATGAGACTGAGGGAAGTTCTAGAACCCGGCACCACGTGACATTGAGACAGCAAATAAGTGGACCTGACTTGCTAAGTAGAGGTCTCTTTGCAGCTTCTGGAACCAGAAATGCCTCACAAGGAGCAGGGTCTTCAGATACAACTGGCAATGGTGAATCTACAGGATCAGGCCAGAGACCTCCAACCATAGTCCTTGATCTTCAAGTAAGAAGAGTTCGTCCTGGAGAATATCGGCAGAGAGATAGCATAGCTAGCAGAACTCGGTCAAGGTCTCAGACGCCAAACAACACCGTCACTTATGAAAGTGAACGAGGAGGTTTTAGGCGTACGTTTTCACGTTCTGAGCGAGCAGGTGTGAGAACCTATGTCAGTACCATCAGAATTCCGATTCGTAGAATCTTAAATACTGGTTTAAGTGAGACTACATCTGTTGCAATTCAGACCATGTTAAGGCAGATAATGACAGGTTTTGGTGAGTTAAGCTACTTTATGTACAGTGATAGTGATTCAGAGCCTAGTGGCTCAGTCTCAAGTCGAAATATGGAAAGGTCAGAGTCACGGAATGGAAGAGGGGGTTCTGGTGGTAGTAGCAGTTCTGGTTCGAGTTCCAGTTCAAGTTCCAGTTCTAGTTCCAGTTCTAGTTCCAGTTCCAGTCCTAGTTCCAGTTCCAGTGGTGAAAGTTCAGAGACTAGCTCAGAGGTATTTGAAGGCAGTAATGAAGGAAGCTCATCATCAGGCTCATCAGGTGCCAGGCGAGAGGGTCGACACAGGGCCCCAGTAACATTTGATGAAAGTGGCTCTTTGCCCTTCCTTAGTCTGGCTCAGTTTTTCCTCTTAAATGAGGATGATGATGACCAACCTAGAGGACTCACCAAAGAACAGATTGACAACTTGGCAATGAGAAGTTTTGGTGAAAACGATGCATTAAAAACCTGTAGTGTTTGCATTACAGAATACACAGAAGGCAACAAACTTCGTAAACTACCTTGTTCCCATGAGTACCATGTCCACTGCATCGATCGCTGGTTATCTGAGAATTCTACTTGTCCTATATGTCGCAGAGCAGTCTTAGCTTCTGGTAACAGAGAAAGTGTTGTGTGATTAAGGTCTGAACTCTCAGCTATGTAGCTGGTATAGTGATGGGCAAACAGGAATCACTTGCTTTATGTCCACTTTTTGAGTGGTGCTTAAATGTAAAGTAGCAACCTGAATTGAGTCATTGCTTTCTGAATGAATCATTGTCCTTCCTCTAATTTCTGTTCCAGAATAAAAGGAAATATTTAAAAAGCAATGTTTTAGGATATAAAAATCTGATTTCAGTATCAGTAATTGTTATTACTGATGATTTATCATATATAGTTGTCAGTTTCTCCTTTGTTATCTTAAAAGATCTGCCTTAGCAATGGCTCTTATCTGTTTCATGTTGATCTTTAAAGTTTCCTATGCCATAGGAAAGAGGGATGAAGGAAATTCCCAGTTTAGACTAAGTTACAGTACATGTTTCCTAAGTGATTGCTTAAAGCTATAATGTTCCCAGTTATTAGTTGGCACAAATTCACCTACATTCTGAATATCATTTGTTCACCTTTCAGACAAGGTGATATTATTGGACATGTCAGTGTAAATAACACTAAGGTTAGGATCTTCTAAGTGTATAACTGTCTCCTAAGCCCATCACTGTGGCACACTGTAGAGTGAGCTTATAGTTTAATTGAGATATTTATCTTGTGGAAATATTAAAAAAAAAAAGCCTATGCTTGTGTAAGTGAAAAAAATCACATTCATTTGTTTAAAAATGTAAAGCTATTTTGTAGAGGCTCAGTACTTTTCCAATGCACTGTTGTATTAATGCATTAAAAATTGTAAAGTACCATGCTTAGAAATGAAAAAACTGCTTCTTGTGAGCCAACATAGTAAAAAACACACCAAACAAAGTACAAAGCTGCTTTTGTAAGTGTGTAGATGTAAGAGCAGAACATATCTATGATATTTAATGTATGTGAACAGCTACTGTGACATGCAAAGAGGAAAGGACAGAGTGCACAATTGAACTGCATTGAAGATCAGTGGAAATTGTTTATTTTAACTTGGATTTAGGCAGGAAATGAAAGACAGGAGGAGTAAAGAAAACTGCTTGGAAGAACTTAAACTTTTCATGAAGACAGTAGTCATACAGATGTGAGTGAACTGGTTTCATATGGTGAGATCCTGGACACAGTATTCTACTTGAGCAGATGATGCAAATTTGGCAGAGCTTTGGTTTAAGGAAAACAAACCACTACCCCTTAGCACAAGTTACACTGATGTTTTTTACAAGTCTGCTCCTCAAAAAAAAAAAAAGCTCAAAAAGCAAAAGATGGAGGAAAGAGACTATAAACCACTTAGCATAGGAATTGAAGTTGGTGCAGATGTGTGTACTAATAGAAAAGTCTCAAATTTGCATTGTTTTCGAGATTTGTCATTCAAGGTACCAGTGCCCACTTGTTTAATGTTTTGTTACTATATCTCTTAACACAGACCTAACATCTCACATTTAAAGACAAGGTGAAGAATTAAGGGATTTTTATTCTTTGTGGAAAATGAGTCATGTTGGGTTATTTGAAATTGAAAATTTTAAATGTGCTGCCCATATCTGAAGATGAGAATGCTGACTCACAAATCTATGGGATATGCACTTTATGTTTCCTTAGTAAGCTTTGTGAAGAGCCCCAGTACTCTTGCCAACTTTCTCTTGAGGCTCATTGGGGTTAGGATTAGTCTGACTGTGGAGGACTGTCTTTGTTTTTCTGGGAAAAGATAATGGGCCCAAAGAGAGATTGAACACATCCTTGGCCTTTAACAAAGTGAGCTAATTACCCAGGCCTAGCCAGATACTCTACAAAATAAACAAGTCTGCTTTAGAAATTATCTGGCCACCTTAACTGTTATCACCTCAGCTGTAAAGATTATTTCAAAGCTCATTCTTTCATATTTTCCTCTGGCTTTCAATCCTACCTAAGTATCAAGGAAATTAACTTGTAAATATGGTAGTTGTTTACTAAGGATATGTACTGCTCTTGCAAGGAAATAATGTCCAAACAAAGCTTCACTTATTTTTTTTAATATAAGCAGATTTCACTGTTTATGGCGCTTATGTAATACATTTTATCTTTTTAAAAAAATTGTCCATGTAAAAGTCAGGATTCCTTTATATTTGTGAGCCATGTCTCCTTTCCTAAGGGTGTATTCCTTGGTTTGCAGATCTGCAGGGTAGTCCTGATTGGCTAAAAACAAGCCCAGTTTCCTCTTGGTATAAAATGTCCCATTCTTATATAGGGGTGTTCATTTTAAATCGTTTAAAAACAACTGCATCACATTCTAAGCATAAAAGAAAGTTATTAACAGGTACCTTCCTAACCTCCCAAGATGTATTTTACTCATTTGTGAAGTATTAAAGAGGTAACTCATGCAGAATGCTGGTTATGAATGTAGATATTGAAGCTATTCATAAACACTGGAAATAGAATTTTAAGTTTTTAGCCTTCAGTAGGATGCACATATTGGACATGTGCATGTGGAAACCTTTTTCAGTAGCACTCATTAATTTCCATTGGATTGTGTAGAATGGATGCAAATATTTTACTGGAATTTGCTACTTGATTTTTTTTTTTGCAATGTCCATGACCAATATGTACTTACTAGTATGGACATTGAAGACAAGGTCATTTGTAGGTGTCAGATGTACATTGGAGAACAAAAATCTTTTTTCCCACCAGCGTCCAAACACCTGTTCTCTTGAGGAAGCATTTTCTTGCAAAAGACTTTACATTTCATTTTGTATCTTTGCACTTTTTCTTTATTACAGAAAGGTTCTGTCTTGAGGACCTAGTTTGAACTTCATGCAGTAATAGGAACAAGAAAAACAATGTTGGAATTACATTGTTCAAGGCATAGGGAAAAGTACTAAAAACGGAATTTCCTTGAATATTTCAGATTATTTTTTAAAATTCACTTACTAGTCTGAAACGTTTGAGGTGTTATGTTTAACTCCAAGCAGTTGACATGATTGAGATTTATTAATACTAAACAAAATTGAACAAGTTAGCTTTAAAGTTTGCAGACTTTATCTGTAGCAACACTAGAAGATGAGCCATATTCTTAATTTGGAATATTTGCTCTAAAAAGAACACATTAGTTATACCTCAGTGGTGTTAATGGAGGTGGGGATTGAGAAAAGTGTTCACATTAGTGTTGGAGTATAGGTAATCAGTTGTACAGTTAACAACGACAAAAAACGTTTAGCACCAGGATTTTATATATATATGTATGTGTGTGTGTATATATATATATGTATATGTATAAAATCTCTAAAAACATGATTGTTGGAGTTCATCCAAACTTTAAGATTAGGAAACTACTAGCTATAAGTGTTACCTCAAGTAATTTTTTTCCCCTGGGAAAACACGTTCATTCCGTGCCAAGTATTATCTCCTAGTGTCCGTGTCTCAAATTATATTTATGAAGGGTTATCACTTAATATACTTTGTATTTAATCACCTGCTTCCCAGATGTCCACCACATAAAACGGGTCAAGCATCAGCCATAACTTTTGGCAGTTCGCAAAATACCCATGTGATAGGGAGGTGAATGACCATTTTTACAGCTTGCTAGAATACAGTGGCACCTTGTGGTTGTTGTTGATACTTTTAAAGACGGAAGATATTTTTATTCCTCCCTTTACTCCACCCCATTTCTTTGTTCTTTTGTGAACGAAAAATACTTGTAATCTGCCTTATTTGAGTTTTTAAGTTTTACCTTACTGGCTTCTCTGTCAAATGTATTACCAATATTAAATACATAGAAGCCACGTGTGCAGGGCACTTTTATTGTCTTATAAGACTATGCTGATTGCTACTTTCTAAAGTATTCTGTACCTTAGTAATGCAAGAGACTGATAAGGCACATGTTAAAGTGTCAGGCGTTTTTTTCCCCTTAGTATAGTTCTTCAGTATGTGTAATATTCAGTAACAGTGTTGTAATTCATTGAATTAACGAGTAAATTGTGAGCTTTTGAAAAAACATTTGAAAATGTAAGTCAACTTATAACATGCTTCATTTGGAAAATTAAAGTGCAAGATCCAAGTAACTAGTATTTCAGTTATTTTTAAATCAGATTTTTAATAAGCAACTAAGAAATAGCTGTGAGTTATGTACCTGCCCTTTACAATTTTTAGCATTCTGAAATGAGTTCTTAACTGGAACATTTCTAAAATACTAATATTCCCAACAAGTAAGCAATCTCACTTGATTTAAGTAACTCCATTTTGTATCTAAAATACAGTATAGAATTGAGCTGTTACTGAGCTGTTGGACTCTCAAGGAATAACAAGTTTGTATCAGTTTTATGATTATTTTCATGTCTACATAGGTATTTTAATTCAAATTTGAAGAAAATAGGCACACCCTTCAACACTCAGAGATACTTATTTTTGATTAGGATTTGTTTACTAAAGACCCCCAAGCTGCTTTATAGTTACTTAGATTGAGTGATATCTTAAAGACATGCAGTGAAAATGAACCCCGTCATACCACTGTGCCTAGTTATTTCAGGGTTCCTCTATCAGTTCCTCATCTTGCAGATTTATCCTAATACCAAGGTATGGCTGAACCAGCTGTCCAGCCTTAACTCTTTTGAGTGCCCCTTTGCTAACGTTCTTTTAACTGAGTGATTTGTGTTTTAACTGTCCAATGTTTGGATTTTACCTCTTGATGGCTCCATTTGTCCCTGGTGCTGCTTTTAAAGATGTAGGGCCATGTGATCAGGTATCAAGTTGAGTAGGTACGCAATTGGCCTGGTTATGTATCTGTGCCTGTTTTATCTTCTCCCAGGAAGAGCTGCTTTGGTATAGATGTTTACTTAGATTCAGATAAAGAACTGGGCAGCAATTTTGGAAAGCTTTCTGAAGGCTATAAGAACCTGAGGGGATTTGGAGGGGGAACAGTAACAAAGGCTGCCTTTATGTCTTTGAACATGAAGCACATAAATGTATGTTCTGTAAAGACTAAAGTGATTGTTATACCAGGGCTTCCTGACCTCTGGGAGAGACTTTCAAAAAAGCAGAAAGGAGCACAAAGTGAAGTGAATTTGGTTGGTTTGCTTTATCTGGTTTCTCATTTTCTTTCAATTTAAACCTGAACATAACACCCTTCTCTAATATCTATTCAGCAGACACCTGGTTGGGAAGCCCTGTGTTAAATTTTGAGAATGTACCCAGTTTCCTTTTTCTTTTTTTTTTTTTTTTGTACAGTGCTTTACACCTGCTAAAAGTTAACTTGTTTAATGCAAAACAAGACCTTGAAAGGTCAGTCATACTAAAGCTGGTTTGATTATTAATAGTTATCTTTTAGGAAGAAGCTTTTTCCCTATGTAAGATGTCATACTGCAGATTTAAAATATAGACTATCAATAAAATGCATGAAGTGATCATTTGTGCTTGATCATCTCTCCTTGGGTTTTTCTTTTAAAAGGGGGATCTGATAAAGGTTCTGTTGCTTCACACCAACGTCAGATGTGGTTTTTAGAGTCAAGTAGAATTACAGTGCAACCTTGATTTTGATTCCCCTCACTGAGTGTGGGCAGGTACTGGTTTATGGAATATAACTTGCGTATCATGTAATTTAATGGCTTAATCTTTCAGTGGTAAAATAAAAGATTAAACTCTATTTCTATATAAGAAGCCGGGAAAGATTTATGTAAATGACATTTTAAGTAGGTGCATCTTTGCTGTTTCTTGTGTTCTCACCATTGCCCTGATGACTCCCTTGCTTGATCTCTGTAAATACAAAAACTTGTCTAGGTGTGCATGTGTGCTCACACAGCTTTTGTCTTCCATCCCTACTTCCAGTCTCTTAAACATGTTGCCTAAGCCACTAAGAGTCTTTGTTTCTAAGTAGGTCATCACATTCTGATACCTGGATGTGAGTTCCCCTTGGTACTGGTATTCATTTAGCTGATGGTGAATTTTATTACCATTTCATTTCCTCTAGTGCCTACAGAGCCCTATCATTGGCATAGGAACACAGTTCCTCGGGATTTTTGGTGTGGTCAGCTCTTCTTTTCCCCATGACCTTCCCAGGTTTTTACTTTTAGTGTCCTTCATGATTCTATTCTTAGAAACTCAAGAACACCAACACCACTGAATAGTTCACATTCTAGACAACAAAGTAAGCCAATACACAGACATCATGTTGAGGGAAATTTAGTTAAAAGGACCATTACCTAGAACAGAGGTTTTGATAAATCAGAGTGGATTATAGCTATACTCTTAATGGTCATTTAAAAAACAGGAAATGAAAGCTAGGGTCCAGTTTCTTTGAATTCAGGCAGTATTTAAATTTAAGACCTTGCAAATGGATTACTAATGGCTATATTAAAAACAGCTAATTTTTTTCTGGTTGCTGTCAGGTGTTTTATTAAGTACTATAAGTTAATCTCCAGTTATTCTGAGGTTTATTATTACCACCCTGTTTTATAAATGATGTGACTGAGATACTGGCATTTGGTAATTTGCCCAAGGTCACATAATGAGTGGCAGAGTATTTCCAAGTCTGATGTCTGATTCCAGAGCTTATTTTCATTGTGCTCTTAATCCTGCTGCCATAATATGGGCCCTAATTTGTTTTTTTAAATATTTTTCTCAAGTCCTAATTACTTAAGAGGTATGATTTCTTAGAATAAACATTGGTTTTGGGTAGTTTGCCAAGGAAAACTCAAAGGGCAAGTCTGAGAAGGATGAAAGATCATATATTGTAAATTCTGTAAATCACTTTGGGCATTACTAAATACACCTTAGCGCTATGTGTATCAAGGTGTTTCACTTCCAAAAATTTGGAAGGAGGCTGGAATGTGTTGTAGAAACCTTTAATGTTAATGGTCATCTCAGCCTCATTAAATGTGCTCTTGGCCCCAGTTATGACTTGATTTGAAATATGAAATGACTAGAAAAAAACTGTAGCTTTTTTTCTTAGTATGCCAGCCAGTTTTATTGGCATCCAAGTTAATGCCCTTGAAAGTTGCCTTGGGCAACCATAGGCCTTCCAAGAATGTCATGCTTGCTCAGAAGATACTTGGAACTTGTGAGCAACTGAGAGAAGCAGCCCTCTTCAGTTTGTTCATGTTGTCATCCTTGAGATGAGTTGACTGTTTCAAAGAATTATCTTTTTCTCAGTGGATGGAGATTGCCACCCTTAAGCATATTCAGAAAAATACTGTGTGTTCTGAAAGCAATCACAAACAAGGCAGTTCAAGTAATAGATTTAGGATAAGTAAATGGCTGCCTAGGTGAGTGCTTTGATTATCAGCCTCATTCAACATTTAAACACAGGGAGAAATAGAATCCCTACTCACAAGGAGCAGGTGTTCAGTGGGGAGACAAGTAAAGTGTTACAAAAACCTTAAAAGAGGGCTTCCCTGGTGGCACAATGGTTGAGAGTCCACCTGCCGATGCAGGGGACACGGGTTCGTGCCCTGGACCGGGAAGTCCCACATGCCGCGGAGCGGCGGGGCCCGTAAGCCATGGCCACTGAGCCTGCGTGTCCGGAGCCTGTGCTCCGCAACGGGAGAGGCCGCAACAGTGAGAGGCCCGCGTACCGCAAAAAAAAAAAAAAAACCTTAAAAGATACACATAGCATAATTATCCATCCCCATGCAAATGATATTTGAGGGGAGCAGTGAAGAGTAACGGAGTGAACAAGGGCTCATCTGAATTTAGAGTTTGTTTCCTCAGCTAATAGGAGGTAAATATGTATTGTGCTTGCACTATGTACTAGGCATTGTGGTGGTGCGAGGTTTCTCTTCCCCTTGTTCTTGGCAGGATGGGGACCCGAAGCCTCTGAAAATATTGCTGAATTTCTCAGTGGACAGTGTTGCTGACTGTGATGTACCTACTTTTAAAAAAATTCAGTTTCCCCTATCTGTACCAGATGTTCTAGAATAGTGCTTTCCAGTGGGAATATAATGCAAGTCATGTGTAATTTAAAAATCTCTAGCAGCTACATTACAAAAGGAATAAAGATAAAAGTTGCAATTAATTTTAATATGTTTATTTAACACAATAAAATAAAACTTAACGTGATCAATATAAAAATTATTAGAGATATTTACATTGTTTTTTTTTCATATTGAGTCTTCAAAATCTGCTATTTTACACGTATACTATGTCTCATTTTGGACACCAAATGCTCAGTAGCAACAAGTGGCTAGTGGCTACCATATTGAATTGAACAGTACAGTTCTAGAACAGTATGGGAGAGAGTGATTAAAGTGGGTGGGATGCAAATGGTGATATGTTTTAAAAGTTCACCTGTAGATATGCACACCCTATCTGCTCACACTACCCTAGAACTAAATAGGCATCACGCTTTTACTTGCATGTCAAAGCTGTGGCTTAGAGTGTCTATCCAAGCTTACAAAACTACCATCTTTTTCCTCCCCTTTTGAGGTTAAAAGAATACACTCCCTACCAAAGCTTGAAGTCTAACCATTAACAATAGCAAAAGACCTTACTTAGCTGGTTGAGGGCTCTTATGATTAAGGTTAGGGAAGCCCATCACAACTCCAGCATTATGTAGCAGCTAATAAATAGCAATTGTTACATTTACTTATTGCAGGAACCAGCACCCAAAGTTTAATGTGGATTCTCTTAGTTTTGTTAAAATAATACAAATAATTTTCAAGCAGTCGCTCTATAATCTGAAAGCTGCGTTTGAATACTCCTGGCATAGGTTAGAAACTGCTAACCTGGATTTACAATCTATTTCTACTTTGTAGTGATAATATATATGCTTAAATGAGTTTCTTGGAATGGAAGGGGGAAGTTAACATGAGAATAGAGGCAGATCAAACT
>NW_006776345.1:69541-74813 GCF_000442215.2 Lipotes vexillifer | reverse complement strand
ATATATGTCCATGCCACTCTCTCACTTCATCCCAGCTTACCCTTCTCCCTCCCCGTGTCCTCAAGTCCATTCTCTATGTCTGTGTCTTTATTCCTGTCCTGCCCCTAGGTTCTTCACAACCATTTTTTTTTTATGATTCCATGTATGTGTGTTAGCATACGGTATTTGTTTTTCTTTTTCTGACTTCACTCTGTATGACAGACTCTAGGTCCATCCACCTCACTACAAATAGCTCAATTTCGTTTCTTTTTCTGGCTGAGTAATATTCCATTGTATATATGTGCCACATCTTCTTTATCCATTCATCTGTCAACAGACACTTAGGTTGCTTCCATGTCCTGGCTATTGTAAATAGAGCTGCAATGAACATTGTGGTACATGTCTCTTTTTGAATTATGGTTTCCTCAGGGTATATGCCCAGTAGTGGGATTGCTGGGTCGTATGGTAGTTCTATTTTTAGTTTTTTAAGGAACCTCCAAACTGTTCTCCATAGTGACTGTATCAATTTACATTCCCACCAACAGTGCAAGAGGGTTCCCTTTTCTCCACACCCTCTCCAGCATTTATTGTTTGTAGATTTTTTGATGATGGCCATTCTGACTAGTGTGAGGTGATACGACATTGTATCACATTGTTTTAATTTGCATTTCTCTAATGATTAATGATGTTGAGCATCCTTTCATGTGTTTGTTGGCAATCTTCTTTGGAGAAATGTCTATTTAGGTCTTCTGCCCATTTTTGGATTGAGTTGTTTGTTTTTTTGATATTGAGTTTCATGAGCTGCTTGTGTATTTTGGAGATTAATCCTTGGTCAGTTGCTTCATTTGCAAATATTGTCTCCCATTCTGAGGGTTGTCTTTCTGTCTTGTTTATGGTTTCCTTTGTTGTGCAAAAGCTTTTAAGTTTCATTAGGTCCCATTTGTTTATTTTTGTTTTTATTTCCATTTCTCTAGGAGGTGAGCCAAAAAGGATCTTGCTGTGATTTATGTCATAGAGTGTTCTGCCTATGTTTTCCTCTAAGAGTTTTATAGTATCTGGCCTTACATTTAGTTCTTTAATCCATTTTGAGTTTATTTTTGTGTATGGTGTTAGGGAGTGTTCTAATTTCATTCTTTTACATGTTCCTGTCCAGTTTTCCCAGCACCACTTACTGAAGAGCCTGTCATTTGCAGAAGCCATTCTTGTTCTTTCCCCCACCCCACCCCAAAGTGTTCCCTTCAGTTCACGCTATTGGTGCATTTGATTTTGAATTCCTTATAAGTTAACTGTCCAGCATATATTAACTATGCCTGGTTTAGGCCTTACTTTCTGTTTAAAATGCCTGTTTATAAATCAGCCTAGAAACTCGAGTGGGCAAGATTCCTAACCCTGATGTCTTTGTGGATGACTGAAATATCTACTTACAACTGTTTCAGAGAGGTACTGTGGGACCCAGTTGAAAGCATGCTGTGATTTACAGCATCCACCCTCCAATCACCAGTACTGTATACACACTTTGATTGCACTGAAAGGTTAATGTGAACTGTCAGCATGGCCCTGAAAGGAAGAGGGAAGGAGAGATGGCTATGGATTGATGAACAGACCAATAGGTGTCTTGAATATCTGTCTGCTTATGGGTCACTGGACTAGGCCTTTTTCCCCCCACGTTTTTCTTCTTATTTGATACTCATAACAATTGGGGGGCAATTGGATATTTGCATTTTATCCCTGAAATAAAATCAGAAGTTAAATGATATGCTCCAGGTCCCACTGCTAGTACTGGTCATCAAAATTTTTTTTATTGGAATCTATGTCCCAAGTACCATTCCAGGTATAGAGGATACAATGGTGAACAAGACAAAGGCCCTTGCCTTCATGGAGCTTACATTCTAGTAGGGAGAGGCAGATACATTTGTAAATATAAATGAAGACAGTGACTAAATGCTGGGGAAAAAATAAAATGGTGTGATGTGATTGTGACTGAGATGGAATAGGGTGGTTGTAGAAGACCTTTCTGAGGAGGTGACACAAGCTGAGAACTGAATGAAGAGGAAGTAGAACATTCCAGTCCCAGAAAATGAGCTCTGCTCATTATTTAGAGGGAGGAAAAGGAGCAATGTTGGAGGGGGGGAAGCTGTAAGAGTTAAGTAAGGGCCAGTTCCTGAGGGTTTTATAGCCCAGGGAAGGGAGATAGGATTTTATTCTGAGATGAGAAGCTGTTGGGGTCTTGATCATGGGAGTGAAGTGCTGACTTTAACTCCTAAGTGGCAAAATCGAAGACAGATCTGACTCTAGGGTGGCTGCTGCAAGTTCCATGATACCAGAGAAGACTTTCTTTTCCCTGCCCCTCTCCTTCCAAGTTTAAGTGCTGGGAAGCTGAGTCCACAGTACCCTGGAGATGGCTCTGCAGTGCTCTAATCTTTTCATTTATCTTTCCTTGTTTTCATAACAATTTGGCTCTTTGTGTTATTTTATTCTAATCTGATTCGAATGACCCTTTTCTGCCATCACTGAGAAATCCTCAGGTAATGGAACCCAATGCCACAAATGAAGTGGAACAAGCTCTTCTCACCGAAAACTGTGCCAGCATTGCTCTGTTTTTCGTTGCTAATACCTGTAGGGGGCAGTGTTGTCCATAAAATGAACCAAAGAGACAACCAGGTTAATTTTTTCAAGAGCTGACTGTTCAGATCCTTTTCATTGGATGCCTCTTGGTGACTTCTTTACTTGTCAGTGATTTTACTGATGTGTAGGCTAAATTCAGCAAACTCAGATGAATCTAGGAAAGTTAACATACATTTATGGATTAGCTATTATTCCCTGGCATTTTATGAGTGACAGTCACCCAGTTCAGCTGCCTGCATCTAGGCAGGTCTACATTCAAGCCATCCCAAGAGCTGAAAAACTGGAGACGCTGGATTGAAAGAATCCACTTATTGATTGGATATAGGGCCCTAACCTAACCATGGGAAAAGGGGTCCCAACCTCAGTGTCCAAGTTACTAGTTCATCTTCTGGGTTTCAGATATAGAAGCAAAGGGCCAAAGGAAATAGGGTCAAAGGAAAGGCAGTTCTGGGCTACCGCATGGGAATCGGGCCAAGCTACATGGAAACTGGCTCCTTTTCTGCTTGTTATGGTGGCATACGTTGCTTCCCTAGTCTAGTAGGTCCTACTACCTCATCTCTCTGCCATGCCACCACTAACTGTTGGGATGGGTCTAATGGTGACTTCGTAGCAACAATCCCCCTGGACCCAGCCAAGTCCAGAGATGTTCAGGGCTGTAGGTGAGTGCACATGGAGCCTGGCTCATTTGCAGAAGTATCTCCTCAGGCTAAGCAACAAGTTTTGGGAAAAGGCCCTAGTTCAATTGCTGATTCTAACCTTGCCCTAAGTTGATGAGACAAAGTGTCCTGCAAATAGCGTATTTGACGTGGACCCTAGTTCTGTGCAAGAAAGACACTTGCCTAGGAAGATTACCTCCTGACAGCTTTTCCCCCACTGAAACTTCCCTCTGTCTTTGTTCCTTCAGAAGAATCTATTCACCTGGCGATCCACCTGAATAATTAGAATTGTGTCTGGAAAAGGACACACAGCCCTAGGAACTTTAAGAGGCAGTATAAGGATAAATATATTCATGCATAAAAACAGGCAATATAAGTGTTCAGGATCTTACCAGTAATGAGCAGCAATGATCCTATTGAGCAAATGGCCCATGGGAGAGGTGATTTGGGGACCTAAAGGTGCAGTGAAAAGACTACAGGTTTAAGAGCCAGTTAGATTCAGATGCGTCTTACAAGCTGTGTGGTTTTAGATGACACATCTTCTCTGAGTCTCAATTTTCCTTTCTGCAAAGCGGGACTAATGATGCCTACTTTGTTGGGAAGCTTAGCGATCACATAGGGAAATTCCCTAGCACTTTAATGGGAGGGACATTCTATTGAAATATTAATAAGATAGGAAAGCAGCATTTCCTAGCGTGGGAGAGGTGGCTGAGCCAACCTCCAATGGCTGTGAAATCTGTACATCTAATTTTTAAAATTAATTAATAAATTTTGGGCTGTGTTGGGTCTTTGTTGCTGCGTGCAGGCTTTCTCTAGTTGCGGCAAGCGGGGGCTACTCTTTGTTGTGCTGTGCGGGCTTCTCATTGCGGTGGCTTCTCTTGTTGCAGAGCACGGGCTCTAGGTGCGCGGGCTTCAGTAGTTGTGGCACGCGGGCTCGGTAGTTGTGGCTTGCAGGCTCTAGAGCGCAGGCTCAGTAGTTGTGACACACAGGCTTAGTTGCTCTGCGGCATGTGAGATCTTCCCGGACCAGGGCTCGAACCCGTGTGCCCTGCATTGGCAGGCAGATTCTTAACCACTGCACCACCAGGGAAGTCCCTGTATGTCTAATTTTGAGGTGTTTAAAAAGCATTAAGCCTGTGGTCTGGGAAACCAGATTCAGTAAAGAGGAATGCATCTTCCCAATGTTCTCTGGATACTCAAAGAAGTCTACTAGGTGTATGAAGGAGACAGGCAGGGTACAGACACAGTTTTTCTAGAATAAGATGGGACCTGTCCATTGTGAGACAGTGGGAAAAAAAAAACCCAAAAAGCCCATGTAATAGGCACCTGCTTTACCAGGTAAACTAGTATTACACCTAATTGCCTGTGAAGCAACCAATCAATGGCTAAAGATTTGTTGCTATGGCAACTTTTTTTTTTTTTCTTTTTTTTTGCTTATTCAGCATCTAGCTGCTATTTAGAGGCTACAGCAGGGCCTGGATAGGCAAGTAACTAGATATACCAGGTGCAAAACAAATGAAAAAAACCCCACAATCTAAAAAAACAACTCTCCAGGGAATTCCCTGGTGGTCCAGTGGTTAAGACTCTGCACTTTCACTGCCATGAGCGTGGGTTCAATCCCTGGTCAGGGAACCAAGATTCTGCAAGCCGTGCAGAGCAGCCAAAACGAAAATAAAAACAAAACAAGAAAAACCCCCAAATCTGCTGGTAAAAGAGGATAAGTGGCAAAACTTGCATGCTTCTTTTAAAACTTGCATGTGGCTCAACAAAGATGCCACATATGCTGAGTGATGCTTAAAAAAGAAATCTTTGGGGCTTCCCTGGTGGTGCAGTGGTTGAGAGTCCGCCTGCCGATGCAGGGAACACGGGTTCGTGCCCCGGTCCGGGAAGATCCCACATGCCGCAGAGCGGCTGGGCCCGTGAGCCATGGCTGCTGAGCCTGCGCGTCCAGAGGCTGTGCTCCGCAACGGGAGAGGCCACAACAGTGAGAGGCCCGCGTACCGCAAAAAAAA
>NW_006776345.1:49646-69531 GCF_000442215.2 Lipotes vexillifer | reverse complement strand
AAAAAAAAAAAAAAAAAAAAAAAAAAAAAAAAGAAATCTTTGCTACAGTTGAAAAAGGTTGAAAAAGAAAAGAAATTTGGCAAGTGTGGATTGCTAAGGGCCCAGCAAAAGCTTTTGTCAGAAACCAGTGACTCCCAAAATCTTACCTAGAATTTCTTCTGTTTCCCCTCTCCTATAATTTAGGGGTCCCCTTCACTAGGAGCAGCAGCCCTCAGGTATATTTTACCAACATTTTAGACACTGTATTTAGCAGCTTTATGTTTGTAATCAGCATCCCCAGGTCTGAGATGAACTGCGATTTTCCTTTGTTCTTCTAAAAGGAGTGAAGGTACTTCTAGGTCAGAGACAGCCAGCAAAAAAACAAAAACAGGGCTTCCCTGGTGGCGCAGTGGTTGAGAGTCCACCTGCCAATGCAGGGGATGCGGGTTCATACCCCAGTCTGGGAGGATCCCGCATGCTGCGGAGCGGCTGGGCCCGTGAGCCATGGCTGCTGGACCTGTGCATCCGGAGCCTGTGCTCCGCAACGGGAGGGGCCACAGCAGTGAGAGACCCGTGTACCGCAAAAAAACAAAAACAACAAAAAAACCAAAAAAACAAAAACAAACAAAACAAAACAAAAATAAAAAATTGCTGAAACAATTCATCCAGAGGGAACCCCTCCTCACATTACCGCCCCATCACACAAAGGTCTGCTACTTTTCCTCAACGTGCTTGGGAACAGTTCAAGGCTTCAACCATCAGAGATCATAGTTCAAAGAAAAAAGCACCATTAGACCCTTTGTTCTTCTCTAGTTAACACTGTTTGACTTTACTCACCCCCATGGTATTTTTCCTTTATGTAAGAATTGTTTATCTTATTACAGAAGAAATTTCCCCATGGTTTTAACTATTCTCCATACCCTGATGACTCATCAATCTATATCTCTAAGGTCTGATCTCTCCTTAGAAATTTAGACACTCTTTTCCCCTCCCCCCACCCCAGTTGTTTGTGGGGCATCTCAATCTGAATATTTTATAGGCACTTGTTTTACGTGGAATATCCTCCTTTATTTCTTTAGGTGGTACCATATATAGTGATCAACAGTGGATTTGAACTACTAGGCCCAGTTAATGAGTGGGCCATTTCTCAACAGAGGAAATCGTAAAATAGGCAAGAAGCTTCTAAGAAATCTTGAATATGACTAAGCCTGATCTTAAGGCTTAGTGTGAAGAGTTAGGAGTAAGGGTTAAAAAATCCAACTTAGCAATAAATATTTAAGTATATGGCTGCTAAAAAAGGTTAAGCCATCTAGAGGGGGGAAAGCCAGTAAGGAGGAAGACTCTTAAGGGAAATCTGACCCGCAAGAAAAACTAGAACTTTGATATAAGAGAATGCAATGGAACTGTGGGCAAGTCAACATTGGAAAGTACACTGGTGAAAGTTGAGTTTTGAGAGTCCCAAAGAAAAGATAGATCTCAGGACAGTAATAAAGGTTGCAAGGTCTCAGTGCTGCACCAACTAATTGTGAAACATTGGGCAGTCACCTGCCCTTTTGGCATCTCTTTTTCCCTATTTATAAAATAAGGGATTTGGATAAGTTTTTTCCAGCTAACTCAAGTTTTAAATTTTTTACTTTTGAAATAATTATAAATTCACAGGAAATTGGAAAGATAGTAGAGAGAGGTAATATATGCCCTTCACCCAGTTTCCCTCATTAACTACATCTTAGGTAACTGTAGCACAAAACTAGGTATCAAAACCAGGAAATAGGGCTTCCCTGGTGGCGCAGTGGTTGAGAGTCCGCCTGCCGATGCAGGGGACACGGGTTCGTGCCCCGGTCTGGGAAGATCCCACATGCCGTGGAGCGGCTGGGCCCGTGAGCCATGGCTGCTGAGCCTGCACGTCCAGAGCCTGTGCTCCGCAACGGGAGAGGCCACAACAGTGAGAGGCCCGCGTACCGAAAAAAAAAAAAAAAAAAAAACAAAACCAGGAAACTGATACTGGTACAATGTGCATGTGTCATTTTATCACATATGTAGATTCGTATAACCAACACAACTATCAAGATATAGAACTATTCTATCACCCCAAAGATCTCCCTTGTACTACCAATTTATATTCAGAATCACACCTGCTTCCCACCACCACCTTTAAACCCCTGGCAATCACTAACCTCTTTTCCATCTCTATAATTTTGTCATTCCAAGAATGTTATATAAATGGAATCATACAGCATGTGACCTTTTAATTGGCTTTTTGTCATTCACCATAATACCCTTGAGATCCATCCAAGTTGTTGCATGTATCAGTAATTTGTTCCTTTTTATTACTGAGTAGTATTTCATTGTGTAGATGTACTACCCTTTAAATACTCATCTATTGTAGGACATTTTGGTTGTGTCCAGATTTTGGCTATTACAAATAATACTATGAACAATTGTGTAGAGGTTTTATGTGGACCTTTATAAGTTGTATGTAGAAACTTTATAAGTTTTCATTTCTCAGGAGTGCAGTTGCTGAGTCTCATGGTAAATGTATAATTAGCTTTTTAAGAAAGTGCCAACTTATTTTCTAGAGTGGCTGTAACATTTTACATTCCCACAGCAATATGAGAGATTCGGTTTCTCCACATCCCAGCCAGCATTTGGTATTGTCACCATTTATTATTTTAGCTGTTCTAATAAATATATAATGGTATCTCATCATAATCTTAGTTTGTATTTCCCTAATGCAAGAAATGTTAAACATCTTTTCATGTGACTATTTACCAAACATATATCCACTTTGGTAAAATGTCTCCTCATATCTTTTGCCTATTTTCTAACAGAATTGTTTGTGGGCTTTTTTTCTGTTGAGTTTTATTTATATATTCTGGATATGAGTCTTTGTTAGCTACGCAGTTTGTAAATATTTTCTCCCAGTGTGTAGCTTGTCTTTTCATCCTCTTAACAGAATCTTCTGCAGAGCAAGATTTTACTTTTCATAAAGTCCAATTTATCATTTTTTTTCCTATGGATTGTACTCTTGTTTTTTTCTTTGTACCTGATATATGTTTTTTGGGGTTTTTAGGGTTTTTTAAAAACATTTTTATTGGAGTATAATTGCTGTACAATGGTGTGTTAGTTTCTGCTTTATAGCAAAGTGAATCAGTTATACATATACATATATCCCCATATCTCTTCCCTCTTGCGTCTCCTTCCCTCCCACCCTCCCTATCCCACCCTTTTAGCTTGTCACAAAGCACCGAGCTGATCTCCCTGTGCTATGCGACTGCTTGCCACTAGCTATCTATTTTACATTTGGTAGTGTATATATGTCCATATATACACTACGACTCTCACTTTGTCCCAGCTTACACTTCCCCCTCCCCGTGTCCTCAAGTCCATTCTCTAGTAGGTCTGAGTCTTTATTCCTGTCTTGCCCCTAGGTTCTTCTGACATTTTTTTCTTTCTTTTTTTTTTTAGATTCCATATATATGTGTTAGCATATGGTATTTGTTTTTCTCTTTCTGACTTACTTCACACTGTATGACAGTCTCTAGGTCCATCCACCTCACTACAAATAACTCAGTTTCATTCATTTTTATGGCTGAGTAATATTCCATTGTATATATGTGCCACATCTTCTTTATCCATTCATCTGTTGATAGAAACTTAGGTTGCTTCCATGCCCTGGCTATTGTAAATAGAGCTGCAATGAACATTTTGGTACATGACTCTTTTTGAATTACAGTTTTCTCAGGGTATATGCTCAGTAGTGGGATTGCTGGGTTGTATGGTAATGCTTTTGCACAGCAAAGGAAATCATAAACAAGATGAAAAGACAACCCTCAGAATGGATTGTACTTTTGATGTCATGTCTAAAACACTCCTCTCCAAGCCCTAGGTCCTGAAGATTTTCTCCTATGTTTTCTTCTAAAAGTGTTATAGTTTTGCATTTTACATTTAAATCTATGATTCATTTTGAGTTTATGTTTGTATAAGGCATGATATTTAGTAGGTTGAGATTCTTTTTGCCTATGGATATCCAATTGCTCTGGCATCATTTGTTAAAAAGGTTATAAATTCCTTTTGTACCTTTGTCAAAAATCAGTTGATCATACTTGTGTGGGGCTATGTCAAGGTTTTCTATTCTGTTGCATTGTTTTATTGGGTTGGCCAAAATTTTTGTTCTTTTATTCCCATAAGATCTTATCCGAACGAACTTTTTGGCCAACCCAATATATATCCAGCCCTCTACCAATACCACACAGTTGTGATTACTATAGCTATATAATAAGTCTTGAAATCAGATGGAGTGATTCTTCTCACTTTATTATTGCTTTTCAAAGAAGTTATTCTATTCCTTTATCTTTCCATATAAATTTTAGAATAATCATCCATTTTTACAAAAAAAATCTTGCTAGGATTTTGAAAGGAATTGAGTTAAAACTATCAGTTTGGGGAAAATTGACATCTTTACTATGTTGAGTCTTCCAATCCATGAACAGAGTATGCCTTTTGATTTATTTAGCTCTTCTTTGACTTCTTTCATTAGCATTTTGAAATTTTCAGCATACAGATTCAGTACATGTTTTGTTAAGTGTATACCTAAGTATTTCATTTTCTCTGTAATGATTGTAAATATTACTGTACTTTCAACTTCAGTGTCTGCATGTTCATTGATAGTATAGAGAAATGTGATTGATTTTTGTATGTTGATCTTGTCTACTGTGATGTTGCTAAACTTATTAGTTCTGTAAGGTTTTTGTAGATTCCTTGGGATTTTCTATATAGACAATCTTGTTATCTGCAAATACAGTTTTATTTCTTCCTTTCCAATCTGTATACATTTTAGGTATTTTTCCTTGTCTTATTGCAGTGGCTAGAATTTCCAGTACTATGTTAAATAACAGTGGTGAGAACGGGCATCTTTGTCTTGTTCCTGGTATTAGCAGGAAAGGATAGAATATTTCCTAATAGGTACGATGTTGGCTGTAGATGCTCTTCATCAAATTGAAGTAGTTCCCTTCCATTCTCAACTTTCTGAGAGCTCGTAATCATAAATTAGTGTTGTATTTTGTCAAATGCTTTTTCTGCACCAATTGATAGTAACATATGATTTTTCGTCTTTAATTTATTGATATGGTACATTATATTGATTGAATTTCAAATATGGAAACAGCATTATATACATGGAATAAATCCCATTTAGGCATGGTGCACAATTCTTTATATTATTGGATTTGGCTTGATAATATTTTGTGGAGGAATTTTGCATCTATATTCATAAGGGATATTGGTGTATAGTTTTCATTTTTTTGTATTGTCTGGTTTTAATATCAGGGTAATGCTGCCCTCATAAAATCAGTTGGGAAGTTTTTTTTTTTAATTTTTATTTATTTATTTATTTATTTTTGGCTGCATTGGGTCTTTGTTGCTGCATGCAGGATTTCTAGTTGCAGCGAGCAGGGGCTACTCTTCGTTGTGGTGCGCAGGTTTCTCATTAGGTGGCTTCTCTTTTTGCAGAGCATGGGCCCTAGATGCATGGGCTTCAGTAGTTGTGGCTCGTGGGCTCTAGAGTGCAGGCTCAGTAGTTGTGGTGCATGGGCTTAGTTGCTCCACGGCATGCGGCACCTTCCCGGCCCAGGGCTCGAACCCTTGTCCCCTGCATTGGCAGGCGGATTCTTAACCACTCTGCCACCAGGGAAGCCCGGGAAGTGTCTTTTTGTCTTAAGTTTTCTAGAATAGAATGTGTAAAATTGCTGTTAATTCTTCTTCGGATGTTTGGTAAAATTTTCCAATGAATCCATATAGGCTTTTCTTTTAGAGGAGATTTTAAATTACAAATTCTATTTCTTTAATGGTTATAGGATTATTCAGGTAATCTATTTCCTTTTGGTTGAGTTCTTGTAGGGTTTGAGGAGTTTGTCCAATTTTCTAGTTATTGAAGTTATAAGTGAAAAGTTGTTCATAGTGTTCTCTTATTATCTTTTTAATAGCTGCAGGATCTGTAATATAATCCTGTTTCATTTCAGATATTGGTGATTTGGATCTTCTCTCTGTATTCACTCTTACTAGAGGTTTATAAATATTATTGATTTTTTTCAAAGAGCTAAATTTTGTTTTATTGATTTCCTCTATTGCTTTCCTATTTTCAATTTTATTGATTTCTGCCTTTTATTTCCTTCCTTCTTCTTGCTTTGAGTTTATTTTGCACTTCTTTTTCTAGTTTCTTGAGGTAGGAACTTAGATTATTGATTTGAAACCATTCCTAATTTATAAGATAAGCAATCAGTGCTATAAACTTCCCTCTCAGTACTGCTTTAGCTCTGTCCCGTGTATTGTGATATGTTGTATTTTAATTTTCATTCAGTTGTCTATATTTTTAAAAATTTCTTTGAGAGTTCCTCTTTGATCTATGCATTGTTAAGAAGTATATTGCTTCCGTGGAGCGGCTAGGCCCGTGAGCCATGGCAGATAAGCCTGCACGTCCAGAGCCTGTGCTCTGCAACGGGAGAGGCCACAACAGTGAGAGGCCCGTGTACTTGGGGGAAAAAAACATAACAATTAAGAAAATGGTCATATATTAAAAAAAAAAAAAAAAAAAAAAAAAAAGAAGTATATTGCTTAATTTCTGCTTGTTTAGAGATTTTCCTGTTGTCTTTCTGATTTTGATTTCTACTTTGATTCCATTATACTGAGAAAACAGATTATGTATGATTTCAATTAGTTAAAATTCATTGAAATTGGTTTTAGGCTCAGGATATGGTCTATTTTGGTATATGTTGCATGGGTGCTTGAAAAGAATGTGTATTCTGCTGTTGTGAGGCAGATTGCTTCTTTTTTTAAAATTAAATACATTGTTTATTTAGTTATCCATTTTTTACATATTAGTGTATATATGTCAATCCCAGTCTCCCAGTTCATCCCACCACCCCCTCCCCTGCTTCCCCCCTTGTGTCCATATGTTTGTTCTCTACATCTGTGTCTCTATTTCAGGCAAAATGCTTCTTAAATTTGGTTAGATCTCCCTGGTTGATAGTGTTTTTAGTTCTTCTATGTCCTTACTGATTTTTCTGTCTAGTTTTCCTATCAGTTTTTGAGACACAGTGTAGGAGTTACCAACTATATTATCTATTTCCCTTTTATTTTCTCAGTTTTTGCTTCAACTGTTTTGTAACACTGTTTAGGATTGCTATATCTTCTTGGTAGTCTAACCCTTTTATCACTATGTTTTGTCTTTTTCTCTCTCGGTAATTTTATTTGCTCTGACATCTACTGGCATACCTTTTCCCATCCTTTTACTTTCAACCTACCTATCATTATATAATTGAGGTGAATTTCCTGCATACAACATATAGTTGTGTCATTTAAAAAATCCACTCTGGGATTTTCAAGATGGTGGAGGAGTAGGAGGACATGGAGTTCATCTCTCTCCACAAATGCATCTACAGATGGAACAATTCTCACAGAACACCAGCTGAACAATAGCAGAAGACCTTGGACACCAGAAAGGACAATAAAGGATCTTGCATAACCAAGTAGGACAAAAGAAAGAAGGGAGTAAGAAGAGGAGAGGAAGTGGGATGGGATGTGCACCCCTGGGGGGGCGGAACTGAAGCAGAGGAGAGGGTCCCACATCTGGGGAAACCCCTCACTGATGGGGAAATTGGCTGGGACAGAAAGGAAGCATCTGAGGCTGTCAGAGGAGGGTGAAACAGCTGGTCTGTGGCAGACAGGATAGAGTGAGAACTACACAGATGGTCCGTGCCACGGCCCTGCCTGCCCTGGACTGGGGCATGTGTCCACCAGTGCACATGGGGGCTGGGAGCTGGAATGTGGGGATTGGAGAGCAAAACCCAGGGGGAGGACTGCTGTTGGCTGTGAGGAGACAGCTTGAGGGGACAGGAGGGAGGAAATCCACAACTGGGAATGCCTGTGGAGGAAACCCAGACTGCCATGGAAGCAAGGCACCACTATTGAGTGATGCGCAGAGGGTGGAGCCACCATTGCAGCCTCTCTCTCCCCATGTGCTGGCCCCTGCCCCCACCGGCACTAGGAAAGGGCCCTGCTAGGGCTGGCCCTCATGAGCCTGTCTCCAGGCACTAGAAAATGCTCCCACTAGGGCCGAATCTCTCTTGCCCATGGCTGCCAGCTTCTGTGCACCAGTCGCCACTGGGGCTCCTATGACCCAGGCAGCTGTGTCACATCCACGGCCTGTTCTCACTGAGGTGGACCCAAGTGCTCTAGGGCAGCCTTGGGAGCAGACTCCTGTGGGTGGCCCACACGCAGAGGTAGGGCTAAAACCACAGCTGTGCCCCAGGGGAGGGACAACTAAGGAAGAGGAACAAAAATCTTTCTGTCACCCACACAAGCTGCAGATTAAATCCCCGTAATTGGCTTAGTAGACCCTGAGTCTGTGGAATATCTGAATGGATGAGTATTCCCACAAATGAAACCAGTCTAACTCTGACAGCTCTGGACTCTGAGGGCAAGAACACGTGGGAGTTGGGCCAGATCACAATCTGAGCTGTCCCCAAAGAGCCCACAGCAGGTCCAGAGACCAACCTAGAGACATTGGAGGGCCTCCTGGGGAGGTGGAGGTGGGCTGTGGCTCACAGCAGGGGCAAGGACACTGACAGCTGAGACCCCATGAAAATGTTATTATTACTATTATTTTTCTTATGTTTTGATTAGTTATGTTGTTTGGTTTTTTAAATTATTATTTTTATTCATTTTAATATATTTGGGGGGGTTGTTTGTTTTCTTTTTAATTTTTAAAATTCTATTAAATATATTTTTTATTTTTATATTTCTATTTTTACTTTGCTTCTTCATTGTTCTGTGTTTTTTCCTTTTTTAAAATCATTTTTATCTGTTTGTTTTCTTTGCTTTATTCTTCAGTTTGCATTCTGCTTTGTTTTGGTTTGTGTTTTTGTTAGATTTGTTTTTAATTGTTTGATTTCGCTTTTGGCTCTTTTGTTTGGTTGTTCTCCTGTTTGGTTTTTGATTTTGTGTGGGTGTGTGTGTTTGTTTTTCTTTGGTTTTGCTTTTACCGTTAGTCTGGTTTTTTTTTTTTATTGCTGTTGTTGCTGTTTGTTTTTTGGTCTTTGCTATTTTCTTGGATTTTGTTTCTCTTTTTATTTTTGTTTGTTTTCTTCCCCCACTTCTTTTCCCTTTATTGCCATGACATGCGGCTTGCAGGGGTCGAGCCTGAGCCTCCAGAGTGGGCGCGCTAAGTACAGGATGCTGGACCACCAGAGAATTCCCGGCCTTGGGGAATATTAATCAGCGAGAGCTCTCCCAGAGCTCTCCATCTCAAATCCAAGACCAGCTACACCCAACTGCCTGCAGGCTCCAGTGCTGGATGTCTCATGCCAGACAACAAGCAAGACAGGAACACAAACCCACCCATCAACAGACAGGCTGCCTAAAGTTGTACTAAGCTCACAGACATCCCAAAACACACCACCTGAAATGGCCCTGCCCATCAGAGGGACAAGATCCAGCTCCACCCACCAGAACGCAGGCACCAGTCCCTCCCACCAGGAAGCCTACACAAGCCACTGGACCAACCTCACTCACCAGGGGCAGACACAACCAAGAGGAACTATGACCCTGCAGCCTGTGGAAAGGAGACCTCAAACACAGTAAGTTAGACAACATGAGAAGATGGAGAAATATGTTGCAAATGAACGAGCAAAGTAAAAACTCACAAGATCAAATAAATGGAGAGGAAATAGGCAGTCTACCTAAAAAAGAATTCAGAGTAATTATAGGAAAGATAATCCAAGATCTCGGAAATAGAATGGAGGCACTGATCGAGAAAATACAAGAAATGTTTAACAAGGACTTGGAAGAACTAAAGAACAAACAAACAGTGATGAACAACACAATAACTGAAATTAAAAATACTCTAGAAGGAATCAATAGCAGAATAACTGAGCCAGAAGAATGGATAAGTGACCTGGAAGATAGAATGGTGGAATTCACTGCTGTGGAGCAGAATAAAGAAAAAAGAATGAAAAGAAATGAAAATAGTCTCAGAGACCTCTGAGACAACATTAAACGCATCAACATATGAATTATAGAGGTCCCAGAAGAAGGAAAGAAAGAGAAAGGGTCTGAGAATATATTTGAAGAAATTATAGTTGAAAATTTCCCTAACATGAGAAAGGAAATAGTCAAACAAGTCCAGGAAGCACAGAGAGTCCCATACAGGATAAACCCAAGGAGAAACACAGTGAGACACATATTAATCAAACAAACAACAATTAAATAGAAAGAAAAAATATTAAAAGAAGAAAGGGAAAAGCAACAAATAACATACAAGGGAATCCTCATAACATTATCAGCTGATTTTTCAGCAGAAATTTTGCAGGCCAGAAGAGAGTGGCAAAATATATTTAAAATGATGAAAGGGAAAAACCTACAACCAAGATTACTCTACCAAGCAAGGATCTCATTCAGATTCAACAGAGAAATGAAAAGCTTTAGAGACAAGCAAAAGCTAAGAGAATTCAGCACCACCAAACCAGCTTTGCCACAAATGCTAAAGGAACTTCTCTAGGCAGGAAACACAAGAAAAGAAAAAGACCTACAAGAACAAACCCAAAACAATTAAGAAAATGGTAATAGGAACCTTCATATCAATAATAACCTTAAATGTAAATAGATTAAATGCTCCAACAAAAAGACTCAGGCTGGCTGAATGGATACAGAAACAAGACCCATATATATGCTGTCGACAAGAGATCCACTTCAGACCTAGGGACACATACAGACTGAAAGTGAGGGGATGGAAAAAGAGATTCCATGCAAATGGAAATCAAAAGAAAGCTGGAGTAGCAATACTCATATCAGACAAAATAGACTTTAAAATAAAGACAGTTACAAGAGACAAGGAAGGCCACTACCTAATGATCAAGGGATCAATACAAGAAGAAGAAATAACAAGAGTAAATATTTATGCACCCAGTATAGGAGCACTTCAGTACTTAAGGCAAATGCCAACAGACATAAAAGGGGAAATTGACAGTAACACAATAACAGTGGGGAACTTAAATATTCCACTTACACCAATGGATAGATCATCCAGACAGAAAATTAATAAGAAAACAAAAGTCTTAAATGACACATTAAATGAGATAGACTTAATTGATATTTATAGGACATTCCATCCCAAAGCAGAAGAATACACTTTCTTCTCAGGTACACACGGAACATTCTCCAGGATAGATCACATCTTGGGTCACAAATCAAGCCTCAGTAAATTTAAGAGAGTTGAAATTGTATTGAGCATCTTTTCCAACTACAACACTATGCGATTAGAAATCAATTACAGGGAAAAAAAAACCTGTATAAACAAAAACACATGGAGGCTAAACAATATGCTACTAAATAACCAAGAGATCACTGAAAAAATCAAAGAGGAAATCGAAAAATACCTAGAAACAAATGACAACGAAAACATGACAACCCGAAACCTATGGAATGCAGCAAAAACAGTTCTAAAAGGGAAGTTTATAGCAATACAATCTTATGTCAAGAAACAAGAAAAATCTCAAATAAACAGCTTAACCTTACACCTAAAGCAACTAGAGAAAGAACAAACAAAACCCAAAGTTATTAGAAGGAAAGAAATCATAAAGATCAGAGCAGAAATAAACGAAATAGAGATGAGGAAAACAATTCAAAAGATCAATGACACTAAAAGTTGGTTCTCTGAGAAGATAAATAAAATTGATAAACCTTTAGCCAGACTCATCAAGAAAAAAGGGGAGAGGACTCAAATCAATAAAATTAGAAACAAAAAAGAAGTTTCAACTGACACCACAGAAATACAAAGGATCATAAGAGACTCTTACAGGCAACTATATGCCAATAAAATGGACAACCTGGGAGAAATGGACAAATTCTTAGAAAAGTACAACCTTCCAATACTGAGCCAGGAATAAATAGAAAATATGAACAGACCAATCACAAGTACTGAAGTTGAAACTGTGATTAAAACTCTTCCAGCAAACAAAAGTCCAGGACCAGATGGCTTCACCAGCATATTTTATCAAACGTTTAGAGAAGAGCTAACACCTATCCTTCTCAATCTCTTCCAAAAAATTTCAGAGAAAGAAACACTCCCAAACTCATTCTACAAGGCCACCATCACCCTGATAACAAAACCAGACAAAGATATTGCAAAAAAAAAAAATCACAGGCCAATTTCACTGATGAACGTAGGCGCAAAAATCCTCAACATAACACTACCGAAGAGAATCCAACAACACATTTAAAGGATCATACACCATGGTCAAGTAGTATTTATCCCAGGGATGCAAGAAATTTTCAATATGTGCAAATCAATCAGTGTGATACACCACATCAACAAATTGAAGAACAAATCCATATGATCATCTCAATAGATGCAGAAAAGGCTTTCGACAAAATTCAACACCCATTCATGATAAAAAAAAAGAAAAGAAAACCTCTCCAGAAAGTGGGCATAGAGGGAACCTACCTCAATATAATAAAGGCCATATATGACAAACCCACAGCAAACATCATTCTCAATGGTGAAAAACTGAAAGCATTTCCTCTAAGATCTGGAAAAAGACAAGGGTGCCCACTCTTGCCACTCTTATTCAACATAGTTTTGGAAGTCCTAGCCATGGCAATCAGAGAAAGAAAAGAAATAAAAGGAATCCAAATTGGAAAAGAAGTAAAACTGTCACTGTTTGCAGATGACATGACACTCTACATAGAAAATGCTAAAGAGGCCACCAGAAAACTGCTAGAACTTATCAATGAATTTAGTAGAGTCGCAGGATACAAAAATTAATGTACAGAAATCTCTTGCATTCCTATACACTAACAACCAAAGACCAGAAAGAGAAATTAAGGAAATGATCCCATTCACCATTGCAACAAAAAGAATAAAATACCGAGGAATAAATCTGCCTAAGGAGCAAAAGTCCTGTATGCAGAAAACTATAAGACACTGATGAAGGATATCAAATATGACACAAACAGATGGAGAGATATACCATTTTCCTGGATTGGAAAAATCAATATTTTGAAAATGACTATACTACTCAAAGCAAGCTACAGATTCAATGCAATCCCTATCAAATTACCAGTAGCATTTTTCACAGAACTAGAACAAAAAATTTTACTATTTGTATAGAAACTCAAAAGACCATGAATAGCCAAAGTGATCTTGAGAAAGAAAAATGGAGCTGGAGGAATCGAGCTCCCTGACTTCAGACTATACTACAAAGCTACAGTCATCAAACCAGTATGGTACTGGTACAAAAATAGAAATACAGATCAATGGAACAGGATAGACATTCCAGTGATAAACCCACTCACCTCTGGTCACCTAATCTATGACACAGGAGGCAAGAATATGCAATGGAGAAAAGACAGCCTATTTAATAAGTAGCACTGGGAAAAGTGGACAACTACATGTAAAAGAATGAAATTAGAACACTCCCTAACACCATACACAAAAATAAACTCAAAATGGATTAAAAACCTAAATGTAAAGCCAGACACAATAAAACTCTTAGAGGAAAACATAGGCTGAACACTATTTGACATAAATTGCAGCAAGATCTTTTTTGACCTACCTCCTAGAATAATGAGATTAAAAACAAAAGTAAACAAATGGCACCTAATTAAACTTAAAAGCTTTTGCACAGCAAACGAAACCATAAAGAAGACGAAAAGACAACCCTCAGAATGGGAGAAAATATTTGTAAACAAAGCAACTGACAAAGGACTAATCTCCAAAATATACAAGCAGCTCATGCAGCTCAATTGCAAAAAAAACAAACAACCCAATCCAAAAATGGGCTGAAGACCTAAATAGACATTTTTCCAAAGAGACATACAGATGGCCAAGAGGCTCATGAAAAGATGTTCAACATCACTAATTATTAGAGAAATGAAAATCAAAACTACAATGAGGTATCACCTCACACCAATCAGAATGGTCATCATCAAAAAATCTACAAACAATAAATGCTAGAGAGGGTATGGAGAAAAGGGAGCCTTCTTGCACTGTTGGTGGGAATGTAAGTTGATACAACCACTATGGAGAACAATATGGAGGTTCCTTAAAAAACTAAAATTAGAACTGCCATATGACCTGGCAATCCCACTACTGGGCCTATACCCAACAAAAACCGTAATTCAAAAAGATACATGCACCCCAATGTTCATTGCAGTGCTATTTACAATAGCCAGGATATGGAAGCAACCTAAATGTCCAACAACAGAGCAATGGATAAAGAAGATATGGTACATATATACAATGGAATATTACTCAGCCATAAAATGGAAAATAATTGAGTCATTTGTAGAGACGTGTATCGACCTATAAAGTGTCATACAGAGTGAAGTAAGTCAGAAAGAGAAAAACAAATATCGTATATTAACGCATATATATGGAATCTAAAAAATTGGTATAGTTGATCTTATTTGCAAAACAGAAGTAGAGACACATATGTAGAAAACCAATGTATGGATTCCAAGGGGGAAGCAGGGGTGGGATGAATTGGGAGATGGGGATTGACATATATACACTATTGATACTATGTATAAAATAGATAACTAATGAGAACTTACTGTATAGCACAGAGAACTCTACTCAGTGCTCTACGGTGACCTAGATGGGAAGGAAGTCCAAAAAGGTGGGGGTATATGTGTACGTATAGCTGATTCACGTTGCTGTATAGTAGAAACTAACACAACATTGCAAAGCAACTATACTCCAATACAAATAAATTTTTAAAGGAATGTAGGATTAAGTAGATGACCAGGAAAGTTTAAGTATTTAGGGTTAATTATTAGGTTTATTAAATAACCATATTTCTTTCAAAAAAATTCCACTCTGCAAATCTCTATAGTTGATGTATTTACACCATTTATACTTAATGTAATTATTGATATATTATGGTCTAGTTCTGACGTTTATTGTTTGTTTTCTGTTTGTTCCCTCTATCTTTCATTTATGAATTTTATTCCTGCCTTCCTGTGGGTTAGAATTCTATTTGATTTTCGAGGGTATCTATTTGCATGGCTTCTTTAGTGGTTGATCTAAGTATTACATTATATGTACATAACTTATCACAGTCTATCAGAGTTGGTATTTTACCAGTTTTAGTGAAGTGTAGAAACCTTACCTCCTTTTTTGTCTTTTCACCATCCCCCATTTATAGTATTGTCTTAGTTTCTCTACATACATTGAGAGCTACATCAGATATTGTTATAGTTTTTGCTTCAATTGTTAAACATAATTTAGAAAGCTCAAGATGATAAGAAAATCCTGTTGTATTTTTGCTCTTTTCATTGTACTTTCTTCCTTCCTGACATTTCAAGATTTCTTCTTTTGTCACTTCTTTTCTGTTGGAAGAGCTTTCTTTAGCCATTCTTTTAGGGTAATTCTGCTGGCAACAAATTTTCTTAGTTCTCTGTCATCTGAGAATTTCTTGATTTCCTCTTAATTCCTCAAGGATTTTTTGCTGGATATACAATTCTGGGTTGACAGTTCTTTTCTTTTAGTACCTTAAAAACTTACGACTTCTTCTAGCTCCCATCCATGGTTTCTGATGAGAAATCTACTGTCGTTCTAATTGTTTTTTCTCCTATAATTAAGGTGTCATTTTTCTCTCACTGCTTTCAAGACCTTTGTTTGTTTGTGTTTAGTTTTCACATTTGACATGATGTGTTTTTGCTTAGATTTCTTTGAGTTCCTCCTGTTTGGGTTTTGCTCAGTTTTTTGAACATACAAGAATATGTCTTTTACCCAGTTTGAGGAGTTTTCTTTCATTAAATAATGACTTTGAATACTTTTTCAGTCCAACTTACTTTCTCCTCTCTTTCTGGGACTCTGATGACATGAATATTAGATCTTTGTTGTAGTTTCAGCAGGCCTCCTCTAACAGTGTGCCACTGAGAGAAAGTGTGCACTACATCATTACTGTCAAGTTGAGGTAGAAGTCCGGGATTTCCACTGGGCCTTCATTGACACCCAGGTGTTGAGGGGCTCCTCATTACTGCTTTGCAGGGGTTGGAGTTCAGGTACCCACTAGGCTTCCTCTGATACCCACAGGGATGCAAGGGACTGGGATGCCTCATTACTATTTCCTACATTTTTCTGCATGGCTGGGATGAAACTCTGGGCTCCATATTTGGCTTTCTGTGACACCACCATGGTGATGGAGGGGAAAGGTGCTTTGTTATAGCATGATGAAGGTGGAATCTAGGCTCTCCACTTTGCCTTTGCTGGTTGGGGTGGGGGTGGGGCCACAATTTGTCCATGGTGTTTGACTGGAGTAGAACTGTAATTGTGTAAAAGTTTTCTGTCTTTCTAGACTGTCCCTTTCCTGATTCTTTGACTAGAGAGAAAAAAATTTCCTTGGGCTTTTTATGTCAGTGCCCATTGCCATTTCTGGGTTTCTAGCTTCTCCATCACCAAGTCTGGGATATGTAAGGCAAAAAGGAAACCTACAGCCCTCACCTCAAGTGAATCACTCCTCAGGTTCTGCCTCAGATCTTCACTCCTACCTGGTCTGCCTTCTTCTCTCCAACTTTCAGAGTCATCTTAGGTTTGTTTTATATATAATATCCAGCATTAAACTGTTCTTCATTGGAGGAATAAGGAAAACCAGTCCCAGAAATTTTAGCGGTCTTTGAGGTACCTCTGTGAATCCCCCAAAGAGTCACAGAGTACAGTATGAAAATTACTGGATCTGAAGCTCTCCACCATTTCACCTCTGACCTCCTTTGGGTCTTTGATTTCCTCCTGGTAGAGAACAGCCCTTAACTGTGTTGGCCAAGGATTGTGAAGAAAGTACTTAGTTAACCAGAAAAACAGAATTAAGGTAAGTTTCTTTGTAGCCCCTGTGCTCTATCATTATAATGTTTAAAGTGCTCCTGAAGTTCACTAGTTACAACTATGTACACAGCTACTGAACTGGAACTAGCTTTGCCTAGAACTTGACTTTTCTTGAAACTTGCCTCTTCCTGCTTTCCGGGCCCAGCCATTGTGGTTGACAGGTGAGTCCTAACCTTGGAGGGACCTGGCTTGGATGCTTGAAGCTATTTACCCTGAAGGAAAGGCTTAGGCTAGGATTTACTGGGATCTGGGAATTTAGAGCCCACCAAAAAATGTGGTACTGAAGGGTGGGGGCTGCTAGATGACAACAAGCTCCCCTGCAGATATAGGGAATCTCTCAGCTGGGGGCAGGGTAGATGAGGAGGAGGGTAATGGCCACAGTTGCTGAGAGGCATATACAGGACAAGTCCACCTCAGTGAGGTGTGTGGTCAGGGGTTTAGGCATGTTCTCCACTTTTCCTTTCCCCGGGTGCTATCTTGGGAACTCCCCTACCCTTAATTGCATGATATTTGCTACTCCCCCCTCCCCACTGAATCCCCTCTCTGTAGCTTGGCAAAGTGCTAGAAGTCTAGATGAGAGGGAGCCTCTGAGCTAGCTGTGTTGACCACTTAGACACAGGAATCCTTTCCCAAGAAACCAAGGCCTCCCAGGAACTGTTCCTCACGTCCTCTCCCCTCATAACTAGACCAGACAAAGTGTCCTTTGCGGGGTCTATGGGCAGTTAGCAAGGCCCTGGAAATTAGCCCTCAGTGATGATAGTTTTATTGAATAATAAGAGAAGGACTGAGGGAGTAAGGCATAGGAGAGCTCAGTTTGGAGTTTTATACCCATTTTGAGGCAGAGAGGAACCCAGAAGACAGTGTTGTATACCCCCAGGGAAAGGCAGATCAGAGATCCTAATTCCTCTTCCACATTCCCCTCCCTGTCCCATTCCCTCCAAGAGAGGGGCTGGGGTGGGTGGGTAGGGGGTGCACAAGGACTCTGGCTCAGCTTTTTCTCCTTTCCATGCCTCCATCTTGGGGCTGTGGTGCCACTCACTACCCAGAGCCTTCCTTGGCTGGGCCTGGGGAACCGCAGGTACCATCTCCAGGAGGAGCAAGCAGGCTTTCTGAGAAGTCAAGGGAAAAGAGAGATTCGCTTACTTCCCTACTTTCTGTGAGGTGGGGTGGCAACAGCCTTGGAGAAGGAGTTTGAAAACTGGCATTCAGTTCCCTTCTGGGGCTTACTTTCCCTATCTGTAAAATAGGCACAGGAGCAGCTGCCTTCCAGGGTTGGGGGGAGGGTCAAGCATGATGAGAGATATGTGATCACCTATGAACTGTAAATTGAGCGCCCCCCTCCCCCACAGATGAAGGTGTCCTGTTATCATTGAAGGGGGCCTCTGTGTCCAAATATGCTGGGGGAAGGCCCTTGTGTTCTTGGAGCTGAAGGATGACGGGAGTGTGTCTGTGCACGTGTATGGGGGAGGGGAGGCAAATGAAGAGGCAAGGTAGCTGGAAGGTCTTGGACTGACAGGAGGAAACTCTGGCCTTTGTAGGCTTTAAGGCAGAAGGATCTGCAAGGCTGGGATCCTCAGAAGACTCCACCTTGTGGGAGGAAGGATGTATGTGGATGAGTGTGGGAGAGCAGTGGAGGTGGTTACCCTGGCCCCCTCCTACACCACCACTTAGGCAAGTGGCTGAAGGAAGCAGGTTGATGGAGAGTAGGGTGGAAGGGTGTTCGGTGGGGAGCAAATTGAGGAGGGTAGGTCTTAGAGTTAATCTGGTCCATTCCTGGGGCTCTGTCCAGGTTTGGAGGAGGGTTCTCAAGCCTAGGAAATCCCACTAGTTCACCTCTGTGAAACTAGGGCAGCTGGTGGGGGCTCACCTTCACCTTGGGCAGGATCTGGGGACCTTGTAGTGGGAGAGCAGGCCTGAGCTGAGAGCTCCCACCAGCAAGCATGGCTGACCCCGGGAGTTCTGGGACAGATTTTATGGGGACAGCTGGCACGGGGTTGGAGGATGGAGAGGAGGGTGAGGAGGATGGCTGCTCAGGACCAGAGCAGAGCGTTTCCTGGAGGCGGTTTTTGCTCCTAACCCCCTCATCCTGGCAGGCCTCCTGCCTGGAATCACTTAGGTCCTTGGTAGTTGCAGGTCGACCCCGCCCTCGGGACCTCAGGGACAGATCTGGTAGGGGGCCGCTGGTGGGAGGCGGTTGTTGGACTGCGCAGCCCGAATCACCTCCAGGGCTCTGGACCCAACGCTCGATGGGGGCGGCGATGCTGCAATCCCTGGTGGCGGTGGCCCGGGCAGGGTAGTGGGGGTGGGGGATTGAGGAGGAGCTGAGCTCAGGACACGCGCAGCTGCTGTCTATCCATCTGGCTCCCCAGACAGTTGGCAGGGCCCGAAGCTGGGACCTCCCGCCTTCCTTCCCACTCACTTCCCCTGGGAGGGAAGGTTTGCTTGTTCTGGGTGGGCTTGATTCCCGTTGGAGTAGCAGGGGCAGATGAGTCTCAGTTGGCGCATCTCCAGGGTTCTTACCCCTCCCAGGCCGGGAAATGGATGGAGAGCCAAGGAGGGGCAGGAACCGCCCACCACTCTGCTTAAAGTGACCGGAAGCCAGCGGCAGGACCAGGAGAGCAGCCAGGGCCACTGGGGCCCCCCAGACCCATCTCCATCCCTAGGCATTCCCCAAGTGTGGGGTGGACATGGGGATATAGTGGGAAACGGTACCAGTTAGCAACCACATCCCCGGATCCCAGGGCCCAGTAGTTGCGAGGGCTGTGTAGGGTGGGTGTGTGGTGGGAAAGGAGGGTAGCTGTAGCCCCACCCCTTTCTAGTTCGCCATCCCTGGAGCAGGTAGAGCAGGGTGAACGAGGATGCCCTGGGCCAGGGGCGCTGTACCGCTGCTGTTAGTCCCCATGTTGACTGGCCCAGCAGGAGAGCCCATGGGTTACCTTCCCTCCCCCTAACTGGACACGGGTTGACACTTGTTAGTTGTGAGCAATGGGCTAATGTTATATCGCTCCAGCTCAGCAGGATACTTAC
>NW_006776345.1:0-49271 GCF_000442215.2 Lipotes vexillifer | reverse complement strand
CAGCAGGAAACCAACGCTGAAGAGCACGTAGTTCTTCCAGGAGGCTGTGGCCGGGGTAGGCCAGTGGCAGGGCGATGGGGAGGGGGGAAATGCTGAGGCCTCCATCCCGGAAGGGGCGTGGTGGCCCCTGTCCTGCCCCAAAGGCTCTAAGGTCCGTAAGCTCCGGGCCGCTGGGGTCCAGAAGAAAAGGTATCTTGGAAAGAAGACAGTTCAGATTCCTTCTTGTGTTTCTTCTTTTTCTTCTCCACTTCTGTTCCTTTCATTTCTGAAATCCCTGGGTTCTAGGAAAGTGCCTGACACAGAGCAGGTCCTTAGAAAATATTGCTGAAATGACTTGAAAACCAGGCATGGAACTTTGTTTCTGGTGACCACTAAAGAGAGCTGAAAGACAGGATTTGAAAGGCCTTCTAAAGTAAAGCCTCCTCAACCCCTGCAGGAGTTGCATATCTAATCCCTTTCCTTGTGCCTCTGGAGTCTCCTCTACATTTCAGCTTATTAGAATTCAGAACTTGCTTCAAAGGCTCTGGTTCAAACCAGCACCCACCCTATCTAAGCACCAGCTGTCAGATACCAGGGATTTACTGGGGGCACCTGTAATTTCTGTCAGCTGGCCTGCTCTGCTGCTGTGAAGTGGCAGGGAACTGCTGGCTGCCTCTTCAGACATGAAAAGGCCCTGGGAGAGAGCATATCCTCATAAAAATTATGGGATTCCACAGCTTTGAAATCTAATGATCCTGAGTGCCCAAACACAGACTAGGGCCTTGGGGCTACTGGGGTAGTGACTGAGGGGGCAGCAGACCTTGGGTGGGAGAGCCTGGGGCCAGGCAGCAGGACAGAGTAATTAGTCTCAGTGGAAAGAGATGAGGAGGCTGGCAGCTTGAGGATGTCTGCGCTGAGTCAGGGGAGAAACAATAGCCAAAAGCTCCACCCCTCTCCTGTTCAGTGTATGGCCATAGGGAGATGGACTTTATTTGTACCTTTTGGGTTGCTGAGGGTGGAAGGGCAGTAGGTGGGACCAGCTGTCCATGGCCAAGGCCACGTGGTCTGGAGTGCTTGGGAAGAGAGAACCCCAGAAGTATGTGTTGGTTGGGAGTGAGAGCAATTGTGAAAAGATGGGCTATGCTAAAATTCAGACATGGCTCAGATTTCTTTTTGCTTGGAGCTGGTTCTGCCAACACCCTTTTGGAAATGGGTTCACTATATAGTTGTTGAATGAAGTGTGCAAGTCATGTTCCCCTGCTTGTGTTGGTTTCTTCATCTGCAAAATGAGGAGTTTGGACTGGACTGGAAGTCGACCTGAGTTCAAGGTTTCAGCCTGCTCTGTCACTGACAAACTGTGTGAGCCTGCTGCAGTGCCTTATATACAGGCCTCAGTGTCCTCACTTAAATTCAATGCAGAGTATGGACAAGGGAGACTCTAAGGTTACTCCCAGCTTTGTCATTGTTATAGGTCTCTCTTCTGTATCACCCTCAATTCCAGGCTGCTGCCTGGCTGTATGACCCTAGCCCATTCAAGTTCCCCCATCAATTACAAGGGAGAAGAAAAGGAGTACAGACCCTGGCATAAATTTGATTTGAAATGAGATTTCAGTTCTGAAACTAAACTTCCTGCTGTTAACCAGGTTAAGACTATTTCACCCATGTAGGCAACATAACACACCAAAGCTGGATTTTTAGATCTGTTTATTTTGTTCCAAACCTTCTGAGGATTTAAATGTCCCAGATCTCAAGCTCCCAAATTTTGTTCGTTCTCCTTGATTTAACTGTGGTGCATAAGAGGCTGCATCTTACCCTAAATATTAATACTGTGCTGCTTTCGCCAACCAACGTTCTCTCCAAAAGTGCACAAGCACGCACATGCACGTGTACATGTGTGGAAGAAGTAAACTGACACCCTGCCACGTTATGTGACACCTGATAGGGCAGATTTGGGACCTGTGAATGTCTTTCCTTCATCTGGAGAGAAGTGGGTAGCACCCTGATTCTTAAGAGCTATCCATACCATGAGCAACAAAGGAGGCCCTGCAGAACTGCCCTCAGGTGACTTGGTGGGAGGGGGCAGGGAGCAATGGAAGCAGGGGCTTTGTTGCTCCAACATTTTCAATGGCCTCTTCTGGGACTTAAAGAGCTCCTGGGGCCCAGCTCCTCCTGTTCCACTGCTGTTTGGGATAACAGGATCATAATTAGGCAGGCCCCTTCCTATTCACAGAGCCAAGAACCAATGGGTTTTCCTTTGGGGAATTGATAAGAGCTGGACTGGGACCAAGGGAGGGGGCTTCAGACTTTGGCCTTGAATAAAGCCATCAGAGGCCAACCATGCCCCAGCTGCCTGTTTGTAACGGAAAAACTCATGGGTGGGGACCACTGTCTTCTCTGGAGCTCCTCAGGGGCGATCTCATCCTCCTGGCCCTGGGATGGCCCTGGCTCAGGGTGGCAAGTCACTGTTAGCTCTAGGTGACAGCCAGGGATGCCTGGTAAGAAGATGATGAAAGGTTAGGGTAATAGGAACACAGCAGAAAAAGACACAGAATAGGGAGAAATACAAAGAGGCTGAGTGAGGAGAGAGGCTGAGCTCCTAATAAGGTGAGTTGTGATGGCCGGACACAGCGTGGCTGGAAATGCTCTTCAGCAAGAGTGCTTCCCAGAGCTTAGGCATAGGGAAACATCTGGTACTTACTTCAGAGGGATGAAGATGGTCCAGAGTCTACCTTTCCTGGCACCTTTAATGCCCACTAAGTAGAGTGGTCCAGGATGCCCAGCATGGGGGACATTAGGTAATAAAGGCTAGGATGGTTTCCTCTTCCTAGAAGTTTTCCAACCCTATGTGCAGCTGCTGCCTCTACCTTTGGGGGATCCAGGTTGGGAATGGGATTTTCCCTCAAACAGTTCCTTTTCTGGCCTGGCCCAGGTGGAAATGTTGACCTGTCATGAATAATGAGAGATGGAGTTGGTCCTTCCCCAGGTCCATAACTATTGCTCCTCCCCCCACCATGCCATTCCCCCTGTAATCAGTCTTCCTCTGCCTGCTGAGAATGAAAGGAATTTCTTCACATTTTGACAGGTGGATATAAGGATTGGGAGCTGGGACAGCCTGCAGGTTAATGCATTGTCCTGGAAAATCTGTAAAACATCAGTGAGTGGAATTTTTCGGTGTTTAAGGTCCCTTTCCTATGTGATATTCTATTATTCCACTATAGGATTATAGCAGCTTGAGCCAAAAAATGAGATGTGGCTCAGCCTGAGATGAGTGGAATTGATGCTAGTGTTAGGGGCGGGCTGGGCCAATGTGAGGCTGATTGGCCCAAGCTCTGGGTCCCTCCTTTCTTCAAGCACCCACGAGTCTATGACAGTCATAAAAAGAAATAGAGGGGGATGAGAAGGGAGAAGAGGCAGTAGAGGAAAAAAAGGAGGAAGGAAAGAAGAAAGCAGGCTGTTAACCAACCATATGATGGGGAGACTCTCTGTACACTTGTAAAATGATGTCACCCATACCTCTTGGGAAGCCATAGCCCTCAGAGACTCTGAGGCTAAACAAGGCTCCTCGTCTCATTTTACCTCTATGCCCTTTCCCTCACACCCCCCGATGGTTCCTAAGGACAGATGGCAAGGAACTCCTCAGCACACAGGCTTGGATCTTCCCACCAGGCTCCTGGGGACACAGTAGCACCTTTGGCAGTTGCTTTTAGTGGGTGACTAACAAGCTGGGCCAGGAGTTCCCATCCTCCTCCTCCCCCAAGAATTAGAAAGTATATGGAGAGGGTCCAAAGGCGAGGGGGTGATCCCAAGCTTTCCTAGATCCTGGGAGGAGAGGACCCTGGCAAGTTTAAAGGTATTCACAGGGAGAATTTGGTTAATGAGTTTGGAACACCTGGAGCTTTGGCTCCAGGGGGATGGTCAGGTGGCTGAAATGCTGTATGTGCAGGTTTGGGAACAAGTGTGCTGGTGGCAAAAATGTAAATGCTGAGCAGGGCAGGGTGAAGGGAAAGGTTTGGGGAGGAGCACACGATGGCAAATATGAGGCATTAGATTGGTTCCTCAGGTGTGGGGGAGCCTGGCAGCAGCTCTCCATTGGGGTCTGGGTCAGGGGTCAACATCTTATCCTTGCTGGAATCCCTTTGCTCTTTCTTGAACATCCTTTGATGCATCAGAGGGACAAACAAGAGGATTACAGCTCCGACGATCGGGGGCACACCGGCAAAGTAGAAGGCCACATGATAGTCCCCAAAACAGTTGCGGAGGAGCCCTGAAAAGTCAACAGAGACAAGTCAAGCCCAGCTTTGCCCTCTTGTACAAAGGTGCTCTCTGCCTCTTCTAGGGGCCATCACAATGCCTATCCAGAGACTCTTGGCCTGCACTGCCTTGACCCGAGAGCCCCCTCAGTTTAAACACTCCTAGATGGAAGAAACAAAACCTCTATTACAAAAGACAGGCTGCTCCTCTCTGAGGCACTGGGGTTGCAGGCTCTTGAGGTTATGAAAGAAGCAAATGAAGCTTCTCAATTTCTCCATTTCTGACTTTCATGAAGCTACAGCTAACTTCTAGTCACTCCAAGGTATGGAGTTAGGAGGGAAGCTACTCTAAAAAAACTCCACAGAAGAGGACCAAGACTTGTTTCGGTTCACAGTGATATACCCTTCCACCCCCAGCTTGGGCTAGAGTGTTCTTGTGGAACAATTCAGCCAAGTTCCTATTTTCCCTTTCTTTGAAGTGCCCATTTGCCCTAAGAGGAGGCTGTATGTGTATCCTTCCTTCTAGTTACAGATATGGTTGGCCCCTCTGGGTTCCTCTAGGTTGCCAATATGGTAAATGTGTTTGGCATGGGATACAGGGCCTTCCCTGCTCACCTCCAGAAGCTAATATGGGACACCTCATAGGGAGGATGAGCCCAGAAACACTACCTAAGAAAGGCAAGTAGGCCCTGAGGCTGCTTAGGAGGTAAGCAAAATGGAAAGAGATATGGATTCTGGGATCCACCTTTGGGATCAGGAGTTGGGTAGAGGCTCCCCTCCCCCAGTGGACAGTGTGGCTGTTGAACAAGGGCCTGAGTAGAAGGTTTTGTCACTGTAACACAGCATGACCAGTGCCCTCACAACAACTTGCACAGAATTGGTATTCAAGGAATACTTGTTGAGCTAGCCCAGTTGGCCAGCCTAGGAGACTCTAGCCCATGAATCAATATTTGCAATATATCCTAAAGAAAGGAAATGATGTTCTCTTCTTATTAGTTTTCCTTGTTTCCTAAGTTCTCTGGGGTACCAACAATGTCCTTGGAAGTGGAGAGAGAAATTGGGAGTGCTGAAAGATGGCAAGCCAACACTTTGCCTGTTGCCTGCTGGAAGTGAGCCTCATTGGTCCAGTCCTGGGTTGTGTTCTTAATCAAATCTTTTCTACAGGCTCAGTTCAGAAGCTGGTAGAGGAGGAGGGGTTATCTCTAAGTCTTAATAAAACCAGGGCCCACTTTCTCTTCTCTTCCTGCTCAACTACCTTCCAAATAATTACTTGCCTGTAAAGAGAGAGAGAGAAGATTCTGGATCAATAGAATGGTCAGGAAGGCCAAACCCATTTCTCTCTCTACCGTCCCAGAATCAGCCATGCTGTCTACAATAAAACCCCACAGCAACAGATATACAGCCATGAAAAGCCCATCCCCCCAAATGAATCCATGCACATATACTGTCCTTAGTCTCTTTCACCAATGGTGGTAAGGGGTTTCATGCACTCTGACGAGGCTGCTTAAATAGAAAAGGAGAAAAGGGACTTTAAGCAGAGGTGCTTAGGAGATCTAGGTCCCAAGGAAGACAGGACTCCCCCACTCATGCCCTCCCTGCATTATTAACCTCACCTGCAATGGGGGGTCCGGCAATCATCGGCAGGGCCATCATGCCCAGGAGGTAGCCAATGGCCTGTGAGGCCTGCATTGGGCCCACCAGCTCAAATGCGATGGGGGCCATGATGGTGATGAAGAAGCCATCACACAGGCCCAGGAAGAGACAGACAACGATGAGGCCCCCGAAGCCCCGGCAGAGGGGAATCATCATGGACATCAGGCCCAGGAGCAGGAAGGAGATGACCTAAAGGAGCAACAGCCTGAGGTCATGTTGTGCTTGCCTGACAAGACCACATAGTAAATCACATCTCCTTTCTCAGGGCCTCGTTTCTACGTCTGTAAAATGGGGCAAGGGGATATCAACAGAGAGCCCAGTGGACTAGTTACTTAGGCCCCTTCTAAGTCCTGCTTAGAAGGACTTAGGATTTAAAGATTTTAAGAGAGCCCCTATTTAACTTTGATTCTGTCAAGACTTTTAAAAGAGGAGGCATTGCTCCTATCCTCAAGAAGTTGTCTTTTAATTGGATTCTGAGATAAAGGGAATTGCTGTTGCTGCTTTCTGATCTTGTGTTTGTCTGCCCCAGGCAAGGGGTCTGGGATCAGACCATGCTGGTATTTTCAGATCCATGTTAGATATGGGAAGAGGAAGGGGAGGAAGTGAGAATGACTTGAATAATTGAATAATGATTAGATGGGGGCATGAATGGAAGGCACAGTTTCCTGAAATGAGGGAGCCAGTCCCCATTTTTGTGGGAGACTGATTTTAGAAAACACCTTGGTATGAAGGAGGCCATTGGGAGGTTCACCCAGGTTCCTTAGGCTTTAGGACATGGGACACACCACCCATCTCAGACACTCAGACGCTATGGCTCTTGGGGCTTCTGGGCTTGTCTGGGCACCCTGTGAAGGCAACAAAGGGGGCTCTAAGGAGAACCAAGACACTAGGAAGAGGTCTAGGGAGCCTGAAGCCAGTCCAGGGGGCACTGACTAGCCACTGGGCTTTCTTTGGGCTGAGCAAAATGACTCTGAAGTAAAGAAGCTGCCTTTCCAGAGGTTGGTTTTTCCCTCTCAATAGAGATAAGGGCCACTGGACACACAGCTGGCCTTTTGATGAAAGTCATCTGCAACCTGTGTCCATGAGCCAGAATGAAGACCTGGGCTCCACCCACTGTAGACAGCAGAGCCAGGTTGTCCCAGGGTCAGGGCTAAGGCCTGATCTGTTAACCAAGGCCTTGACAGGATCCAGGATTTTCTAATAGTTCACACAAGCAGGCTGACTTACCCAGGAAGCGTAAGTCACCACATGGTAAGGGTACGTCACCACATCACCACATGGAAGGCAGGTAGGAGGGTCAAGGCTGTTTCAAGCACTAAAGATTTTCTGTGTTGTTGCTGCCAATGGGTTTGTTAGGCTAATTGGTTGGATTTTGCAGAGGATAAGAAATGTCCTGGTCATGCCATCTGAGGAAATCTCTTTGTTAAGGGACTTTTGAACTTTGCCCAAGATGTTTTGGGATAGTTAGGCAGAATCTAGGAATAAGAACCCAGATATCCCAGTTTCTCCTCTAGGAGATTCATGTACAACTGTAAGATAAAACCAGACCCACTTATCAGCCAAGTCATAATGGTATGGCAATTAAGGAGTTAATACCATTATATAATACAAAGGACCCCATTAACTGATTTCAATTGGCTGTAATTACTACCTATTGTATCTAGCTGCCTCTTAACATCCTCCACAAGGCCTTGCCAAGGTTCAGAAATTAAAAATCCCTCTTGGAACTGAGAATCGGGCCTCAAGAACTGGCCCAAAGTGAGGTTGTCCTGCAGGTTGTCACCACTTCCTTACCAACAGACTGTCCAGGGGCTTGATACCAGACACATGTGCCTGTCTTTGTCAGTAGTAGGAACCACAAAGTCTAGTGGATGGCTCTTCAGAACCTGAAGCTGTGTATACTCCTTTTCTCTCCCAGACCAGTACTCCTGCATCTGACCCAGGGAGAAAGGGAGGCAAATTCTCGTGATGGAGTATCTTGAGTAGCTCAAGAGAGAGAAGTTCATTCATTGTTTTGTGCTTTCAGCCTGAGACACTTACCAGCACAGTGAGTTTGAACAAATCACTTTCCCTCTCTGGGCCTCAGTTCCTCAGTTTGTAAAATGGAGAACTTGGACTACAAGTTAATGAAGATATGTTTCAGCTAAAAAGTTCCAAGATTATTTTATATTATTCTAAGTGGTAAAACTGGGTCAAGTAAGAGTGGAAAAGGGGAGAGATTGTTGTGTGGGTAGGGGAAATGTTCAGCAGAAGCACTGGGCCATAAGCCTAGTTCTTCTTCTGACTAGCTAATGCCTCTGTCTCTCTCGGAACTCCCTCTGCACAATACAAAGCAAAAACTGCTTGGGCCCTACCTTTCTCCTAGGGACTACAGTGAGAAATGAGCTATATGGCTAGGCAAGGGCTTCTGCCTTTCCTCAAGATAAAGCCCTGGCCCAATACTAGCTTACCCTGATCTCCAGCACTCTTTGGCATCTTGGAGTTGCTGATATTGACAGGGAAGACCCACAGGGGTGCCATATGGAAGAGGCTGGGAAAGCCACACACAGTCCTATGCAAAAAGCCACCCAGGTAAGGTCTTGCTGATATTGGCACAGGAATTTAAAATTTTGTAATTGGTTTATCTCAATCACAGCCTTTTGGTTTGACCTTGGTCTAGTCACTTATGTCTGGGACTTGGTTCTGCCATCCATCACTTAGTGTAAAGTGGAATATGAGAAGAGTGCTACATAGGAGTTCAGCTCTGCCATGACTGTCTGAGTCTTTCCCTCAGTTTCTCCATCAGTGTAATGAGAGGTTGGACTGGATGGACCATAATGGCACCCTGAGCTCTGACAAAGCAGATTCACTAGCTCTTGCAAATCTAACACAAAGTTAAACACAACAGGAAACCTTAATCATATCCTCATCCAAGACATACGAGGGTATTTAGGAAAACACTTGGGGCTATCAGAAGACAGAGAAATCCCTGCTGTGTGTATAGTCAGGGCCCCTTGGAAGTTCTTTTAGGACTTCTCCAGGATAGTCAGAACTCAACCACATTCCTGATGGACTGTGACCCACATGTTTTCTGGGGCTGCTGTTATCCCTTCACAGGGTTCCACACTTGGGCACCTTCTGGTAAACCCAGCTGCTGTAGCAAAAAGCATGAGCCAGGTCAGAAAGACAATATTGTTGCCCAGTAGACAAAGACAGATAGCTTGAGCAGTAGTCTGTATTCAAGCCAGACCAGAGCCCAGGTCACACAAAAAGTGGCCTCTTGAGCATCCAGACGGCTACTGACCACAATATGAGGCTACCTGTGTCACTGTGAGAAGGATTAAAACTTTGCATGGCTATAACACTTTTTACTTCTCAAAGCCTGGTCACACCTGTATTCCTTTTGATCCTCACCTGCAAGGTGAGATAGGAAAGGCAAGGATTATTCTCATTGCATGAAAGAAGAAAGTGAGGTGTAGAGAGGGCAAGTGAGGTCTGGCCTTTTCTGGCAATTTTTTTGTCCATCAAGAGGATGGCATTTGAGAGCCAGTATTTGGTGCCAAGTAGCTCTGGAGGTATAAGAAGTGATGGGTCTGGGCCTAGAGGAGAGAGACACTGGGCCACAGAGTACTGCAGATGCTCAAGACCCTCCAAGAGAGTATAAGGTAGCAATGAGTTCAGTCTTCAATGGGGGCAGCATCTAACTCCTGGCTTCAGTTTCCCTCTTTCAGATGGGAGAGCCTTTATTAATAAACATTTTCTTTGAAAGTGTTCTTAGAGGTTCTATTTACACTGACAGCTTTAACTACATCCTCACTCCATTTTGATGAAGGAGGCAGAACAAGGATGATGATCTTCACTTGAAAGCAAGGGAAACGGAGGCTTAGAGAATTTGATTGACTTTCCCATGTCACACAGCAAGCTGGTGTCAGAGCTGGGGCCCAGGCCACAGCAGTTATACATCCTACCATTGTATCCCAAAGGCTGGAGACAACCTAGCATCTGTGGCAGGCTGTTTTCCCCACAGTAGACAGGGTGGTCACACTCACCTGCAAGTAGATCTTCTTAAGTCCAGGAATGGAGTCACTGACACGGCCTGACACAAGGCGCCCAAGGCCTGAGGTAGCTCCAATACACACCAAGAGCACCCAGGTCTGCTTGATTTCCATGAATTCCTCTTCCACATACTTCATCTGTAAAGCATAGCACCAGGCCCACGGGATAAGAGCAAGAAGAAGAGCTGGCTGGTTAATTGTTGGCATACCCAGACCCTCTACTGCTTACTTCCCTGGACCATGGCAAGAGTTCCTTCTCTTGTAGCTCCCTCCCTTATAGCCTTAGCTCCAGAACAAGCTCTCTGGCTGTTTCTAACAGCTTAAAAGGCTGCATATCCCTTGGCTCTCTGGATTCTGGGTTTCTGAGCAACAGCTGAGGGCAGTGGGTGTCTCTAAGCCCCTTCCAAGCCTTGGCAGGACAGAATACAGCCTTAACAACTGAAAAAAGTCCAAGGGTTCCCCTATTATCTCCTCATTCCCTGACCCAGAACTGACAGCCTGGGGTAACAGCAGGTGACCAAGGGAGAATGATCCACTAACTTCCAGGTAATATTCCAAAAGTGTGCTTTAAGAAACACAAGGTCTGTGGAAGATAACAGCTGGACTACAACCAACAAATCTTTCGCCATGTAAGTTGGGTGTATGGTGGTTAAACAAAGCTTAATTGATTTCTTTACAGCAGGATTTTTGGTACCTTTAAAAGATTGCTACACATTATGAAGCTAGAGAAATCTAGTATATGTTATTTCTTAAACAAAATTACTTGACCCCAAAGACTAGCATTCCATAAGACACACTCTTAGAAAACTCTATCATTGAGGGACTTCCCTGGTGGCCAGTGGTTAAGACTCCGTGCTCCCAATGCAGGGGGCCTGGTGATCCCTGGCTGGGGAACTAAGATCCTACATACCACAACTAAGCCAGCGTGCTGCAACTACTGAGCCTGCATGCTCTAGAGCCTGCATGCTGCAACTAGAGAGCCCAAGCACTGCAACCACTGAGCCAACATGCTGCGACTACTGAGCCCATGTGCTGCAACTAGAGAAGCCCACACGCCACAGTGAAAAGACCCGGCACTGCAACGAAGACCCAGCACTGCCAAATAAATATAAAAAAAAAAAAGAAAGAAAAGAAAACCCTATCATTGGGTCATCTGAGGCAGCCTCCTGTATCCCGGTAATGCTTATCTTCTCCTGAAAATCCATCTAGATTTATCAGTGGGGGAAACCATAGGCATGGACCTCCCCGTGAGGAACTTCCCCCATTTCCCATTGAGGTCTTCCCTCAGCCTGTGCTCTTTCCTACTCTGGGTCTCTCCAACCACTGTTTTGTCTTTCTCCAAAGGTTCCGGGTCTGCCCTTTCAATGTCTTCTGCTCCTACCCTCTAGACTTCAGGCAGGTTAAGGGCAACTTCTTGGGGTCAGGTAGGGTGGACCCACCCTGGTATTCCTCACCAAGTGTACATAGGGAACGAAGTAGCCAAGGGCAGCAGCAGCGATCCCGAAGGCCCAGATGCGGTAGGTACGTTGGCGGAACACTCGCATGTTGAAGTACTTCCTGAGCTGAGCCAGAAAGCGTTGGCACAGGGTATGGACACCTCTCTTGCTTGGGGTGTCCTGCGAGCTGGGCAGGAGGGGTCGGTAGGTGAGTGAAAGCAGTGTAAGAATAAACATAAAGGTACTCAGCACCTGGAAGGTTTGGGCGAGCTTGATCTTAGCCCCCAGCGTTTTGATGAGGAGGGGGAAGGATATGGAGAAGATGCTACTCCCAGCAGACACCACACCATTGGCCAGACCCAGACGGCGTTGGAAGTAATGGCCCAGGATGACGAGAGATGGCTGAAAGGCGAAGGAACAGCCACAACCAAAGAGAATCCCGTAGGTGAAGTAACGCAGGCTTAGTGAGCTGTGGGAGAGACATCAAGAGCTATCCTCAGAAGCCTGACCAGCAATCCACCTGCCCTTCCCCCCTCACCCTCCTGAGATCTGCATACCCCCACCCTTAACCCATGGCCCCAGTTACTACTGACCCTCAGAATAGACAAGGAATAGGACCTTCTGATCCCCATTTTGTAGATGGGGAGACAGAGGCTCAGAGAAGTAAAGTAATTTACCCAAGGTAGCATAACTGGGGATCAGCAAAGCTTGGACTTGAATCTAAGTCTGTGTGACTCTAGTTTGAATCATAGTACCCCATCAGAGAATACTGTTCAAAAGAAAGCCAAAACTAGCCTATGCAAAGTCTGGATGAGGGGCTACAAAGAGTAAGTAAGTCAGTGCCTTAGAGAGAATAGTTACACCTACTGCTCACCTAGACACCATGGTTGGGCTGGTAACCAAAGCTTTATCCCAAGTAACAAGAAAGTTCTGCAAGGAGCCAAGATTCTAGAAGGTTGAGACCCTCCATAGGACTCTTCAGTGTCTTTCTTCATGCTCAGCGTCCTTAATATTTCACAGAATGGTTGATGGTATTCTGAGAGACACCCCCTCCCCAACCATGCCCATGGTCCGGATGTCCCAAGACCCTTTACTCCAGGCCCTAGATAATTTCCATGGTGATCCTAAAGTAAGGAGTTTCTATAACTTCCAAAGCCTGGCTCCTCTTGCTGGACATGATATGGACTAGCTTCCCAGAGTAGCTTGGCTGCTTGATGGGAACTGGAAACTCAAAGAAGTTGTAGGCCTGGCCAAGTAAGAGAAGCTCTGGCTTAAAACCCTTAGGCCCTGCTTTGACTATAAACTTCTATAACAGAAGGCAAAGTATAAGAAGGGAAAAGGCCATGGGAAGGTCAGCTTGGCTGGCCATTTGCCTTCAGATGATATTGGCACAAACTAGTGAAAACTTTTGTTTTCTTTTTGATGCCTCCACATATTTTGCAATACTTCTTATCTGACCACATAATAACCTAATACTTTCCATGGTCAGGCAGTTCCTCTCCATAGATAGATCCAGTCCTCATACTAAAGGACTGGACCTATGCTGCAAAGATGAAGTGGTGCTAGTACTCATGATTCCAAGACAGCTATCATCATCATTTCTTTCTATCTGCTTGCATTCATTGGATATGAGCAAGGGCTTTGGTTTCAAAAGGGTTGCCTCTACTTAGAACACATAGCTAAGCCAAGTGCTCCTCTTCTGTCAGATTCCTTGGGGCTTCCTCCCATTAGAATCTAAGTACCATTTGGGATTGACCTGGGCTGGGGGCCTTGTCTAAGGGAGAGGAGTTATGAAGGTCTGAGGGAGACCCTCAGGGAGGGGGCCAGTGGGAGCAAAGCATGGGATTCAGTTCAGGGAGCTGTGTGGTGGATCTATTTCTAGCTGGGCCCAAAGGCAGGAGGCCCCTGAGCAGGCTTGCCAAGGCCTCCCCACCCCTGCCTGAACTTTGCCCCACCTCACACTATCCAAAGGAACTCAGAGCCCTGATTCAAGCAACAGGAAAGATGACTTGGAGTTCTAGCCACAAGCAGAACCATTTTTCCACTGGATGTGAAGCCATCCAGAAAGTTTCTTGGCTTTGAAGATGTTCTTGCAGAAAGGGCAAAGGGGGCGGGGGAGGAGCTTAGGGGCTGGAGAACAGAACGCCTACTCCAATGTGCCTAAAGAAGAATGCCAGGAGAAAGCACATCTGAGCTCCTTCCCCTCCTGTAACTGAGCTCATGTGGATTGGAAGGAAAATGGGATCCGTATGTTGCTAATTTGTTTACACTTTGCTCCGCTTGGCCTTAAAAAACAGGCCTCTGCTGTGTAGCTCTGAGACTGGAGCCGCTTCTGAGGCCTAGCTCCTTCCCACAAGGAGCCAGACACGAGCTTGCTGAGGGCAAATGAGGCCGACCACCAGAGGGGTCCTGAAAGGGTTTGGAGCTGCTGCCCTGGGAAGACTGAGCAGATTACAGACAGGATATGGTTTTCCCTGCCTCTGTCCCAGTTGGATGGGACCAAGCCAAGAAACCATTGCAGGCCAGATCCAAGCTCTGTTGGAGGGTGGGCTGGGCAGCCGGAAATGCTCAAGTCATAAAGAAAGCTGGCTCAACCTCACAAGGCCCAGTTGTAGCAGAACACAATTATCATCCTCTGCTGTGAGTGGAACCTTAGGCCTGGAGAGCATAACCATGGTCCTTCTCTGGGGAGCCAAGCTCAGAAAGCAAGTCTCTGATAAGCTAGCCACGTCTCCAGGCTGGCATTCTCCTATACCAGCCCAGGCAGATTGGAAGTAGGAGGTACCATAACTCCCCAAAGTGTCTTTGGCAGAAAGTCATTGGAGTTCTTTAGGAATCCCATATTCCTCAGGCTGTGGTGGAGGGTTTTTACTTCTCTCCTCCCCTACAGACATGCTTCTGGAGAGCTTGCAGAAAGAAAGCAGAAAATGAACTTGTAGCCTGCTCCTTGCCTGACACTACCAGTTTCTGCCAGTGGGACCTATGGGACCAGAATTTGAGGTTACCTAGCTTAGGCCTAGTTAGGTAGCTGGGTGCTGGGTCTGTATCTCAGTGAGGGAGGCTGCTAAACATCCCTTCTCACACCCAAGACATGAATCTTTATCTGTTCCAAATCATCCATGCATTGCTATCCAGAAATGGAAAAGGACCAGAAATGCTAAACAGCCTTGGGCTCAGCTGACCTCTTTTTCAGCATAAGATTACCTTAGGAATCCTGTAATGGTAGGTGTTCACATGGGCTTACTCCAGAAGTTCATTTCCAGGAGGGCAGTTGAGGTCATGAGATGTGTGGCATATTGAAGGGAAATAGAATGGCAGAGCTGGAAGACACCTGAAAAGACCTGATCTAATCTCCTCATGTTACAGTATAAAAATTGAGGCCCAAAGAGGGGAATGGTACTCATGAATTGTTCCATTGCCATTCAGTGGCCAAAACTTGACTTGGGCCCAGCAGTATGAACGCCCAAGCTTTGGCTCCTCCCACCACTTTGGAATTCTTGGATCCTCTTTGGGTATATTCCCTACCAATGTGTCCTGGGAACCCTACCAAGATGAGTCCCATTGGACAATAATTCCTGGGAGCAGGGTCTTGAGGACCCTACATGGAAAGGGCCACAGGGGATTCTACAATGAGAAGAGTGTCTAGTTGAGGCCCAGAAAGAAGCCAACCCTCAGCCTTGGGCAAATGGTCAGCAACTCCTAGCCTTACCTGGTGAAGGAGCTGGTATGGAGGCCAATGAAAGCGACGGCAGCCCCTGCAGTTGCTGTGATTCGGCAGCCCAATCGATCAGTGAATATACTCACAATGGGAGAACAGAAGAAAATCATGCCCATTGAGAGGGCTCCTACCCATGCTGCAGAGAAAAGAAGCACAAAGACACCTTAGTTTAATGTGTTACCTGGTGGTGCGGCTGGTATCTCAGATCTTCTCTGGCCTTTCACTGGGGGCATTGCCTTGGTCTGCACTGCCAGCCTGCTAGTCCCTGATGGTCAGTGAGGTTAGGCAATTTTCAAAGTGCCTGTAACAAAGCAATGTGAGAACCAGGAGTCTAGTTCATAAGTATACCCAGAACTTCAAAGCTGGGGCAGGGAGCCTTTAGAGATCAAGTCTGTGATAGAGACTTCTAGCTAGCTACCACACAGCTACACTACATTTCTTACCCTGTTCAGCTGTTTGGCTTGACCGTGTGACTGAATTCTGACCAATAGCATGTGGGTAAAAATGATAAATACCACTTCCAGGCCTGGACCATAAAAAGACTACCATGAAGTTTCTGCTTACTTGGGAGCTATAACGGCAGAGTGACCTTGGAAGCCATGTATTAAGACTGGCGGAACTGCCATCAGTTCTGTCTGGGTCTGTGAATGGAGTGAAGTTCCCCCCCCCTCTCCAATCTGGAACCCCTGCCCTGAATGTTACATAAGAAGTAAAGAAATGTCTTGTTCTTTAATCTACTGAATTTTCTAGGGCTATTTGTTATAGCAGTTAAACAAACAAACTAAAACAAAGAGGTTCCTCTACAACCGTTTTACTGATAAAGAAACAGCTCCAAAAATGTGAAGGGACTTGCCAAAGATCACACAGCAAGTTAAGTGGAAGAGCTGGAACTCAAACCTAACTCTCCTTATTTCTAGTCCAATGTTCATTGTATTATATCTCTTACTGGGATGAATGAAGCTTCCCATCATTGGAGGTGTGTAAGCAGAGGTAGATATAAAACAGGGGATTCAAGCACTGTGGTCAGATTTGGACTAGCCAACAATTCAAGCTTCCTTCCAGGGATGCTAAGCCAGATTTACAGCCTTAGGCATTGGGCTACTTGGCTTCAGTGCCAAGGAGCATGAGAATTAATTAAGCCTTCAGGAGCTTAGGTAAGACTTCTCTTGGTCATTGGAACAGTCCTGTGAAGATGCTAAGACTAAGGAGTAGGGAAGGCCACAGACAAAGGGCTCCTGGAATTGTACAGGGACACAGGGCAGGTTCAGGAGATACTCAAAGATTTATAAGGACACTATGCAAGAGGGTCATGTAACTCTCATGCTGAAATCCTTCATCAGAGGCAATGTTTGGCAAATCCCTGACTCCAAACTCAAATAAGAAGAGTTTATTCTGTTTATAAAGGCTCTTAAGTGTCTGTAACAATTCTCAACAGGGAGGAAGAAATTTTCCCTTTTCCTTGTATTCTTCCAGCCCATTTCCCCTTGCTCAGCCCTCAGAAAGAAAGCCCAAGCTTTTTTTGTTTGAAGGCTGTATCAAGTTTCATCATGGGCCTCTGTTTTCTAGGCTAAACAATTCTTAGTTTCATTAATATTTCTTCTTAGCTTTAGTTTCTAAATCTGTATTACTTTGAGAGCCCTCCTCTTAACACGTTCCTAGTCTTCATCATCATCATCAAAAAATATTCATTGAGTGTCACCTGAACAGGATGCCAGGCCAGCTTCTGGCTCTCTTCAATTGTGGAGCCCCAAATGGGCCAGAGGAGTGCAGTCTGAGGTTAGACTAGTCCACTGTCTGAGTCTCTTTCCTCAGTGCCTAATAGGTTGCTCAGATCTCCACTGGCAATCTTTGCTTTGCTGTGGGTGCCATCTTGAGTCTTAGCTGGCTGGCTCCAACAGTACTGGCTGAGACTGCAGGAGAACCTAACTCTCATCACAATTTTACCTTATACCTTTCAATTTCATCTCTTATCAGCTATGGGACCTTGAGCAAATCACACAGCACTTCTCTAATCCTCCGACTTCTCATCTGTAAAATGAGGATTAAAATTCTCCATGTGCCTTCCCCAAAGTTTTTTTTTAATCTAAAGATTATCAGATGTGATCATATGTATGAGAGCTTTATAAATACCAATAGTCACACCATACATAAAAATTAATACAAATGGATCATAGACTCAAATGTAAAACTTAAAACTTCTAGAAGAAAATATAGGAGAAAATCTTTTTGACCTTTAGTTAGGCAAAGATTTCATAGATAATTACCAGAAGTGTGATCCATTAAAAAATTGATACATTAGACTTCATCAATGTGTAAAATTTCTGTTCTTTGAAAAATACTGTTATGAAAATGAAAGGGCAAACCACAGATTGGGAAAAGTATTTACAATACACACATTGATAAAAGACTGGTATCCAGAGTACAAGTGTGAGTTGACTCTCATAACTCAATAAGACAGCAAACAATCCAATTTAAAATACGGGCAAAAGATTTGAACAGACATTTTACACACAAACACAGGATGTGAATGGCAATTGAGCACATGAAAAGATGCTCAATATCATTAATCATTCAAGAAATCCTTATTAAAACCACAATGAGATACCCCTATACAACCACTAAAAAGGCTTTTTTTTTTTTAAATGACAATACCTAGTACTGGTGAGGATATAGAGGAACTGGAAATCTCATACACTGTTGATGGGAATGCAAAATGGTATACCTGCTTTGGAAAACAGTTTGGCAGCTTCTTAAAAGTTAAACATACAGGGGGACTTCCCTGGTGGTCTAGTGGTAAAGAATCCATCTTACAGTTCAGGAGACGCAGGTTCTATCCCTGGTTAGGGAACTAAGATCCCACATGCCGAGGAGCAACTAAGCCTGCACACCACAACTACTGAGCTCACACGCCTCAACTAGAGTCCGTGTGCTGCAAACTACAGAACCCACATGCTCTGGAACCCGTGTGCCACAACTACAGAGCCCATGCACCCTGGAATCTGAGCGCCACAACTAGAGAAGAGAAAACCCGCACGCCACAACTAGAGAGAAGCCCACACGCCACAATGAAGAGCCCACCTGCCTCAACAAAGATCCCACGTGCCACAACTGAGACCCAATGCAGCCAAAAATAAATTAAAAAAAAAAGTTAAACATACAATTACCATATGACCCTAAAATCATTCTCCTGGGTATTTACCCAAGATAAATGAAAAATTATATTCATACAAAAACCTGTACCTAGATGTTTTTGCAGATTTTCATAACTGCCAAAACGTGACAATAACTCAAATTGTACTTCAACTGGTGAATGGATAAATACGTGGATATACATTAAGACAATGGGATACAACTCTGCAATAAATAAGAATGAACTACTGATACAGGCAACAACTTGGACAATTCTCAAAAGCATTATGCTAAGTGAAAAGAAGCCAGACACAAATGATTACATTTATATGTAATTCTGAAAAGGCAAAACTGTGGGGTCAAACAGATCAGTGCATGCCAGGAGGAAGGATGAGGGGAAATGACTCATTGTAGATGATCATGAGGGAACTTTTTGGAGTAATGAAATGTTATATATTTTGACTGTAAGTGGTGATATTCTTTTGTCAAAATTCATAGAACTGAGCATATAAAAAGGGTGAATATTATCATATGTAAATTATACCTCAATAAATCTGTTATAAAAAAAGAAGAGGGGGCAGGGAAGCAGGAAGTGCCAGTGAGAGATCTCATTTATGATGTATGTATTTTTATTCTGGCTGGATTTTCAAAAAAACTAGTTCGAGAGTATTATCAAAAATGAAAAACTACTTAAATTCAGTAAATTATCTTACTGTCATTTTATCAACTACAACTCACCATTATTTGGCCCTTCTGAATTTCTAAAATACAATGAAAGCTGATGATTGGGCTTGAAAGTATCTTTTGCACTGTCAAAGAAAATTTAAATTATATTGGATATAGCTTTTTATGTTAATGACATGTATTCATCATTATGGTATCATACAGAACATTTTCACTGCCTTAAAAATACCATGCTCCACCTATTCATTCCTCCTCCCCTCCCAACCTCTGGCAACCACTGATCTTTTTACTGTCTCCATAGTTTTGCCTTTTCCACAATGTTATATAGTTGGAATCATACAGTATGTAGTCTTTTCAGATTAGCTTCTTTCACTTAGTAATATGCATTTAAGCTTCCCCCATGTATTTTCATGACTTGAAAGCTCTTATTTTTCAGCACTGAATAATATTCCATTGTCTGGATGTACCACAGTTTATTTACTAACTCACCTACTGAAGGACATCTTGTTTGCTTCTACATTTTGGCAATTATGAATAAAGCTGCTATAAATATCTGTGTGCAAATTTTTCTGTGGACGTAAGTTCTTGATTCATTTGGTTAAACACTAAGGAGCATGATTGCTAAATTGTATGTTTAGTTTTGTAAGAAATTGCCAAACTTTCTTCCAATGTGGCTGTACCATTTTGCATTCCCAACAGTAATGAGTGAGAGTTCTTGTTGCTCTACGTCCTTGCCAGCATTTGGTGGTGTTGGTGTTCCAGATTTTGGTCATTCTAATAAGTATGTAGTGGTATCTCGCTGTTGTTTTCATTTGTATTTCCCTGATGGCATATGGTGTTGTGTATCTTTTCATATGCTTATTTGTCATCTGTATATTTTCTTTGATGAGGTGTCTCTTAAGGTCTTTGGCCCATTCTTCAACTGGGTTGTTCATTTTCTCATTGTTGAGCTTAAGGAATTCTTTGTACATTTTGGATAACAGTCCTTTATCAGATATGTCTTTTGTGAATATTTTCTCCCAGTCTGTGCTTATCTTCTCATTCTCTTGATATTGTCTTCTGCAGAGCAGAAGTTTTAAATTTTAATGAAATCCAACTTATCAATTAGTTCTTTCTTGGATCGTGACTTTGGTCTTGTACCTAAAATGTCATAATCATACCCAAGTTTTCCTAAGTTATTTTCTAGGAGTTTTAGAGTTTCGTGTTTTATATTTAGGCCTGTAATCCATTCTGAGTTAATTTTTGATAAGGATGTAAGGTCTGTGTCTAGATTAATTTTTTTGCGTGTGGATGTCCAGTTGTTCCAGCACCATTTGTTGAAAAGATTATCTTTGCTCCATTGTATGGTCTTTGCTTCTTGTCAAAGATCAGTTGGCTATATTTATGTGGATCTATTTCTGGGCTTTCTATTCTGTTCCATTGATCTATTTGTCTATTCTTTCACCAATACCACACTGTCTTGAAGACTGTAGCTTCATAGTAAGTCTTGAGGTCAAGTAGTGACAGTTCTCCAACTTTGTTCATTTCTTCCAATACTGTGTTGGCTATTTGGGGTCTTTTGCTTCTCCATGTAAACTTTAGAATCAGTTTATGGATATCCACAAAATAAATTGCTGAGATTTTGATTGGGATTGCATTGAATCTATACATCAAGTTGGGAAGAACTGACATCCTGACAATATTGAGTCTTCCTGTGCATGAACATAGAATATCTCCATTTATTTAGTTCTTTGAATTTTAGTTCATCAAAATTTTGTAGTTTTCCTCATATAAATTTGTACATATTTTGTTAGGTTTATATATAAGTATTTCATTTTTGGGTGTGCTAATTAAATGTAAATGGCATTCATTTTTAAAGTTTCAAATTCCTCTTGTTCATTGCTGGTTTATAGGAAAGCGATTCACTTTTGTATATTAACCTTGTATCCTGCAACTTTGCTGTAATTGCTTTTAAGTTCCAGAGTTTTTTGTCATTTTTTTCAGATTGTCTACATAGATGATCATGTCATCTGTGAACACAGACAGTTTTATGTCTTCCTTCCCAGCCTGTATACTTATTTCCTTTTCTTGTATTATTATATTAGCTAGAACTTCCACTACAGTGTTGAAAAGGAGTGGTGAGAAGGGACAGCCTTGTCTTGAACCTGATCTTAGTGGGAAAGCTGCAATTTTCTCACCATTTAGTATGATATTATTAGTAGTTTTTAAAATATGATTTTAAAATACTAATCTGAGTTTTTTTCAACTTTTGAAACAATTATAGATTCACAGGAAATAGCTAAGATAATCCAGATAAGTCCCATGAACACTTCACCCAGTTTCCCCCAATGGTTACATCATATATAACTATACTATAATATCAAAACCAGAAAATTGATGTTGGTACAATATATGTGTATAGTTCTATATCATTTTATCACATGTGTAGATTTGTGTAACCACCACTGCAATCAAGATACAGGATTATTCCATCACCATAAAGATCTCCTTTGTGCTACTCTTTCATAATCACACCCAGTCCACTCCCCCACCGTCCCTAACTCTTGGCAACCACTAATTTGTTTTCCATCTCTATAATATTATTTTAAGAAAGTTATAGAAATTGAGTCATGTAGTGTGTGACTTTTTGAAATTGGCTTTTTTTCACCCAGCATAATTCCCTGGAGATATATATTTGAAGTAAGTTTCTTGTAGACAGCTTATAGTTGGGGTATTTTTATTTTCCTGCCAATCTCTGTCTTTTAATTGATGTATTTAGATCATTTGCAAGGAAGTAATCATTGACATGTCAGGGTCATTTTATTTTTGTTTTCTGTTTGTTCCCTCTGTTTTTCCTTTCTCTACTTTCTTTTTCTCTGCTTGCCTGTAGGCTCCCTTAACAATTTTTAGAACTCCACTTTGATTTATTTATAGCGCTTTGAGTGTATCCCTTTGTATACCTTTTTAAGTGGTTGCTCTGGCTATTACATCATAGTTTACTGATGTTGACATTTCACTAGTTTGAGTGGAGTGTAAAAACCTAAACTCCCTCATGTCCTTTCACTATCCTCCATTTAATATAATTTTCTTAAATATTTCCTCTATATACATTGAAACCACATCAGGAATCATTATAATTTTTGCTTCAACTGTTAAACATAATTTAGAAAATCCAAGAGGAGAAGGAAACTCTATTCTATTTACCCATAATTTTACTCTTTTAATTGTTCTTCCTTCTTGATGATCCAATATTCCTTTTTCTATTGTTTTCTTTTGTTTAGAGAATTCCTTTGGCCACTCTTTTAGGGTAGGTCTGCTGGTGACAAATTCTCCTATTTTTCCTTCATTTGAAAATGCCTTGATTTCCCCCTTTGTTCCTGAAGGATATTTTCACCAGATATGCAATTCTGGATTGACAGTTTATTCTTTCAGCACTTGAAGAATGTTTTGCCACTTCTTCCTTCTACTCTCCGTGGTTTTTGATGAGAAATCCGCTATCATTTGAATGTTTTTCCCCTTAATTAAGGCGTCATTTCTCTCTCAATTTTTTCAAGATGTGTGTGTGTGTGTGTGTGTGTGTGTTTATATTTCAGAAGTTTGTGATGTGTTTTGGCATAGATTTCTTTGAGTTCACCCTCTTTGGGGTTCACTCAGCTTCTTAATACTGTAGATTTTTCTTTTGCCAAATTTGGGAATTTTTCAACCGTTATTTCTCTGAGTAATTTTTCAGCCCCACCTTCTTTCTCTTCTCCATTCAGGACTCCTCTGATGACAGGAATATTACCTCTTTTGTTATAGCACCACAGTTCTCTGAGGCTCTGTTCATTTTTTAAAAATTTGTTTTCCCCCTGTTGTTCAGATCGTATAATTTCTATTGTTCTGTCTTCAAGCTTACTACTTCTTTCCTCTGCCCTCTCCATTATTTAATGGAACCCATCCAGTGAGGTTTTTAAAATTATTATTATTTCAGTTTTTGTATTTTTTAGTTCTAAAATTTCCATTGTTTCTTCTTTGTATTTTCTATTTATTTGCTGAGACTCTATTTTTTCATTTGTCTCAAGTATGATTGTAATTGCTCATTGAAGCATTTTTATAGTGGCTGCTTTAAAATCCTTGTCAATAATTTCAATATCTGTGTCATCTTGGTGTTTTCTCATTGAAAACAACATGTAGTCTTTTCTCGTTGAAGTTGAGATTTTCCTAGTCTTTGGTGTGACAAGTGGTTTTTCTATTTTACCTGGGAAATGTTGGATATTATGTTATGAGACTCGGTATCATATTTAAATCTTGTGTTTTAGTAGGCCTACTATGACACTGTGCCAGCAAGGTACCACCACATTATTTCTAGATGGGGTGGAAGAGATGGGGATGGAAGTCCAGGTTCCCTGCTTAGCCTCCATGGACACCCTGGGGAGGATGGGTGCCTTGTTATGCTGAGCAGGGGTTGGTGTTCAAGATCCCCACTGGTCTTCCTCTGATACTTAACTGGTTGGGAGAGGTCTTCCTATGATACTTAACTGGTTGGGAGAGGTAAGAGTCTCTCGTTACTCTTCTCCACGTTGCTTCAACTGATACTGTACTGAATGATGCTAAAAGTCCTAGTTTCCTACTTGGCCTTCACTGACACCACCTTGGCACCTTTTCAGGAATGGGAGGAGAGCCGGAAGTTACAGACTGGCAAGGGTGAACGTCCAGGTTTCCTGCATGGTCTCCATTGAAACAATGGATGGAGAATAGGCCTTGTTACAACTGAGAGGATGACATTCCTGGCTCCCTACTCAGTTTTCTCTAATACTACCTTGGAATGGTAGGCGGACAGATTGGGACACCTTGTTATAACTGGGTGAGTATATAAGTCAAGGTTCCTTATTAGGCCTTTGTTGCTAAAGGTCAGAAGGTATGCATTTTTCCCCATGGTGTTTGGCTGGAGTAGAGTGGTTATTGTCTAAAAGTTTTCTGTCTTGCTAGGCTTCTCCTTTCTTGGTCTTTTGGTTAGAGAAATCAGGCTTTTCTCAATGCTCATTTTATTTGTTTCTGTTGGCATTTCTGGGTTGCAAGCTTCTTCAGCTCCAGGTGTAAGATATATGAGGCAAAAAGAAAACCCAGGTAATTCACCACTGTGTTGTTCCTTGAGTCCTGAGATACCTAGTCCATCAACTTTCTTCTCTCTACCTTTTAGTCTTCTTAGATTTGCTTTATATAATGTCCAGTGTTTTTAGCCATACTTCATGGGAGGAATAGGGAAAAGTACCTTGATATAGTTTTTGACGCTAAATGTACATTTTTAAAAAATGAAGCCATCCATATATGATATTCATTTATTTAAAAGGTATTTAACATCTTTTCTGGCCCAAATACACAGCTATCCCACAGGTACTGAGGATGCTAAATGAGTGACATATGGTCTTTGCCGTCAAGGATCTCACAGTAGAATAAGTAACACTTTTTTGAACAGGACAGTAAAATGTATAAATCCCATGTTCAAGACCACAGTAAAATTTTCTATTTAAAGATTTTCAGAGAGGTCAGACATTCCAAGGGAAAGAAAATTTGCTACGTTAAGGAAAAGAAAGGTAATTTAATAGCTAGATCAATGACTGAAGAAGAATAGAACAATTGTTTGCAGGAAAGGTTATCAGAGGAAATTTTGTAAGATAAAAATAATCAGCTATAACTATATTTAAAAAAAGAAGAACCAATAGTGATAATAATAATGATAATTATAACTATGTTGATGGTAAAATGAGTGTGGTTGGTTATTCTTTATCTTTCTTGCACTCAGTTTCCTTTTTTGGAAAATACAAGGCATGGGTAGAGGTTTTCTAGAACTCTTGACAGTCCTTGGACTCAAAGCTGGGGAGTTTTTGTTGTTCCCCATATTACCCTTGCTCTCATATGAGGAAGACAAAGTGATTTTTTTAAAATTCCCTACTGCTGATGACAAAGTGATTTTGATGAAACAGCTGAATGTGGGAGAGTTCAAAGGGTGAAAAGTAGACTTTAACAGGAGGTATAGAAGGCCATCTTTATAAACAGTCTTGGCAAAATCAGAGATGGCACCCCACAACTTTCCATCAGGCAGAGAGCATTATTTTCAATGCACAACTGTGCTAAGTGCCAAGCGTCTAATTTCTGACTAATAAACTTTCTGTCCAGCAGAGCCCTAGGACTTTAAGGATTAACTATGTATAAACCCACCATCCACAACTTTCATCCAATGATTCCCAGAATTCTCTTCAGCTTCAACCACTACCCTCAGGTGAATTAAGTACTCCCAAAGAGTTGGCCCCCAAAGACCTGTGCCTGAAGTGAACACAATGTCTATATTCACTGGACACCACCTCCTTTCCTCCTCTAAGCACCCATAGCCAGCTGGGCTTCTGTTGAGCCTGAGCAGTGCAAAAGCAGAACCCCAACCTTTCCAGCTCCATCCTGGACCTATTGGCCCTCAAATTTCCTTATATTCAAAGTCTTTTCACTCAAGTGCCCAATTAGTGCCCTGGCTCCTTACCCAGGCTCACAGTCTAATGTCTTTGAAGTACAGGGAGTCTGCTCAGAAAAGAACTCAAATGCGAGACCAGATTCCCCATTCCTTGGTTTCCAAAAGCCAACTTCTCTGAGCTCTCCCTCTGAGTTGGAAAGTGGGGAGAGAGTACTCTAAGAGCCAAACTCTCTAAATAAATTATACGCTTTCACAAATTCCTGTTGTTGTGGGGAACTATCAAAAGCTCAAATGAGGGAACGATGGAGCAAAGCCAAAGAAAGGGCAAAGCTGGGGAAGGGTAAAGGAGAGAGAGAGGTGAAAGGGGGTGACACGAGGGCAGAGATATCTCTATTCAGGAGCCCCTGCTTCATGACAAGGTGAACAGTATGATGAAAGACTAGCAAATAGGATTAGGAGCCGTGTTCTGAAGCTTGCTATGCAACGCTAAGTGGAGGAAATGTCACTATTAACTGGAGTCCCTGTTGCCAGAAATATTCCCATTTCTGCCCTATCTCCACCCTTCTTCAGAGTCCCCAGAACACAGTAAAGAGACTAAACCTAGATGGGATAAGTGAGCATGGTCAGAATGGCATAGGTAGGGCATGGGGACCATGTGGGGTTGGTGGCAAGTAGCTCAGGACTGTGCTGATGGTATGCTGGCACATCTAGCCAGTTGATCAGCACACATTAGTAAGATGACTGAAAGCATTGGTGGAATACATTTAAAAGGAGGCAAGTAAAAGCACTTCAGGGGTCAGCTGGGGCACTCCAGAGGAGAAAAATGCAACACTCTGGTCTTCCTTGGGGACTGAGATGGCAGGAGCCCTGCCTTTCATTCTCTCTGTGGCTGACTGGAGAGTGACCTCCAGCTGAGCTTCATTTATTAACTATTTCTCTAGCCTTGTGCTAGGAGTTAAGTGCTAGGTAGTTATTTTTCTGGTGAATAAATGTAACAATCTTGTTCAGGGAAGCTGATTCCAAAACTTTTTCTATGGTTTGATAAACATTATGTTGAGAAGCTCTTTCTTCCAGCTCTCAGCCTATCGAAGTCCATTTACTTTGGTAGCTACTCACATCCACCGTGTCTAGAACACTACTCCAGATCTGTAGCAAGCCTTTATTTTAAAATTCCAAAAGTGTTTTCATATTTGTCCTGGCAGTGTTTTATTTTTTCTCTTCATTAGAATGTGGTGGTGTTTTTCTGGGTTGGCACAGAAATACTGGAAAACATTCTTTCCCAAGCATTCAACATCTAAACAAACCCCATTTTTAACCTTCTACACTTTGTCTCAAAACATGTCAACTTTAATGGGCTACCTACTTTTGAGTGTCAAAACTTGTAAAGTCAAATAATCACTGAAAACGTTAAGTTGTCTTATTACCCCCCTTATTACTTTATTTGACCTCATTCTCTGTGCTGCTATTGTTTATTTACTTCCATTTTTGGAGTTGGAAGATCTAGACATCCAGTTCCTAATTTTACAGATAGTCAGACCGAGGCCCAGAGAGACTCACTTAGAAGTACCCATGTCAAGTCTGAAAATGCAGTCCTTCTAACTCCTGCCTCAGTCCTTCAGGGATAATGGGCTTTACTTAATGTCTTATGGCCACTGATTTGGCAACCACTGGTTTAGGACAATGGTCAGTTATCTATTCTAATGGCTAAGGTATGTTAGAGGTGGTTCTTGAACCCAAACCATCAGTGCTTTGGAAGAACTACGATTTGAAACAGTTTCCTCAGTTTTCTCTGAGGGGGCTGGCTAGCACCTAGAGACTCTGATTGTCAGACACTCACCTGATAAAAAGTATGGAAAAGAGGCAGGAGACAGAGACAGAAAAGAAATAAGGAGACAGAAAGAGAGATGCATATATCTAAAATAGAAAGATTGATGATGAGCATCTTATTAGAACTGCAAAGTGTTAAAAATGAAAGGGTCCTCAAGAATCATAGAGGGGGTAACCAAGATGGCTTCACTGGTGAATTACAAACATTTAAGGAAGAAATAATAACAAGGTTACACAAACTGTTGCAAAAAATAAAATAGGAGGCAATACTTTCCAACTCATTCTATGAGTCCAGTGTTACCTTAATACCATAACCACCATAAAGACAGCACAAGAGAAGAAAATTACAAATGAATGCCCCTCATAAACACAGGTGCAAAACGCTTAACAACATTTTAGCAAATTGAATCAAACAATATGTAAAAAGGATAAAACATCATGACCAAGTAATATTTATCCCAGAAATACAAGGTTAGTTCAACATCCAAAAATCAACCAATGCAGTATGTGATTATTAACAACTACAAAATTTTAAAATCCCATATAATTACCTCAGTAGATACAGAAAAACACTTGACAAAATTCAATACCCATTCAAGATAAAAAACTCTCAGAAAACCAGTAATAGGTGGGGACTTTCTCAACCTGATAAAGGGCAACTAGTGAAAACCTATAGCTAACATCATACTTAATAATGAAAGACTAAAATCTTTCATCCTAAGATTAAGAACAAGGCAAGGATGTCTGTACTTGCTATTTCTATTTAATATTGCATTGGAGGTTCTTGCCAGTGCAATAAGAAGAAGAAATAGAACACATACAGATTATAAATAAGAGTTACTTATAGTTTTACAACTATCTCTGTTTACAGACAACATGATTGTCTATCTAGAAAACATTAAAGACTACAAAAAAGCAACTAGAAGTAATAAGTTAAATAAGCTCACAAGGTACAAATCAACATACAAAAACCAATTGTATTTCTATATATTAGCAATGAATAATTAAAAACTGAGATAAAAATACGATTTACAATACCATTCGAAATTTGAAATACTTATGGATAAATTTGATGAAAATATGTACAAGATCTCTACATTGAAAATTACAAAATGTTGATGAGATAAATTAAAGAAGACCTAAATAGGGCTTCCCTGGTGGCGCAGTGGTTGAGAGTCCACTTGCCAATGCAGGGGACATGGGTTCGTGCCCCGGTCCAGGAAGATCCCACATGCCGCGGAGCGGCTGGGCCCGTGAGCCATGGCCGCTGAGCCTGCGCGTCTGGAGCCTGTGCTCCACAACGGGAGAGGAGAGGCCACAACAGTGAGAAGCCCGCCTACCACACACACACAAAAAAAGACCTAAATAAATGAAAGATATATCTTGTTCACAGGTCAGAAGACTCAATATTGTTAACATATCAATTCTCCCCCAAGTTGTTTTACACATACAATGCAATCCCAATCAAAACTCCAGCAAGGTTTTTTTTTGATAAAATTTGGCAAACTGATTCTCAAATTTATGTGTAAATGTACAGGATATAGAATGGCAAAAATAATTTTTACATTGAAGAACAAACTTGGAAGGCTTATAATAACTTGATTTTAAGACTTACTATAAAATTACACCAATCAAGACATTATGGTATTGGGGCTTCTCTGGTGGTACAGAGGTTAAGAATCCACCTGCCAATACAGGGGACACAGGTTTGATCCCTGATCCGGGAAGATTCCACATGACGTGGAGCAACTAAGCCCGTGTGCCACAACTACTGAGCCTGCACTCTAGAGCCTGAGAGCCACAATTACTGAGCCCACGCACCACAACTACTGAAGCTCGCGTGCCTAGAGCCCGTGCTCAGCAACTAGAGAAGACACCACAATGAGAAGCCCGCACACCACAATGAAGAGTAGCCCCCACTCACCACAACTAGAGAACGCCTGCACTCAGCAACAAAGACCCGATGCAACCAAAAATAAAATAAATGAAATAAACAATGAAAAAAGATATTATGGCACTGGCATAAAGACAGATATATAGATCAATGGAACATAACATAGTCCAGAAATGGGCCCACACATATATGGCTAGTTGATTTTCAATTTAAAAATGTTAAAAAAATTCAATAGGGAAGGATAATATTTTTCAACAAATGGTGCCAGGTCAACTGGATATCCACATAAAAAAGAATGAAGTTGAACTAATATCTCACACTATACTCAAAAATTAACTCAAAATGGATGGTAGACCTAAATGTAAGAGCTAAAACTATAAAACTTCTAGAAAACATAGGATAAAATCATAGTGAACCTGGGTTAGGCAAAGATTTCTTAAATAGAGCACAAAGAGCACAAAGTATAAAAATACATAAAATTAACCTCATCAAAATTTTAAAATTTATTCTTCAAATATACTTTTAAGAGAATTAAAAGACAAGCTACAGACTGGGAGAAAATATTTGCCAATTATATATCTGATAAAGGAGGACTCATATCCAGAGTGTTTAAGAATAATTTCTTATTTACAAAAACAAGAAAATAAAGAACCCAACTGAAAACAGGCAAAAGATTTGAACTGATACTTTACCAAAGATATATGAGTGGTAACCAAATACATGAAAGAATACTCAACATCATTAGCCATTAGGGAAATGCAAGTTAAAACCTAATGAGATGCCAATACACACCCATTAAAACATCTAGTATTTTTAAAACTGACCACACCAAGTGTTAGTGAGGATTTGGAACAACTGAAACTCTGAGTTGCAGTTGCATAGTTGCTGGGACTGTAAAATGGTGTAATCACTTTGGAAAACAGTTTGGAAGTTCCTCAACTGGTTACATATTAAGTTACAATGACCCAGCAACCCCCCAAAATGAAAGCATATGTCCACATCAAGACCTGTACATGAATATTTATAGCAACTATATTTGTAGTAGTAAAAAACTAGAAACAACCCATGTCCATCAATATGTAAATGGATAAACACATTGTGGTATATCCATACCAAGAAATGGTACTCAGCAACAAAAAGGAATGAACTATTGATATATGCAACAACTTGGATGAATCTCAAAACAATTGCAGTAAGTAAAAGAAGTCAAATTTTTAAAATACCTACTTTTTATTCCATTTATATAAAAAGTCTAGAAAATACAAACTAATCCGTAGTGACAGAAAGAAGAGCAATGGTTGCCTGTGGATAGGAAGAGGACTTTGGAGGATGATAGATATGCTCATTATCCTGAATATGGTAATGGCTTCATGATGTATACATACATATATCAAAACTTCTTGTACTGTGCAATTTAAATATGAGCGTGTTTATCATATGTCAATTATAGCTCAATAAAGCTGTTTAAAAATAAAGTAACATTTTCCTACTTTTAAAAAGAGCTGTATATTTTCACAATTGAAAAATTAGAAAAACAAAGAAGAAAGGCAAAAAAAAATCTCCACAATTCCAATCACTTGGAGACAAGTATTTTTACCTTGATATGCATCCCTCCAGATTTTTCTATACATTTATATCTATATAGTTTTTTTCAAAGACAGTATATATAGTATACATCACTTATAAGCTGCTTTTAAAATTTTCTCATGTTTTAGAGACCTTTCCACGTTAATAAAATTCAACACCATTTCCCCCAAAGAAATACTGGAAGAACGGAAAGAAGGTAGAAAGGGAGGAGAACGAACAATTGATACATGTAACAACATGGATGAATCTCAAAATAATTATGTTGAGTGAAAGAAGCCAGAGCCTACCAAAAAATACATACCCTATGACTCCAGCTATGTAAAACTCAAGAAAAATACAGATTAATCTATAGTGAGAGAAAGCATATTAGTGGTTGCCTGGGAGTGGGGAGGGTCCAGAAGTGGGCTGGGAGAGAAGAATTATAAAGAGACATAAGAAACCTTTTGGAGGTGATGGACATGTCCATTACTTTGATCATAGTGATGGTTTCATGAGTGTGCACATATGTCAAAACTTGTCAAATTGTATACTTGAAATATATGCAGTTTATTGTATGTTAATTCTTCCTCAATAAAGCTTTAAAAAACCATAGATGGGGAAATCGAGGCTCAGAGAGGACACAAACTACTCAGGGAGACACAGCAGGTCCATTGCTGAGCCAGAACTAAAACCCCATCTTTGGACTCCTAATCTAGTGCTCCTTCCACTGTACCACAATGCCTGACAGGCCTCCAATGATCTGCCCAGCCACCAGGGAAGAGCAGCAGGGACAGATGACTGATTTTCTAAGCTCTGCTTTCAGCAGAACAAGAACAAAAAACAAATGCTGAAATGATGAGCCCCTTCCTGCCCTGAGACTGAAACTAGATAGGGCTCGGCCCTCAGCTTTGAGAACACTCCTGAGCTAAGGAGGTAGCCAGTTTGGGTAGTTCCTTCAAGTAGGTAGGTGACAGCTCTGCCTCCAGAAATAGCTCTCTCCACACTTGCAGTCCAGCAATTAGGAAGGAAACCTTGGATGGTCAGCCTGAGACAGATGACAAGGTAATCAATCCAGGGAAGACTGGCTGCCAGGATCAATAGGGCTTTGATCCTCAGAGCTGAGATAAACACTAATGTTAGCTACACAGTTAGGGACCTCCTGCTATGGCTTCAGGATGTATCAAAGCCAGAAGAAATCTCACTTCTGATATTAGGCCATGTTCCTCCCTCTGAGCAGGAATCTGCTGACAATCCCTAGCACCGCTGGATTCCTTATTAGAGCAGAGGGATGGAGGTAGGGAAAAGATGGCAGAGGGAAGGACTGGGGAAACATGGGCAGAACCCATTTTTTCAATGTAAAATGCTTTTTCCAGGGATACTGACCCTTTCTGTTGAGTGTTTTATGAGAGAGATGGGGAAAATGAGGGAAAGAACAGAGGAAGAAAATCAAATCCCTGCAGACCACAGAATATTACAGTGGTTGGCAACCTGCTTCCCAACAGAGAAATTTCCTTGAGCCTCAGCTTGGCTATCTTGGAACCAGGCTGTTAGGACCTGTACCACTACAAGGAAGGTTCTGGGATGGATTAGTCTTTCTATAATGTATAGGTTAAGAGCACAGTCTCTGAAGTCAGAGAGACATGGGTTTAAGAAAAGATCTACTTACCTGCTGTTTGACTTTGAGCAAATTACTTCATATCTCTAAGCCTCAGTTTCCTCATCTGAAAAATGGATATTATAAAAGTGCCACTAAGTGTTTGTTTTGTGAAGATTAAGTGAGGTAATATAAGAGACCTGGCATGTAGAAATTAAATAATGTCCTCGAGAGAACAGATGAAGACAGTCACTGCTCTCAAGCTGTTACTGAAGGGAATCCCACACCCAGACACATACACCCCTCCTTTAACTAGCCCAGATTTGTTTGATGGTCATTATGTAACTGTGTCTTTGTGTGCAGAAGTCAATGACTGTTCAGAGCAGTAAGTCTTCATGGCACTCCATGGGTTCCAGCACACCCCCAAACTTGAAAAGCAGCAACAGCAGCAACTAAGAGCCAGACCCTCAGCAGAGCAAATGCAAAGTGCAGTCTGGGCGGGCTGGGCACAGGCTACTTATCTGAGAGTTGACTCTGCAGTAAGGGTGGGAGTGGAAGTTGGCAGAGGGATGGAGGTCAAGATTTCAAATCTCTTCTTCCAATTCAATCTGGAGGAGTAAATCATCATGATGGCAAGGATAGGTAGGTGGACAGGGAAGGAAATAGCCAGCACTGAACAAGTCAGAGATCATAGACTCAAGATAAGCCTCTTGGCAGCAAGGGGGAAGGTCCCAACACCTTTATGTTTTAATTTCAATACCACCTCACCTTTGAAAAGTGCTTTTATCTTCCAAATGCTTTTCCAGCACTTATCTCATTACATCCTCATGGCAACTGCATAATAACCTAACATAGATAGGCCAGCAAATGTCCTCCTGCAAGTCTTCCTTTTCTTCATAGTAGTAGTAGTAATAGCTGAGACTTGTATAGTACTTACTATGTGGCAGGCACTATGTTAAATTCCTTATGCATATTAGCTATGTCATCTCATTTAATCCTCATAACAACCTGATAAAGTAAATACTGTAAGTGACCCCACTTACTTTCCATCAAGTAAGTAAACACACCAAGAGGGATTTGGTGACTAGACTAGGGCACATGGCTAGTAAACAGTAGAGCTGAGACACCAGTCCAGGTCTGTCTGATTTTAAAGCCCTTGCTCTTAGCTACTATGCTAAGGTATATAACCCTATTTTGCAAAGGAAGAAAATGGAGCCAGAGAGCTTGAGTGGCTTGCCCAAGGACACAAAGCAAGCTAGTACCAGAAGGAGGCCTAACTTTGGGCCTTCTGACCCTCAGCCTGGTGTTCACTCCCTTATTCACTTCCTAGCCATTGGTACTATACTCCAGGCGCCCTGTGGTCAACATGCACTTGGAATGCCAGAGATCAGGTAAACATGCCATCTACCAACAAGGTCACAGTTTAATCTTTCATTATTTTATGATACCTGCTCTATAGATGAAGTAACAAGGTGCAAAGGAGGCAAACAGCTTACTCCAGATTTTCCACTGTACCAGAAGCAGAGGAATTCCTCAAAGTTCTTAACTTTCAAGTCTGGGCTTGTTTCACTCGAATACCTATGTGTGTGCCCACAAGGCAGCAAAGAAAACAGTGTGGATCAAAACACAATCAGACAAAAGAAACCCGGTATACTCCCTGTCTCCTTTTAACTGGATCTGTGGAGCCCTCAGGGCTGGGACAAAGAGCTGACACAGAAGTGAGGTAGCTGAAGAGAATGTCAGGGGTCTGCAGGGATAGGACAAGAGAGGTTTGAAAAAGCATATAATTTGGGTAGAGGTAGAGGGTAATGTTAGGGTCTTGAAGCCTTGGAGTACCTTTTTGTAGAGGCTCTGTGGCATCCCTTAAGAGGGTATGGAGAAGGCAGGAACACAGGCAGAGCTGTAAACACATTTCTATCCTGGTCTTCAGCCATGAAAACAACACTGACTAAGAACCTGCCAGGATTTTGGCCTGGTACCAGAGACTGAGGTGGTTATGGTGCATTGCAAGCCAAAGGTCTAGCCAGTCCAAGCAGGAAGCTAACATACATGTAAAGGGAACTTGTCCAGTGACCCCAAATGCCAGCCTTGGGACCATACTTACCTTGCTGCATCTGCACTACCTAGGTAATTCAAGGGCATTGTCAAGTTTGGGAAGCTCTGTTTTGGCTCAACTAGTATTTTTCAGTGTCAGTGACCATTGTGGGGAGTGGTCAGAAGGACCATTTGGTTGGAGCTCTCATTCAGAAAAGGTCTCCAATGTAGACCTTATTAATCTTGTAATTATCTTATGAATGACATATACATATATATATTTTAACATCTTTATTGGAGTATAATTGCTTTACAATGGTGTGTTAGTTTCTGCTGTATAACAAAGTGAATCAGCTATATGTATACATATATTCCCATATCTCCTCCCTCTTGCATCTCCCTCCCACACTCTTGTGAATGACATATATTGAGTACCTTGTATTTATGTGATGTGTGTTAAAAGCATATTTTGGCAATTCCTTGTTTAAAAGTACCCAGAGAGCCTCACAAAATGGATGTGTCTTGAGCCTTTCCCCTGCTCTGCATGTGGAGAGCTATGAATGACAGGGTCAGGGAAAGGAGCTGGATCTTTACATACTGGAGACCCCACACACAGTTCAAGTGGAATGTTAAAAAGATAACTGTGGTCATTGTGTCCGTAAGGGTGTGGAGGCAGGATTGGAAACCACCACTGAGGAGGCCAGTGTCAGAATTTTTTAGGGATGGTAGGAAGGAGCCTGGACTGGAGACCTGCCAATGAGAACAGGTTTAAGACTGAACCACACAAACAAGAGTTTGGAAGAACAACTTTTAGTGTTCATCTAAGCCCACCTCCTCACTTTATGCATGGACAAACTGTGGCCCAGAGAGATTAAACGTATCACCCAAAGTCACTAATTTGTTACAGCCTAAAGTAACATGTTACATATTTCTAGTACACAAATACTTAAGATATTGAAAAGGGACAGGACTCTTTCTGGAGAGGAGGGAGGAGAGAGCTGAGGAGGACTCCAAGGTTTCAAGTATGTACCTGCATCCCAGATAGTGTCAGAACCCAGGACCCTCCCACCCTGTGGAAGATGAACAGGATTTCAGGGAACACCTCAAAGAAAGTTACTGAGAGCCTACCTCCAGGGGCTCTTTCCATGCAGTGGGCCAGGGGTTGGTAGGGTCCCTGGGTAAGGCTCCTCACCTGATGGGTTTTGGTGGAGCACCAGGTATCAGTAAAAGCCAGGCTACCCAGCTCCCATTGCAGCCTATTCTACTCTTCTATGTGGGTGGCATTCCCCAAGGGCCAGGGTGTGGGCAGGGTGAACAAGCTAGCAAACACCAAGGTGAAGAGGAGCAGGAGCTATTTGTTAAGACATGTGCTGTTTGGAGGGGGTGGCCTCCATGCCAAGACAAACTCCTTCAGAAATAAATATGGCACATAAAAGACTAATTATGGGTTTGGTCTTTGGGATTTAGTAGGAGAGAACCGGCTCTCTTCAGGATAAAGTTTTGCAGTCTGCAGTACCAGTCTGCAGCAGGGGAACATGAAAAGGCAGGGTGGGAAAGGGTGTCTCCAGTACCCCTCAGCAGGCTCCTCTGGCTAGGAAGTGATGTTTACCTAGGGGGAGACAGTTTTACAAAGTTGGTTTTACTAGGAACTGAAACAAAAGGGAGCCAGAGCAGAAATGCAGCCCACCATAAATGGCAGCAGCTGCACTGGATTCTCCCCTCTTGTGCTACTTGCCCAAGGGTCTTCAACTATACCCTCTCCAATCTTCCTCCTCAACTGGCTTATGCTGTTATCATCAGTTGCCACAAAAAAGCCTCTTCACCACCAGGCCTGGGGATAATAGCACTCTATCCCTTCCCACCCTGAGTTGCTTGCATTCTGTCTTGTCTGCCCAGCCAGGTAAATACTGTGTCCAACATGGCACAAGTGGAAGTCAGGCAGCTGTTCTGTACACAGCCCAGGCAACGCTGGTGAGAGACACTAAAGAATACTTTGACAATTGAATGCCCAGCTCTAGCTTCATCCTTTACCTTCTATATAACTTCAGACAATTAACACCTTCAAATTAATTTTCCAACTCTGTAACATGAGGGTAATAGTAATCATATTATAAGGTTAGTATAAGGACTATATAAAATAATGCATATGACTCTCAACCTGTCTCCTGTAATGAAGATAGAAGAAAATTTATTCAAGGGAGAGCAGAACTGCATCCTTTTTCTTTGGATGTAAAGTACCTTGAAAAGCTGTTGCCAGGCCTCTGGACCCAACAGGACCCTATAACTCTTACCTGAGTTGGATTGAGCTGCAATAAAGAGGTAAAATCCTAAATCATCCATTGAAATCTTCTTGAAAGGGTTCCTGGACACAAGATGGCAGAGCAGAAGGACATGAGTTCACCTTTTCTTATGGAAACCCCAAAATCACAACTAACACTGAACAACCACCAACAAAAAATGCTGGAACCTATCAAATAAGATACCCTATATCGAAAGACAAAGAAGAAGCCACAAAAATATGGTAGGAGAGGCACAATCGTGATAAAATCAAATCCCATACACACTGGGTGGGCGAGTCACAAAAAGGAAAATAATTATACCACAGAAGTACTCCCACAGGAGTGAAAGTTCTAAACCCATGTCAGGCTCCCCAGTCTGAGGGTCTGGCAATGGGAGGAGAAGACCCCAGAGAATCTAGCTTTGAAGTCCAGTGGGGTTTGATTGCGGGAATTCCAAAAGACTGGAGGAAACAGAAACTCCACTCTCAGAGGTCACACAGAGGGTCCCATGCACAGCAGGACACAGGGAAAAAAAGCAGTGACCTCATAAGACACTGGGCCAGACTTACATGCTAGTATTGGAGGGTAACCTGTGGAGGCAAGGGGCAGCTGTGGCTCACTGTGGGGACAAGGACACTGGTGACTTTAGTTCTGGGGAGTACTCATTGGTATAAGCCCCCTTGAAGGTTGTCATTTTCTGACCAAGACACGGCCCCACACAACAGCCTATAGGCTCCAGTGCTGGGATGCCTCAGGTAAAAAAACCCAACAGGGCAGGAACACAGCTCCACAAGTCAGCAGACGGGCTGCTTAAAGTCTTCCTGAGCACACAGCTGCCAAATAAACACACCCCCTAACACGGCTCTGACCACCAGAGAGACAAGACCCAGCTCCACCCACCAGAGGGCAGGCACCATTCCCTCCCACCAGGAAGCCTACACAAGCCCCTGGTACAACCTCACACACCAGGGTGCAGGAACCAGAAGCAAGAGGAACTACAATCCTGCAGCCTGTAGAAAGAGGACCACAAACATAGAAGGTTAGACAAAGTGAGACAACAAAGAAATATGTTGCAGGTAAAGGAACAAGATAAAAACCCACAAGGAAACTAAATGAATAGGAGATAGGCAATCTACCTGAAAAACAATTCAAAGTAATGAAGCCTATGCATCCTATGGGATGCAGTGAAAGCAGTTCTAAGAGGGAAGTTTATAGCAATACAATCTCACCTCAAGAAATAAGAAAACCTGTAGGAGCCAAGATGGTGGAATAGAAGGACGTGTTCTGACTCCCTCTTGTGAAAACACCAGAATCACAACTAGCTGCTGAACAATCATCAACAGCAAGACATTTGAACTCACCAAAAAAAAAATACCCCACATCCAAAGGCAAAGGAGAAGCCACAATGAGAGAGTAGGAGGGGTGCAATCACAGGAAAATCAAATCCCATAACTGCTGGGTGGGTGACTCACAGACTGGAGAACACTTATACCACAGAAGTCCACCCACTGGAGTGAAGGTTCTGAGCCCCACGTCAGGCTTCCCATCCTGGGGTCCCGGCAACTGAAGGACTAATTCCTAGAGAATCAGACATTGAAGACTAGTGGGATTTGATTGCAGGACTTTGACAGGACTGGGGGAAACAGAGACTCCACTCTTGGAGGGCACACACAAAGTAGTGTGTGCATTGGGACCCAGAGGAAGGAGCAGTGACCCCAGGGGAGATTGAACCAGACCTACCTGCTAGTGTTGCAGGGTCTCCTGCAGAGGCGGGGAGTGGGGGGCTGTGGCTCACCGTGGGGATAAGGACACTGGTAGCAGAAGTTCTGGGAAGTACTCCCTGGCGTGAGCCCTCCCAGAGTCTGCCATTAGCCCCACCAAAGAGCCCAGGTAGGCTCCACTGTTGGCTTGCTTCAGGCCAAACAACCAACAGGGAGGGAACCCAGCCCCACCCATCAGCAGTCAAGCAGATTAAAGTTTTACTGAGCTCTGCCCACCAGAGCAACAGTCAGCTCTACCCACCACCAGTCCCTCCCATCAGGAAATTTACACAAGCCTCTTAGATAGCCTCATCCACCAGAGGGCAGACAACAGAAGCAAGAAGAACTACAGTCCTGCAGCCTGTGGAACAAAAACCACATTCACAGAAAGATAGACAAGATGAAAAGGCAGAGGGTTATGTACAAGATGAAGGAACAAGATAAAACCTCCGAAAAACAACTAAATGAAGTGGAGAGAGGCAACCTTCCAGAAAAAGAATTCAGAATAATGATAGTGAAGATGATACAGGACCTTGGGAAAAATACGGAGGCAAAGATCGAGAAGATGCAAGAAATGTTTAACAAAAAGACCTAGAAGAATTAAAGAACAAACAGAGATGAACAATACAATAACTGAAATGAAAACTACACTAGAAGGAATCAATAGCAGAATAACTGAGGCAGAAGAACGGATAAGTGACCTGGAAGACAGAATGGTGGAATTCACTGCTGCGGAACAGAATAAAGAAAAAAGAATGAAAAGAAATGAAGACAGCCTGACAGACCTCTGGGACAACATTAAACGTAACAACTTTTGCATTAGAGGGGTCCCAGAAGGAGAAGAGAGAGAGAAGGGACCTGAGAAAATATTTGAAGAGATTATAGAAGAAAACTTCCCTAACATGGGAAAGGAAATAGCCGCTTAAATCCAGGAAGCGCAGTGAGTCCCATACAGGATAAACCCAAGGAGAAACATGCTGAGACACATAGTAATCAACTGGCAAAAATTAAAGACAAAGAAAAATTATTGAAAGCAGCAAGGGAAAAATGACAAATAACATACAAGGGAACTCCCATAAGGTTAACAGCTGATTTCTCAGCAGAAACTCTACAAGCCAGAAGGGAGGGGCATGATACACTTAAAGTGATGAAAAGGAAGAACCTACAACCTAGATTACTCTACCCAGCAAGGATCTCATTCAGATTTGATGGAGAAATCAAAAGCTTTAAAGACAAGTAAAACCTAAGAGAATTCAGAACCACCAAAACATCTCTACAACAAATGCTAAAGGAACTTCTCTAAGTGGGAAACACAAGAGAAGAAAAGGACCTACAAAAACATACCCAAAACAACAAAATGGTCATAGAAACATACATATTGATAATTACCTTAAACGTGAATGGATTAAATGCTCCAACCAAAAGACACAGGCTTGCTGAATGGATACAAAAACAAGACCCATCTATATGCTGTCTACAAGAGACCCACTTCAGACCTAGGGACACATACAAACTGAAAGTGAGGAGATGGAAAAAGATATTCCATAAAACTGGAAATCAAAAGAAAGCTGGGGTAGCAATACTCATATCAGATAAAATAGACTTTAAAATACAGAATGTTGGGCTTCCCTGGGGGCGCAGTGGTTGAGAGTCTGCCTGCCGATGCAGGGGACATGGGTTCGTGCCCTGGTCTGGGAAGATCCCACATGCCACGGAGCAGCTAGGCTTGTGAGCCATGGCTGCTAAGCCTGCACATCGGAGCCTGTGCTCCGCTACGGGAGAGGCCACAACAGTGACAGGCCTGCATACTACAAAAAAAAAAAAAAATACAGAATGTTACAAGAGACAAAAAAGGAAAAGACATAATGATCAAGGGATCAATCCAAGAAAAAGATATAACAATTATAAATTTATATGCACCCAACATACGAGCACCTCAATACATAAGGCAACTGCTAACAGCTATAAAAGAGTAAATTGACAGTAACACAATAATAGTGGGGGACTCTAACACCCCACTTACACCAAAGGACAGATCATCCAAAATGAAAATAAATAAGGAAACAGAAACTTTAAAGGAAACAACAGACCACACAGATTTACTTGATATTAATAGGACATTCCATCCAAAAACAGCAGAATACACTTTCTTCTTAAGTGTGCATGGAACATTCTCCAGGATAGATCACATCTTGGATCACAAATCAAGCCTCAGTAAATTTAAGAAAATTGAAATCATATCAAGCATCTTTTCTGACCACAACACTATGAGATTAGAAATGAATTACAGGGAAAAAAACGTAAAAAACACAAATACATGGAGGCTAAACAATACGTTACAAAATAAACAAGGGATCACTGAAGAAACCAAAGAGGAAATCAAAAAATACCTAGAGACAAATGACAATGGAAACACGACGATCCAAAACCTATGGGATGCAGCAAAAGCAGTTCTAAGAGGGAATTTTATAGCTATACAAGCCTACCTCAAGAAACAAGAAAAATCTCAAATAAACAATCTAACCCTACACCTAAAGGACCTAGAGAAAGAAGAAGAAACAAAACTGAAAGTTAGCAGAAGGAAAGAAATCATAAAGGTCACAGCAGAAATAAATGAAATAGAAACAAAGAAAACAATACCAAAGATCAATAAAACTGGGCTTCCCTGGTGGCGCAGTGGTTGAGAATCTGCCTGCCACTGCAGGGGACACGGGTTCGAGCCCTCGTCTGGGAAGATCCCACATGCCGCGGAGCAACTAGCCCCGTGAGGAACAATTACTGAGCCTGCGCGACTGGAGCCCATGCTCGGCAACAAGAGAGGCCGCGAATGTGAGAGGTCAGCGCACCACGATGAAGAGTGGCCCCCGCTTGCCGCAACTAGAGAAAGCCCTCGCACAGAAACAAAGAGCCAACACAGCCATAAATAAATAAATAAATAAATAAATAAATAAATAAATAAATAAAATTAAAAATTAAATTAAATTAAAAAATTAAAAAAATAAAATTTAAAAAACAATCAATAAAACTAAAAGCTGGTTCTTTGAGAAGATAAACAAAATTGATGAACCATTAGCCAGACTCATCAAGAAAAAGAGGGAGAGGACTCAAATCAATAAAATTAGAAATGAAAAAGGAGAAGTTACAACAGACACTGCAGAAATACAAAGCATCGTAAGAGACTACTACAAGAAACTCTATGCCAATGAAATGGACAACGTGGAAGAAATGTACAAGTTCTTAGAAAGGTATAGCCTTCCAAGACTGAACCAGGAAGCAATAGAAAATATGAACAGACCAATCACAAGTAATGAACTTGAAACTGTGATTAAAAATCTTCCAACAAACAGAAGTCCAGGACCAGATGGCTTCACAGGTGAATTCTATCAAACGCTTAGAGAAGAGCTAACACCCATCCTTCTCAAACTCTTCCAAAAAGTTGCATAGGAAGAAACACTCCCAAACGCATTCTATGAGGCCACCATCACCCTGATATGAAAACCAGACAAGAATACTACAAAAAAAGAAAACTACAGACCAATATCACTGATGAATATAGATGCAAAAATCCTAAACAAAATACTAGCAAACAGAATCCAACAACACATTAAAAGGATCATATACCATGATCAAGTGGGATTTAACCCAGGGATGCAAGAATTCTTCAATATATACAAATCAATCAATGTGATACACCATATTAACAAACTGAAGAATAAAAACCATATGATCATCTCAACAGATGCCGAAAAAGCTTTTGACAAAATTTAACATCAATTTATGACAAAAACTCTCCAGAAAGTGGGCATAGAGGGAACCTACCTCAACATAATAAAGGCCATATACGACAAAACCACAGCAAACATCATTCTCAATGGTGAAAAACTGAAAGCATTTCCTCTAAGATCAGGAACAAGACAAGGATGTCCACTCTCACCACTATTATTAAACATAGTTTTGGAAGTCCTACCCATGGCAATCAGAGAAGAAAAATAAATAAAATGAATAAAAATTGGAAAAGAAGAAGTAAAACTGTCACTGTTTGCAGATGTCATGATACTATACATAGAAAATCCTAAAAATGCCACCAGAAAACTGCTAGAGCTAATCAATGAATTTGGTAAAGTTGCAGGATACAAAATTAATGCACATAAATCTCTTGCATTCCTAACAATAATGATGAAAAATATGAAAGAGAAATTAAGGAAACACTTCCATTTACCATTACAACAAAAACAATAAAATACCTAGGAAGAAACCTACCTAGGGAGACAAAAGACAGGTATGCAGAAAAGTATAAGACACTGATGAATGAAATTAAAGATGATACCAACAGATGGAGAGATATACCATGTTCCTGGATTGGAAGAATCAATATTGTGAAAATGACTATACTAAACAAAGCAATCTACAGATTCAATGCAATCCCTATCAAGTTACCAATGGCATTTTTTATGGAACTAGAACAAAAAATCTTAAAATTTGTATGGAGACCCAAAAGACCCTGAATAGCCAAAGCAGTCTTGAGGGAAACAAATGGAGCTGGAGGGCTTCCCTGGTGGCGCAGTGCTTGAGAGTCCACCTGCCGATGCAGGAGACGCAGGTTCGTGCCCCGTTTCGGGAGGATCCCACATGCCGCGGAGCGGCTGGGCCCGTGAGCCATGGCTGCTGGGCCTGCGCGTCCGGAGCCTGTGCTCCGCAAATGGGAGAGGCCACGACAGTGAGAGGCCCGCATAACGCAAGGAAAAAAAAAAAAAATGGAGCTGGAGGAATCATACTCCCTGACTTCAGACTATATTACAAAGGTGCAGTAATCCAAACAATATGGTACTGGCACAAAAACAGAAACATAGATCAATGGAACAAGATAGAAATCCCAAAGATAAACCCACGCACCTATGCTCAACTAATCTATGACAAAGGAGGCAAGGATATACAATGGAGAAAAGACAGTCTCTTCAATAAGTGGTGCTGGGAAAACTGGACAGCTACATGTAAAAGAATGAAATTAGAACAATCCCTAATACCATACACAAAAATAAACTCAAAATGGATTAGAGACCTAAATTTAAACTGGACACTATACAACTCTTAGAGGAAAACATAGGAAGAACACTCTTTGATATAAATCACAGCAAGATCTTTTTTGATCCACCTTCTAGAGTAATGGAAATAAAAACAAAAATAAACAAATGGGACCTAATGAAACTTAAAAGCTTTTGCAAAACAAAGGAAACCATAAATAAGACGAAAAGACAACCCTCAGAATAGGAGAAAATATTTGCAAACGAATCAACAGACAAAGGATTAATCTCCAAAATATATAAACAGCTCATGCAGCTCAATATTAAAGAAACAAACCACCCAATCCAAAAATGTGCAGAAGACCTAAATACACATTTCTCCAAAGAAGACCTACAGATGGCCAAGAAGCACATGAAAAGCTGCTCAACATCACTAATTATTGGAGAAATGCAAATCAAAACTACAATGAGGTATCACCTCACACCAGTTAGAATGGTCATCATCATAAAATCTACAAACAACAAATGCTGGAGAGGGTGTGGAGAAAAGGGAACCCTCCTGCACTGTTGGTGGGAATGTAAATTGATACAGCCACTATGAAGAACAGTATGGAGGTTCCGTAAAAATCTAAAACTAGAATTACCATATGATCCAGCAATCCCACTACTGGGTATATACCCAGAGAAAACCATAATTCAAAAAGACACATGCACCCCCATGTTCATTGCAGCACTATTTACAATAGCCCAGTCATGGAAGCAACCTAAATGTCCATCGACAGACGAATGGATGAAGTAGTTGTGGTACATATATACAATGGAATATTACTCAGCCATGAAAAGGAATGAAACTGAGTCATTTATTGAGATGTGGATGGATCTAGAGTCTGTCATACAGAGTGAAGTATGTCAGAAAGAGGAAAACAAATATTGTATATTAACGCATGTATGTGGAACCTAGAAAAATGGTACAGATGAACTGGTTTGCAGGGCAGAAGGTGAGACACAGATGTAGAGAACAAATGTATGGGCACAAAGGGGGAAAGCCGCGGGGCGGTGGGGATGGTGGTGTGATGAATTCGGTGATTGGGATTGACATGTATACACTGATGTGTATAAAATTGATGACTAATAAGAACCTGCTGTATAAAAAAATAAATTAAATTAAATTTAAAAATTAAAAAAAAGAAAAACCTCAAATAAACAACATAACCTTACACCTAAAGCAAGTAGGGAAGAATAACAAACAAAACCCCAAGTTACTAGAAGGAAAGAAACCATAAAGATCAGAGATGAAATAGAAATGAAGAAAACAATTCAAAAGATCAATGAAACTAAAAGCTGGTTCTTTGAGAGGATAAACAAAATTGATAAACCATTAGCCAGACTCATCCAGAAAAAAAGGGAGAGGATTCAAATCAATAAAATTAGAAATGAAAAAGGAAAAGTTACAACTGACACTGCAGAAATACAAAGGATCACAAGAGACTACTGCAAGAAACTATGTGCCAAAAAAATGGACAACCTGTAAGAAATGGACAAATTCTTAGAAAGGTACAGCCTTCCAAGACTGAACAAGGGAGAAATAGAAAACATAAATAGACCAATCACAAGTAATGAAATTGAAACTGTGATTAAAAACCTTCCAACAGACAAAAATCCAGGAGCAGATGGCTTCACAGGCAAATTGTGTCAAACATTTAGAGAAGTGCTAACAGCTACCCTTTTCAAAATCGTGCAAAAAATTGCAGAAGGAGGAACACTCCCAAACTCATTCTACGAGGCCACCATCACCCTGATACCAAAATGAGACAAAGACATCACAAAAAAAGAAAACTACAGGCCAATTTCACTGATGAACATAAATGTGAATTGGTTCAGCCACTATGGAGAACAGTATGGAGGTTCCTTAAAAAACTACAAATAGAACTACCATATGACCCAGCAATCCCACTACTAGGTATATACCCTGAGGAAACCAGAATTCAGAAAGAGTCATGTACCAAAATGTTCATTGCAGCTCTATTTACAATAGCCCGGAGATGGAAACAACCTAAGTGCCCGTCGTCGGATGAATGGATAAAGAAGATGTGGCATATATATACAATGGAATATTACTCAGCCATAAAAAGAAACGAAATTGAGCTATTTGTAATGAGGTGGATAGATCTAGAGTCTGTCATACAGAGTGAAGTAAGTCAGAAAGAGAAGGACAAATACCGTATGCTAACACATATATATGGAATTTAAGAAAAAAAAATGTTATGAAGAACCTAGGGCTAAAACAGGAATAAAGACAGAGACCTACTGGAGAACAGACTTGAGGATATGGGGAGGGGGAAGGGTGAGGTGTGTTAGGGCGAGAGAGAGACATGGACATATATATACTAACAAACGTAAGGTAGATAGCCAGTGGGAAGCAGCCGCATGGCACAGGGAAACCGGCTCGGTTCTTTGTGGCTGTCTGGAGGGGTGGGATAGGGAGGGTGGGAGGGAGGGAGACAAAGAGGGAAGAGATATGGGAACATATATATATGTATAACTGACTCACTCTGTTATAAAGCAGAAACTAACACACCATTGTAAAGCAATTATACCCCAATAAAGATGTTAAAAAAAAAAAATTGCAGAAGGAGGAACACTCCCAAACGCATTCTACGAGGCCACCATCACCCTGATACCAAAACGAGACAAAGACATCACAAAAAAAGAAAACTACAGGCCAATTTCACTGATGAACATAGACGCAAAAATCCTCAACATGATAGCAAACAGAACCCAACAACACATTAAAAGGATCATAGCACATGATCAAGAGGGATTTATCCCAAAGAGGCAAGGATTCTTCAATAATAGCAAATCAATCAATGTGATACACCATAACAAATTGAAGAATAAGACCATATGATCATACCAACAGGTGCAGAAAAACCTTTCGACAAAATTCGACACCTATTTATGATAAAAATAACTCCAGAATGTGGTCTTCGAGGGAACCTACCTCAACATACTAAAGGCCACATATGACAAACTCACAGCAAATATCATTTTCAATGGTGAAAAACTGAAAGCATTTCCTCTAAGATGAGAAATAAGACAAGGATGTCCACACTTGCCACTTTTATTCAACAGTTTTGGAAGTCCTGGCCATGGCAATCAGAGAAGAAAAAGAAATAAAAGGAATCCAAACTGGAAAAGAAAAAGTAAAACTGTCACTGTTTGCATATGACATGATACTATACATAGAAAATCCTAAAGATGCCACCAGGAAACTACTAAAGCTCTTCAATGAATTTAGTAAAGTTGCAGGATACAAAATGAATGCACAGAAATCTCTTGCATTCCTATACACTAACAATGAAACATCAGAAAGACAAATTAAGAAAACAATCTCAGACTTCCCTGGTGGCACAATGGTTAAGAATCTGCCTGCCAGTGCAGGGGACATGGGTTCTAGACCTGGTCCCGGGAGATCCCACATGCTGTGGAGCAACTGAGCCTGTGCGCCACAACTACTGAGCCTGCACTCTAGAGTCTCTGAGCCACAACTGTTGAGCCTGCATGCTGCAACTACTGAAGCCCATGCACCTAGAGTCTGTGCTCCACAACAAGAGAAGCCACTGTAATGAGAAACACGCGCACCGCAACGAAGAGTAGCCCCCGTCGCCGCAACTAGAGGAAGCCCACGTGCAGCAATGAAGACGCAACGCAGCCAAAAATAAATAAATAAATAAATATTTTTTAAAAAAGAAAACAATCTCATTTCCCATCACATCAAAAAGAATAAAATACCTAGGAATAAACCTACCTAAGGAGGCAAAAGACCTGTACTCTGAAAAATATAAGACACTGATGAAAGAAATCGAAGATGACACAAACAGATGGAAAGATATACCAAGTTCTTGGGTTGGAAGAATCAATACTGTCAAAACGACTATACTACACACGGCAATCTACAGACTCAATGCAATCCCTATCAAATTACCAATGGCATTTTTCACAGAACTACAACAAAAAAATCTTAAAATTTGTATGGAGACACAAAAGGTCCCAAACAGCCAAAGCAATCTTGAGAAAGAAAAAGGGAGCTGGGAGAATCAGGCTCCCTGACAGCAGACTATCCTACAAAGCTACAGTCATCAAAACAGTACGGTACTGGCACAAGAACAGAAATATAGCACAGTGGAACAGGATAGAAAGCCCAGAAATAAACCCATGCACCTATGGTCAGTTAATATATGACAAAGGAGGCAAGACTATATAATGGAGAAGAGACATCTCTTCAATAAATGGTGCTGTGAAAGCTGGACAGCTACATGTAAAAAAATGAAATTAGAACATTCTTTAACATCATAAACAGAAATAAGCTCAAAATGGATTAAAAACCTAAATATAAGACTGAATACTATAAAACTCTTAGAGGAAAACATAGGCAGAACATTCTTTGACATAAAACACAGCAATATCTTCTTCAATCCATCTCCTAGAGTAATGGAAATACAAACAAAAATAAACAAATGGGACCTAATTAAACTTAAAAGCATTAGCATAGCAAAGGAAACCATAAGCAAAACAAAAAGAAAACCCACAGAATGGGAGAAAATATTTGCAAACAATGTGGCTGAAAAGGAATTAGACTCCAAAATTTACAAACAGCTCATGTGGCTCAATATTGAAAAAACAAACAACCCAATCAAAAAATGGGCAGAAGACCTAAATACACATTTCTTCAAAGAAGACATACAGATGGCCAAGTGGCCCATGAAAAGATGATCAACATCACTAATTATTAGAGAACTGCAAATCAAAACTACAATGAGATCTCACCTCACACCAGTCAGAATGGCCATCATGAAAAAGTCTACAAACAGTAGATGCTGGAGAGGGTGTGGAGTAAAGGGTACCCTTCTACACTGTTGGTGGGAATGTAAACTAGTGCAGCCACTATGGAGAATAGTATGGAGGTTACTCAAAAAAACTAAAAATAGAGCAACCATATGATCCAGCAATCCCACTCCTGGGCTTATATCTGTAGAAAACCATACTTTGAAAGATACATGCACCACAATGTTCACTGCAGCACTATTTACAATAGCAAAGATGTGGAAGCAATCTAAATGTCCATCAACAGAGGAATGGATGAAGAAGATGTATTTTTTACATATATACAATGGAATATTACTCAGCCATAAAAAAGAAGGAAATAATCTCAGTTGCAGCAACATGGATGGACCTGGAGATTGTCATACTAAGTGAAGTAAGTCAGCCAGAGAAAGACAAATATCATATGATATCACATATATGCAGAATCTTAAAAAATGATTCAGAAGATCTTAAAAAACAGAAACAGACTCACAGAAATAGAGAATGCACTTATGGTTACCAGGGGGGAAGGTTGGGGTGGAGGGATAGATTGGGAATTTGGGATTGACATGTACACACGGCTAAAAAAAAAAAAGAGAGATAAAAAATTTCAAATTTAAACAACAAAATAAAATACTGCATATGAATTTAAATGAATGTTATGTAAAGAAGGGGAGCACTTAATGTATCATGCAAATCATGCCAATTTTAAGAAGAAATTTTAATTTTAATAATTAGAATGTGACAATATACATAAATGGGGACATCCAGTTATTCTATTTATAAAGGTTGCCTATTATTAAGAAACCTGACTTTCATTTCTGCAAATGATCGCTGTGGAACATTGAGCAAATGACCTTCTTTATCTGGAACTCAGACTGTCTATATGTGAAATAGAGTAAACAGGGTACAGTGGTAGTCTCAGATTTACACTGACATTTATAATTGTTTCTTTGACATCAGTCGGGATTGTGCATTTTACTTCAGAAAATTTAAAGCACTGCTTTAAATTGCTAATAACTGAGTGAAATAGAGATTTTCAGCTTTCTGACCACAGTAATAAGTACAAGAGCCCTGTGTTCCCTGGGTCTCAGTTCCCAGCTCTGAGAAAGAAGGGGCTGAACGCCAC
>NW_006776344.1:0-378 GCF_000442215.2 Lipotes vexillifer | reverse complement strand
AGCATTCTTTCATGTGTTTGTTGGCAATCTGTATATCTTCTTTGGATAAATGTCTATTTAGGTTTTCTGCCTATTTTTGGATTGGATTTTTGTTTTTTTGATATTGAGCTGCATGAGTTGCTTGTAGTTTGGGAGATTAATCCTTTGTCAGTAGCTTCATCTGCAAATATTTTCTCCCATTCTGAGGGTGTCTTTTCATCTTCTTTATGGTTTCCTTTGATGTGCAAATGCTTTTAAGTTTCATTAGGTGTCATTTGTTTATTTTTGTTTTTATTTCCATTTCTCTAAGAGGTGGTTCAAAAAGAAACTTGCTGGAATTTATGTCATAGAGTGTTCTGCCTATGTTTTCCTCTAAGAGTTTGATGGTGTCTGGCCTTA
>NW_006776342.1:0-234 GCF_000442215.2 Lipotes vexillifer | reverse complement strand
GAATCACTATGTTGTACCTCTGAAACTGATATAATAATGTAAATTAACTATAGATCAATAAAAAATAAAGAAACAATAAAGGGGAGACACAGGTTATTAGATAGAAATCAATTAAATAAACACAAGTTTTAGAAATCAAGAAAATAAAAAACAACATGTAAGAAATAACACTGGCATTTAAAGTGTACAATCTATTCATTTAAAAGAAATCATTTAAGTGGTAAAAAATGTTAC
>NW_006776341.1:0-5178 GCF_000442215.2 Lipotes vexillifer | reverse complement strand
CCCTCGCACAGAAACTAAGACCCAACACAGCAAAAATAAATAAATTAATTAATTAAAAAAAAACTCATACCCCCAACATCTTCAAAAAAAAATTAAAAAAAAAAAAAAAGAATAGTTTGTCTTTAGTACTTCTGTGGTTTTAAGTAGGGTCAAACTTTCACCTCTGCTCCTATAAAATGTTTGGTGATTAAGACTTAATTGACTAGGGTTTAAAAACAACAAAACTCGTCCAGTGACTACCGCAAGATAAGAGTAAATGAAGAATTTCTCATGTGCTATTTTAATACTGTAGCTAAATCAAAATTGCTCTTAATATTGTTACCTCTTAAATTATGTACATAAACACCTACTGGCTCTAATATTTTGCTTTTAATACAGTTCCTCGGCAATGCATTATGAAAACAACTTTTCATTTTCTAAAATATTACACTCTGATAGTATTTTAGAATCAACAAAGTCCTTCTGAACGTACGTACTTTTTTAACAGCGTTTGATATATGTTGGGATGATATATGTTGGGATGATTTGGAGCCTATATCCTCATCTTCCACAGTAAATAAAAAGCAAAAATTTTTAATTTCTAGAAATATCAGAATAATCTTACATAAAAAAACTGAAACTGAACAACAGAAAAACACTGGTAATGAAGTTGAAAGAGACCATCACAGGTGGTGAGGGATGAGAAGAGCAGGCAAGGAGTAGAGAGAAACGGCGTGACAGTGACTGTGTCCTGCGCACCTGAGACTTAACAAATACTGGGTGCTGGAAAGTCACTGAAGAGCTGGACAGGACGGTGGTGATGGTGGGGGGCTGTCAGACATATATTTTTGTTTGTTTATAGTATCATTGTCAGGTCTCTGATAGTCATTAAAAAACAAGTCTGGGGACTTCCCCAGCGGTCCAGTGATCGGAACTCAGAGCTTCCACTGCAGGGGTCACGGGTTCGAACCCTGGTCAGGGAACTAAGATCCTGCATGCCACGCGGCATGGCCACAGTCTGAGTCTCTCAGTCTGAGTCTGAGAGAAAGCCCCACAGGTCTGGAGAACCTATTTTACTTCCTGACCACACTAAACCCCAGCGCTTCATAAAACAATCCTCTCTGCACAGGGTGTTGGCGGGGGAATGTCTCCTGAACTCCTTGGAGACGCTGAGGTAGGGAAGGAGAGGAGGCAAGTGTGGGCAGGTGGGAACTACGCAGAGGAAGTAAAAATATGGGGCTCGAGGCTCTAATGCCAACTCACCACCCAAATATCCCAGAGGACAGCATACATTTAATACCTGTTCATACTCTACTTTGCAAATTTAATTTTGTTATTCAATTTGTTCTATTTCAATTATATTTAATTGCATGTCAGAAATGGGTTTAACTTTCAACAGCACTACACATATAATCATTTCACTGTCCTTTACCTCTCAATTAGATATAAAAGAAAACCAGCATTTCCTAACCACCTGGTGAACATTAATGATAAGATAATTAGACTCCAACAGAGTTGTTTTGGACACAGAGCTACAAAGTGTCATTCAGCTTTAGGTTCTAATATCACATGACTTATATTTGGGTGGTCTTAAATGAGTATAACATGATCTAATTGGAATTTTTTCTATTTTAGTGACTTTATTCAAAACATTTCTGTTCTTAGGCAATAACAAGTATTGGCAAGGATGTGAAGAAGTTGGAACCTTCATACACCGTTGTTTGAATGCTTAAAATGGTGCATCCACTTTGAAAAACAATTTGGAAATGCCTAAAAATGTTAAACATAGTCGTCATATTACCCAGCAATACCACTCTTAGGTATATACCTAAGAGAACTAAAAGCATATGTTCACATAAAAACTTGTACACGAATGTTCATAGCAATATTATTGGTAACAGCCAAAATGTGGACACAACCCAAACACATCCGTCAGCTGGTCAATGGGGACTTCCCTGGTGGTCCAGTGGTTAAGACTCCACGTTTCCGTTGCAGGGGGCATGGGTTCCATCCCTGATCAGGGAACTAAGATCCCGCATGCCACACAGTGCGGCCAAAAAAAAAAAGTCACCATCAACTGGTGAATGGATAAACAAAATGTTGTATATCCACACAATGGGATCTTACTCAGCAACAAAAATGAATGAAATAGTGATACATGTTAAAACATGGTTGAATCTTGAAAACATTATGCTAAGTGAAAGAAGCCACACACAAAAACCCATTACTATGAAATGTCCAAATAGGTGAGTGTCTAGAGACAGAAAGTAGATTGGTGACTGCTCAGGGATGGGAGGTGGAGGGAAGAATGGGTACGTGCTCATGGGTCAGGCTTCTCTGGGGGGGTAATGAAAACGTTCCAAAATTATCATAGATAGTGATGATGGTGGTACAACTCTGAATATACTAAAAGCCACTGGACTGAGCCCTTTAATATAGTGAATTTCATGTTATGTGAATAATATCTCAATAAAGTTATTAAAATAAAATAATTCTGCTCTTTTTCCCAAAAATGTCCTCTAGGCACCCTGTTTATTTACTAACCTCTATCCCCCGTCATCTGCAAGGTAAAAGCTCATCTTGTATATTTAGTATGTTCCCACCTCAGTGTTCCCAGAGCACATCCTATTTCTTTAACACAGCTCGTCCTGATATATTGTGACCATGCCTCTGTCCCCTCCATTATACTGTCGGTTCTGCCAGGGGAGGCTCACCTCTTAATCATTCAAAATTCTCAGTGCCTGTCTAGACATATACAGAAAGTACTCAATAAACGCTTGAGGAACAATGAATAAAAGAAGACCTGCTTTCAGAATTAAATACTATTTATGATTTTAAATTATGACCAAGAAAAATATACCAAAGTCCCCCAAATCTGATTACCCTAAAATGGAATAATTATTGGATTCCAGTTAGCTCTGGATTATCTGAACTAGTTTGAAAATTACTGTTAAATAATTTTTGATGCAAAGTTAATTTTCTCCTATCATCTAATTCAGCTAGTAAGTACTAAGTATTTCAGTTTGCTGTGGGTCATTATTTTATTAATAGCAAATATCCTGTTCCCTCCCTAAACAAGGAACTGATCTCACTGAAAGGGGTGACACTTCATCTTCCCTCGTTTTTCCATACCCTAATTCATGAGGTAACTGCATAGGGCATCGTTTCAAAATGAATGCAGTCATTAGACTGAAGGTGGTAACTGTTATCACTATTATGTCAAATCCATCTAAAACATATTGGCTTAAAACAATGACAATTTATTTTTCATGATTCTGTGGACTGGCAATTTGACCAGCTCTTCTGCCACTGCCATGGGGGATTACTCCTAAGGCTGTAATCATTTGTGACTTGAATGGGAAGAGAAGTCCAAGATGGTCTCACTCACATGTCTGGAAATTACTGCTGGCTATTAGCTAGAGCACCTCGGTTTCCCTCTATATGGTCTCGAATTGTCGCATAGGCTAGACTGGGCTTCTTCAACATGATGACTACTGGTGTTCCCAGAGGGCAGAGTGAAAACTGCAAGATCTTTTAAGGCATTAGCTCTACAATAGCTCTGTCCAAAAAAAACTTTCTAACGATGGAAATGTTCTACAACTATGCAGGTCAATATGGCAACACTAGCTGTGTGTGGCTATTTGGTATGCACCTGAAATATGACTGGTACAACTAAGGAACTGAATTTTAAATTTTATCTAATTGTAATTGATTAAGTAGAAATGGTCACATGTGGCAAGGGTTCCCGTATTAGACAGCACAGCTCTAGAATCTGCACATCACTTCCATCACATTCTATCATTTGAAGCAAGTCATAAGGCCAGCACAGATTCAAGAGAATGGAAAAATATAGTCCATCTCTTGATGAAGGGAACCACAATGTCCCTTTGCACGGAGTTTTGGACATAGAGAGCAAGTTTCATTATTTTAGCAATCGGCCACACAGGATAAGTGGGAAAGGGAGGGTTGGGTGGGTAATATTGCCCCATAGACTTAGTAATATTTTATATAAGTTCTCATGAAGGCATCTCAAAACAGTGATCTTTGAAGAAAGATCTGAAGGAAGTGAGGGAGCCAGCCATAAGAGGGACGGTGGCAAAAGAGCAATCCAGGCAAAGGGAGCTATAATTGCAAAGGTCCTGAGGGAAGTGTTTGCCAGGCTTAGCAGGCTGGCACTGTCAGAGCTGAATGAGTGTATGATAAGGGTAACTACTTCTGTAAAAATATTTTATATCATGAAAGTTAGAGGGGAAAAAATGCTTTATGGTTGTTAGGAGAGGTACCTGGTAACCACATACTTCTTCATACAGCAGATTACCTGGCCACCTTGCTGACTCAAGCTTGGCCATCAACCTGAAAGTTCTCCGTGTGGCAACCTGTCACAAAGCTTATGCACTTTCTATTCTACTACATAGGTGGAAAGATCCTAATCCCCCTCCCAGACAAACACACATAAATGAAGCTTGGGCCTAAAAGACCCACGATCAGCTGTGACAAGAAAAAGATATAGAATAATTTCAAAAAATAAAACTGAAAATTGTATTTTAAAAGTTGTGCGCTCTAAGGTGTTTAATATAAAGGGATAGAGACTCAGCTACCTCAAGAGTCAAGAATAATAAGTGGAGGGAACAATTATTGTCCCATGGCCATAATATTCGACTTCCCTGCCATCCCAAGGTGGCATGAGAGTGCATAATAGAATTTTCCAACAAACGTTTCCACCAAAATTAGAATTTCAAAACTCATATTAAATTCATTCAGTCTATAAAGAAATATGCCAGGCACAAGAGAAGACACCAATTAATAAGCCTATGATTCGAACTCTTAAGGAACTTATAAAGAGAGAGAATAGTCCTAGTGAGAACGTGGTAAGTGCCACCCGTCTTTGAGAGCCGTATAAATAGGGCACTGAGGAAACACACAGAGGAGGGAGGGAGGTGGAGGGGATAGCAAGCAACCCTCTCAAAAATGTGTAAAGTGTGTTTTGAAAAAGAACTTGGAATCAGATTAAAGGTAATTAGGGGAAAAGCAATTCAAGAAAACAGAATAACAGGTAAGGTAATTTAGTCCCTCACTGTTTTCCCTATTAGGTAGCTTCGGCTTGCTTTTTTTTTTTTGCGGTACGCGGGCTGTGGCCTCACTGCTGTGGCCTCTCCCACTGCGGAGCACAGGCTCCGGACGCGCAGGCTCAGCGGCCAT
>NW_006776339.1:0-802 GCF_000442215.2 Lipotes vexillifer | reverse complement strand
AGAAACGAAGACCCAACACAGCAAAAATAAATAAATTAATTAATAAACTCCTAACCCCAACATAAAAAAAGAAAGCTCACCTTAATTTTTAAATTTTAGACTCTTCCGTTAAAATCCTGGAAGGCTAATATAATGCTTTTCTCCTTCCCTCTTATTTTGTTCTTTTTCTTTTTTAGCTAGTCACTGAAATCTGCTTTATGTTATTTCTGGTGGAAAGGTGAGCAGGTAATGCAGTTCCAAAATATGAATAACTTTTGGAATTAATGAATCCCAAAGATTAGTATGAGAAAGAGGAATTAATCTTCAAAAAGTAGCTTATGAAATATATAAATTTATATAGCCTTTAGACATTTGTAATATTATAGCCCTGAGCTGCTGTTTAATTTCAAGTGTATCTGTCTTTTCATCCTAAGGAACTTGTAAACTTCCTAAGGTCAGGGACACTAGATCATGTCTATTTATTTCTGTTGCAGAGCTTTCTCTACTTGGGGTGTAATAATAATAATGGTGCAAAGAGTAGTCGATCTTAATTTTAATCCTTTTATTTTAAATTATTTTAGTGTAGTAGTAAAGTAATAGATATTATTTAAAATTACTTCAAGAGTATAGACCTTTAGTCTATTGAATACAGATCCATTAAATACTGGTACTGGTATTCTGTACTGTATTATGAAAAATATGATAGCTCACAAAGCTGAATATGTTTTTAGTTAAGGACATGAAGGAAAGAATGCAAATATGCAATGTATAGTAGATTTGAGTTTTTTAAAAAAATTTTATTGTCATTTTTTTTTTTTTTTTT
>NW_006776338.1:0-3607 GCF_000442215.2 Lipotes vexillifer | reverse complement strand
AGCAGCACTATTTACAATAGCCAAGACATGGAAGCAACCTAAATGGCCATTGACAGATGAATGGATAAAGAAGATGTGGTGTATATATACAATTAAATAGTACTCAGCCATAAAAAGAATGATAATCTCTAGGTCCATCCATGTTGCTGCAAATGGCATTATCATACTAAGTGAAGTAAGTCAGACAGAGAAAGATAAATATCATATGGTATCACCTACAAGTGGAACCTAAAAATATGATACAAATAACTTATTTACAAAACAGAAAGAGATGCACAGATATGGAAAACAAACTATGGTTACCAAATGGGAAAGGGGGGGACATAAATTAGGAGTTTGGGATTAAAAGATATACCACACTACTATATATACATAATAGATAAACAATGAGGACCTGCTGTATAGCACAGGAAACTATATTCAGTGTCTTATAATCACCTATAATGGAAAAGATTCTGAAAAAGAATATATCTACATATCTATATATATTAAGATATCTTAATCACTTTGCTGTACACCTAAAACTAACACAACATTGCAAGTCAACTATAATTCAATTTCAAAAAACCCAGAGAAGTTTTACTCATTGTTTCCCCACAGGAAGGGCACAGAGCTTGGTTGTGCATTGTCTCAGTCACTGAGGGCTTTGCATCATATTTCTTTAAGAGATCACAAATACAGGACAAACATTCATGAACAGAACATAAACTGGAATGGGTACAAGTGTGTCGGTTATTATCTTCCGCTTGAAAGAGCATTTGGTACAAATATGTTTTAGATATACTTGCCAGAAAAAAGGCACAGAGGTGGTTCTCAATGTATCACATCCCAGATTCCATAATTAAAACATCGTGGAATCAACTGTCTTCAATTCCATGTAAATTGACATTGCAACGACTGTTGACTGGCTCCAAACCAAGAATAAAGCACACATTTCCATGAATCCTAGACCCTAGTCGTCCTAGGTTTGCCATGTCAAAAAGCCAGTTGTTACAGACTTCCTTTTTCTGCATATTGATAAATGTTATTTTCTTAATAAGAAAGATTTGAAAAACTACCGTATCTTGCCACCCTTTGCCCCTACCAAATATTGTTTAGAGTTTTCCCTATCCCTCAAAACTTAGGCACATGAATAACTGAACAATGTTTGGGAGCTCTAGCCGTTTCTGTTGGTGGCCTACGTGTGTGCCCAGGCCTTACGATTTCTACACATGCCAGAGGCACCCACACCCTGATCCCTGGGACCTGTGCATATTATGTTCTTTGGGAAAAAAAGCGTTTTGCAAGTGCAATTAGGGTTATGAACCTTGAAACTGGGAGATTATTCTGGATTATCTGTGTAGGCTCAATTTAATCACATAATCCCGTAAAAGCAGAGAACTTTCTCCAGCTGAAGTTCAAGACATGCAACAGAAAGGAAAGGGAGAGAGATTCTAAGCAGGAGAGGGCCTAACCCACTGTTGCTGGTGGGTATCTTCATGAGAAGGAATGCGGGCAGCCTCTAGGTACAAAGGAAACCCCAGTCCTACAACTACAAGGAACGAAATTTGTCCAACAAACAGAATGAACTTAGAAACAGGCTTATCTCTGGAACCTCCAGGAAGGAACACAACCTAGCTGACACCTTGATTTCAGCTTTCTGAGACTCTAAGCAGAGGATTCACCAGAATCAAACTGTCCCCGGACTTCTGACTTTCTAACAGTGAGCCAGTAAGTGGGTGCGGTTTTAAGTTGCTAAATTTGCAGTCATTGTAGAAAACTAAAACACAGACCAACCTCCAATTGCCAAGGTCACATGTCTTTCTCTGAAGGCTCTCTCTGGCCTTTAGAGCCTACTCTGCACTAGCAGGAAGCAGGACACAAGTGTCAGGGAACTGATCACAGATGGAGATACTCCAGCTCCCTCACGTCTTCGGTGGGGTAACTTTGAGATGTGTGCTTGGCATTGCTGCCAGAGTTTCCTGACAGGGCTAAACTCCAGTGGCCCACAGGGGTGACATACTTGATAGTTCCTTTTTTTTTTTTTTTTTTGACTTCTTTCCCTTCTGCATATTACTTCCCTGATTTCTTGTGATGTTTCTCAGAATCTATTTCCAAATAAGCAACTTAAGTCCAGGTCTCAAGATCTACTTCTGGGGCAACCCTACCTAAGGCAGCACTATTCTTCCTATCTCATCTCTCCTATTAAATTTTAATCAGCTGATAACTATGGGAATATTAATAATGGCTAAATTTTTTCCAAGAATTTATTATATATCTTTGTGACAGCAAACACTTTACATCTTATTTAATCTTCTCAACAAAATCAGGAGGCTGGAACTGGACAATCCACCATTGAGTGGGTAAGAAAACTGAGGTTTAGGGATGCTATGCAACTGCTCAAGATTTCACATGGAATGCAAGAAAGAGATTCACACCATACCTACGTGATTCTAAAACCCATGCTTCTTAAAAAATGGTATTCTACTCCCGTCAGGCCTCTTTATTTCAGTGTATAAGCTAGAATACTGTTGAGTCCACAGGAATCATGGTATGAAATTCTCTTCAACAGATAGCGGGAAGTAGATACAGAGAGAAGAGCATTTTCCAGGGCTTCAGCAAACCCTGCTGGAGAAATGCTGCATTTGATCACAAGCTTCAGGGGCCATGGCTTTTTCACTGCTCTGTCCTCAGGAGCTGACAAAGATCCTGATACATTACCAATGCATGTTCACGGAATATACGGATGAATCTCTAGTCTCCTCAATGGATTACAGTTCCTTTACTTAGGGATCCTGTTCAGATTTCTTCTGTCTCATTTTCATTTTAATGAGTCCTATATCTCTGTAAGCTCTCATTAGGAACCTGCTGAAAGACTGTTTTGCCAGGCCAGTGACTTATATTTTCCAGGCTGACCTAAGGTATCTCTGCTAAGCCTCAGTGCAGGCAGCAGACAGTCAGGAAGAGCCAACATAGGACCCTCTGTCCTTCTGTATGGAAACTTGTCCTTCACTAGTGTATTCCCCAGAGGCTATTCTATAATACAACTGACACGAGCCAAACATTCATATGCATTGTCTTACGGCTTTACATAATCTCTCCTAAGTAGCAACCATGGATGGATGTTAGAATTGGGGAACATCAAGAAATGAAATGATTTACTCAAGACTGTACACTGAAACAATGACAATGCTCTAAAAACAATAACTTGCCCAATTACTCCTAGTTTAGGGCTCACTCTAATTACCAAAATGTGCTAAAGAGTAGAGTTTCTTTAAAAAAATTTTTTTTGAAGAAATGACACTGCACAAATTTATAACATCCACATAGGGTGTTTTAATAAGAAAATCATAAAGATACATATCTGTAGCCTTTGAATAAACTGGGTTTTCTTCCCCATGGACCCTACTGTAATTTATCTCCTGAATCAGACATGAGAAACTATTGAAGAAGGTAAGAGTAAAGTGTTATCTTTCAGGAGAAGAAAAATAGACCAAAAGTAAGAAAAGCAGAAAATAAGCTTAAATGAGACAAGTTTTATAAAATATTAAGCACAGTGGCTGGTAAAGGCTCCATAAATCTGAGCCTTAATTATTTGTGTGGTTTTTGGTTTTGTTTTTTTTTTTTT
>NW_006776337.1:0-209 GCF_000442215.2 Lipotes vexillifer | reverse complement strand
TTTAGTAAAGTTGGTTTCTGAAAGAGGGAACAAAGAAAGTTTGAAATGAGGCTTGTAAAAAAGGGAACCCTTTAGATTTAGACTTCTGTGTGCGCAAAATGCAAACACTGCATTGCAGTCTTTTTGATATTGAAATGCTTGATGCATGTTAGTTTCTCTGTGGTTTTATACAATTTAGATCACTTACAGAGGTTTTTGGTTGTTTGCTT
>NW_006776333.1:0-1016 GCF_000442215.2 Lipotes vexillifer | reverse complement strand
TTTTTTTTTTTTTTTTGCGGTACACGGGCCTCTCACTGTTGTGGCCTCTCCTGTTGCGGAGTAACAGGATCCGGACGCGCAGGCTCAGCGGCCTTGGGTCACCGGTCCAGCCGCTCCGCGGCATGTGGGATCTTCCTGGACTGGGGCAAGAACCTGCGTCCCCTGCATCGGCAGGCGGACTCTCAACCACTGTGTCACCAGGGAAGCCCCCACTTTGCAATTGGATCTTTTCGTTTTTTATTGGTGAATTTTGAGAGTTGTTTATATATTCCAGTTACTATCCTTTTGTTAAATATGTGATTGTATATATTTTCTTCCAGGCTCTTTACAGAGTTCTTCGGAGAGCAAAAGTTTCTAATTTTGATTAAGTCAAAACCATCAACTTTTTCTTTTTTAATGAATTATGCTTTAGTGTTAGGTCTAAGAACTTTTTGCCTAGACCTAAATTCCAAAGATTTTTTTTCTATGCTTTTTACAAAAAACTTATAGTTTTAAAATTTACATTTACATTTTATAGTTTTACTGTTTGTACCTGTAAGCATGATTCATTTTGAGCTAGTTTTTACATAAGGGGTGAGACTTCTTGTATTATTACCCTTTCTAGTCCCTTTGTTTCTGTCATCATTTATTCCTGTGAACTTTTTAGTGTGCAAGAAAATTTTAATATCTTTACTTATGCCATCATTACTTTCTACAGAAACACTTCAGCTATGTGACAAAGTTCACTCTACCATTTTACCATTACACATCCTAACCAAGATCTGATTCCTGGGATTCAGTTCTAATATCAAACATTTGAAAACTAAGACAGACCTGAGCCAAGTACTCCCTAAGAAACTCAGGTTTCTTCCCCTCCAAGAAGCTTACACTGAATAACCCACTTGGAAAGAAGATCTCTTTCATTCAAAAATCTATAACAGGGCTTCCCTTGTGGCACAGTGGTTGAGAGTTCACCTGTCAATGCAGGGGACACGGGTTTGTGCCCCAGTCCGGGAAGATCCCACATGCCGCGGAGC
>NW_006776332.1:0-776 GCF_000442215.2 Lipotes vexillifer | reverse complement strand
CTACCTTCTGTTGCTACCCATTCTATATTACCTTTGCATCAGCAAGCACCAGAGAAAGTCATGTTTCTTTTCTGGTGGGGTGATTCAAACTTCATTCAGAATGGGCCGGGGTCGTTATTAGTTCTGCTTGGAACGGTCGGTTTTAGTTTCCCGTAAGCTTAATAAAAGGACATTGTAATACTAAGAGACACCTAAGGAATCTTCTGTACTTGACATAGTCTTCATTACCTCCATTATGGAATAATTCCCCCATTTCTCTTTGGAAGTCACAAAAACTCTTACTTGACCAAACTTTAGGCAAACTCTTGAACGTTCCCCTAAGCCCATGTGTGCATTTGTAAATGAATCCTTTGCAAGAATCCTGTTAAGTCAGTTGAACAAGGGTCTCTCACTCTCCCCGTCTGATTACCATCCATATCTCATCAGGTATCTCACCCTCTGACATCCGAAGTAGATATCTGATCAGCCTGGCATGTATTCAGCAAAAATCCTATTAGAACAATTTACCAGAATCTCCCTTATTCTTGCGGGTTCTTCCTGTAATATTCTATCTTGGGACACACCAGGCCCACTGGCTAAAAATTCTTGCCCATGCCGTATTTGGAATAGGGCACAGCTCCAAAATGAGGTTTCTTATCTGCTACTGCGATAGTCCTGAATGGAATCTGTTTATACCAATTAAACTACTTCCCATCTATGGCTTTTTCGTGACTGTTATGGTACCATTACTTGCATGAGATCAGATTCTTCACTGGTGTCCTGGACTCCTAACTCAG
>NW_006776331.1:0-219 GCF_000442215.2 Lipotes vexillifer | reverse complement strand
GCAGGCTGCAGGTTCGTAGTTCCCGTTGTTTTTGGTGTCTGTTCCCAGTGGCTAAGGTTGGTTGGTTGTTTTTGGTGTCTGTTCCCAGTGGCTAAGGTGGGTTGTGTAGGCTTCCTGGTGGAGGGGACAAGTGCCTGTGTTCTGGTGGATGAAGCCGGATCTTGTCTTTCTGGTGGGCAGGTCCACGTCTGTTGGTGTGTTTTGGGGTGTCTGTGGACT
>NW_006776329.1:0-1243 GCF_000442215.2 Lipotes vexillifer | reverse complement strand
GTACCCCAAAAAAAAAAAAAAAAAAAAATGTTTTTATACTATGATGTTAACTGAAAGGGCAGGCTACAAAATTATAGGTATGACCATACCTATAGGAAAATATGCATAGATAAAAAGACAGGAGCAAAAAAATGGGCTAATTTTGGGTGGTCAGATTTAGGGCACATATTTTATTTTCCATTTTTATAGATTATTATATTCCTCAATTAGTATGTATACTTTTGGAATGAGAAAGGAAACTTCATTTATGAAACTTTGGAATTATCTTTTTTTTTTTCTGAAGCACATATCATGGGCACTACTCATCAGGCCTGACTTGGGTTATTTGGGGAGATTATAAATGATAACAATAAACTGCCTTTGTTTATTGCTTTATAATCTACAAGTTGCATTCAAGAATATTATTTCATTGAGCAAAGAGACAGGCATTTTCCTGAGGAAATTGTCAAAAGTTGGGGAAGCCAAGGAAAGAAGAACATTTTTAAAGGACTTCTAAGTGTAAGCAGATGTCTCTGGTGGTGAATTACCATCATCTGAGATGATGGAAGAGGAAGGGGGGTGGGGTAGAGGTGGGAAGAGCACAGAGCAATTACACGGGGCTATCACTGACCTGAGGGAAAAGGGGAAGAAATGGGATTTGGGGGCATGGGATTCTTATACATATTTCTGTGCCTTTCTATAATATCATCAACTTAGGTCAGGTTAGCAGTTGTTCATAAAGAGGTTGTTCACAGGGGGCAAAAGAGGAGTGAGGAGTAAGGAATCCCACTTCAGTGCCAGTGAGTAAGTGTAAGAGAAGGAAGGAGATAACCAAATACGCCAGTGGCATTTGTAAATCCATTATTTGTTAAGTCTGAAAACACATTGGGGAGTATGCAAGACGGGTTTAGATAAAGTCTATATCATATACATTTTAAGAGAAATGGAGTTTATTTATTCTAATATGAGTAGACTGTATTGACAGCAATAACGAAGATAAGGTGAATGAAAAAATATTTCTCAAAAGACTTACATTACATTATTTTACATTAAGATTATAAACACTGTTTTTTGTGGGGTTTTTTGCGGTACGCAGGCCTCTCACTGCTGTGGCCTCTCCCGCCGCAGAGCACAGGCTCCAGACGCGCAGGCCCAGCGGCCATGGCCCATGGGCCCAGCCGCTCTGTGGCATGTGGGATCCTTCCAGACCGGGGCACGAACCCACGTCCCCTGCATTGGCAGGCGGACTCTCAACCACTGCGCC
>NW_006776327.1:0-348 GCF_000442215.2 Lipotes vexillifer | reverse complement strand
TCTTCTTCTGGGACCCCTATAATTCAAATGTTGGTGTGTTTAATATTGTCCCAGAGGTCTCTGCGACTGTCCTCACTTCTTTTCATTCTTTTCTCTTTATTCTGTTCTGCAGTCTTATTTCCACCATTTTATCTTCCATGTCACTTATCTGTTCTTCTGCCTCATTTATTCTGCTATTGATCCCTTATAGAGAATTTTTAATTTCATTTATTGTGTTTTTCATCATTGCTTGTTTGCTCTTTAGTTCTTCTAGGTCCTTGTCAAACGTTTCTACTATTTTCTCCTTTCTATTTCCAAGATTTTTGATCATCTTTACTATCATTACTCTGAATTCTTTTTCAGGTAGAC
>NW_006776326.1:0-5264 GCF_000442215.2 Lipotes vexillifer | reverse complement strand
ACGTGGGCTCAGTAGTTGTGGCTCGCGGGCTCTAGAGTGCAGGCTCAGTAGTGTGGCGCACGGACTTAGTTGCTCCGTGGCATGTGGGATCTTCTCAGACCAGGGATGGAACCCGTGTCTCCTGCATTGGCAGGTGGATTCTTAACCACTGTGCTGCCAGGGAAGCCCTGTCCACTTGATTCTGATTCATGAAAACGAAGCTGTTTGAAGGTAAATCATGGTCTTTGCCCCCAAATCTGCCCTGTGAGGGTAGCATATAGCACATGGCAGTGGTGGCTTAGGCCCACATCTGTGAAATGGGAATAATACCAAGCTGGTTGATTTCATAGGAAAGTTGTAAGAACGAAAGCACAGAGAAACTTAATTCTCATAAGGAAAAGTGTACATTTACATGAGAAATAAGACATCAATATAAAATAAAGCTTAAGGAGACATTGAATATTAGCATTTCGCAAAACTCCCTTACATCCTGATGACACATGTTAATACAGGTCATAAGTGCATCCATCGCATAAGGTATTTGACTTAAATAAGTAATTACATGCACACTTTCGTGCTCGTCTTTGTACCAGCACGAGAAGAGCAGAAATAGGAACAGAGCAGACTGAGCATGGCAAATTAATTACAAATATAATTCTGAATTCTTACCTTAGCCAGATTATTGTTTTATTCAGGGTTCACTTACAAGAACACTCTGCTGTAAATTGCTTATTTTGATAAAGTACATCTTTAATTCGATCGTAGTTGCCATTTGTGATGCCATTCTTAATTTACATTTTCATTTGTTCTTCTTTAGCAAATGAAACCTATTACCGCCATAAATTGATTTCAGAATTCATATGTAGATATTTTCTAAAAGGAACACGCTTTTAGTTACATAAAGTCTAATTCATTTTTCTGTCTTTTCGTAGTGACGAATAAATGACTGTTTTCTACTGCTTCTAATGGGTTTAATGAATTTCTGAAAATCTGCTATCAGGATTGGTAATGTTTCTATCGTGTTACTAGCAATGATTATGAAAAATAGATCGGAACACTCTAATATTTTACAGTTTAGTAAAACGTTTCCCTCAAAATGTTTTCTGCTGGGTAGAGACATAAAGTTTGCTTTCTGATGACATGGGAAATACATAATTGATGAGTAAAAATATATAATAGAATATAGTGAACTCAATCATTAGATATACAATATGGAGACTTTGTAAGTTATTTAATAAAAATTACATATGATTAGGACATTTAGAGCCTACTTACGTTTTTCCCATATAACTTCATTTTAACCTTGGATATTTTGTCTAGAGTATCAAAACATCAGTAAAATTTTCAGTGTCGCTGATAAGGATTTCGGACGTATTCAGAATGGTGTGAGAGCAAGGAACATTGTCCTAATGATACCCATGTTCCGGTTAAATGTCAGTAGAAAAACTTTTAAGTTGTGGAGAACATTTGTAGATCTTTTCCCATGGACACAACCAAAGTTGGTTTCTTGTTTAACATTTGTATTAATGTTTGTGTTGCCAGCCTCAAAGCATGTTGACGTTTTTGACAGCCATCCCAGCTAGGTTCACATTAGCCAAAAAGCCTAGGTCACAAAGAACACATGCGCTCTTTCTGTCCCTTTCCTGAGTTGAAATCACAAGAGCTTGCAGTTACCTGCCATTGTGTGAAGCTCTCCTTCACCATCTGTAGTGTCCTCAGGGTTTCTTTATTGTGGAGAAATAAAGGGAGTGGGAGGATGGAGTTCATGTAACATTATCAAAATTCATGTTCTATCATATTTTAGAAAGTAAGAAAAAAATTCTGTTTTGGAACAGAAGAACATTATTGGTGCATCACAATGGAACACAATGGTCATCCTCCAGCAGAGAGTAAATGTTATAATGTAACCTGTCAGCTATGTGAATTGGAAATAGTAAGTCACAGTTCTTTAGATCCAAACAAAAAGAGAAACTCTGAACTCCAACCTGTAGATTTAGAGATTAACCAAGAATAACCATGACACTCATGAAATCCCTGGGTGTAATGAGCACCGGTTAAATCTTGTTACATGGATGGATTTGGTCTTCTGCTCTTTAACTTCAAGTACATCTGTAGGCATGGAAAACGGAAAGTTTGAGTACTGGTGCTAACCAGTACTAAACTCTTAGTTAGGACTCCAGCTCATAATACCACCCGCCACCAGTTTCTAAGGGAAACACTGGCTTGCTTGATTCCATTTCCTACTTGTTGTTTAGAATCAATGTGGCAATGTAAGTGAATAACAGGAGTCCAAAATAGTTTCTATTGAAATCCAAGGGTAAGGCAGGAATATTTATTTAAGCATATAATCATGCTGTATGGCCCCGGGAAGGGCTCCGTGAATAATTGCATGGAGTTAAGTTTTATACACTATAATAGTCCTTGAAGTCTCTGGTGCTTTTTCCTCCTAACGAAAGGCAAATGCAAATATATCATGACTTTCACGAAGGAAGATTTCCTTCTGCATGTAAATTCCAACCCAGTGAATATGTGGGCCCTCAGCCAGGTAATCAGCCAAGGACATTTTTTTGAGGACTTACTATGTATAGAATACTGAAGTAAGCCATAAATCAGACCTGTTTGGGACAAGATTTTTCCTTGCTTACAAAAAATGTACCAGTTAAATACTATATCATTTCAAGCACCCTAAATCATTCCATGAATTTCCAAAAGCTTTGGGAAGATTGGAAAGCTTTGTGGATAACAGGTCTGCTCACATTCTAAACAGCTAAGTATGGTGCAATATGTAGTATAGTTATGACATTAAAAGCATTTTATGTATGTAACATGACACGGAAACACATTGTTTTGCTACTAAACATTGCAGGAATTGCAGGAATTCACAGGAAATATCTGAAGCACTTGACCTAATAAGACGTATTTCTTTCTTTATTCTTGTTTTTTAAAAATCCCTTTAGAGCCCCTGGGTGAGTCCAAGGTTTCCTACTTGCATGTGGCTTCAGAAGGCTGAATCCAGAGTGAGCAGTCACCATTACCCTCCTGAAGATGGATGGCCAGGGATATTTTTCTTGCCCATCTCATCTGGGTCATCACCCTTCCAAGAGCATTCTTCTTTTTACCAAAAAAAGTGTGGTATATGATAGAGATGCATCACTTCATTTTATATAATGGAGAAAAGGCCAACTCTTTAGCAGATGGTATTGCAACACTGGGTCATAATAGAGAAAAAACCAAATTCCTACATTGCACCATAGAACAAGTTGGACTCCACGTAGATTAAAGAGGGATTAAAAGATGACTGCAAAGCTAATAGAACAAAATGTAGGTAAGGGTCTGTACCCCTTAAACATAACCCCCAAATAATGTCTTAATCAGGTTGAGAAATGATGGCTGTGGCTACATTAAAATGTAGAATTTTCTAGTCAGTGAGCAGCACCTTAAAGCTAATAGAGAGTGACAGACTAGAATAGCTTTTAGCAAAGCATAAAATTAATGACATTACTATAGAAACATTCCCGGGAACTACAAATCAACAAATGAAAGACAGGAAACTCAATATAAAAATGAGCGAAGAATAAGAATGTGATCTACAAAGAGAAAAGCCGAGTAGCTAATTAGAATAGAAAGTGATGCTCAAACTTACTAATGGCTGAGAAATGAAAATTAAAATGAGATATATTATATTGCTAAGAATTCATAAGATTGTTAATTCCAAATGCCAGCAGAGCTATAAACTGATTGAACCATTTTGGAGAGCAGAGTCTCTAAGTACTGAGTTAGTAAAGTTAATTATTTGGCCTATGGCCCAGCAATCCCACCTTCATACCTATGTCCCAGAAAACTTTCTTTGCAGATCCACAAGGAGACAAGATTTAAGATATTTATTTCATTATTGTTTGCAGTAGCAGGAAGTTGGTTACACAGGTACCCATCTCTAAGGGAGTCAATGAGGTAACTTTGATAAACACATAGTATGGAGTATATCAGTTAGAAGCAACTCACTGGATGTGTATAGAGCTAGGATAAGTCCTTAAAATACAGCAGAAAGGGGAAAATAAGAGCTATAGCACAATGCCATTGAAATATACGTTAAAGCATGTATATATACATATACGCATGCATACATGTGTACATACATATTAAAGGGCATATATTAAATACTAAAAGAGTGCCAATTTAGGAGGGCGTAATGGGAGTGGGTTTAGAGATAAAGGAATAGGTAAAGGGATAAAATGAATAAATAATTCAAGAAAAGGAGACTCACTCCTGTTGTTTGTGCGTCAATAGTTTATTCCCCTATTTACTGAATAGAAATCTATTATATGGATGTACCATGATTGGTTTATCCATTCACCCATTGAGATACATTTTAGTTGTCTCCAGTTTTTGGCTGTTACAAATACAGCTGTCATGGATATTCATGCACAAGTCTTTGTGTGGACGTATATTTTCATTTCTTTGGGGCCAATATCTAGGGTTGGAACCGCTGGGTCACATGGTCTGTGCCTGTCTAATACTTTTTAAAACTACCAAACTATTTTCCAAAGTTGTAACATTTCATGTTTCTATCAGCAGTCCATACCAGTTGTAGTTACCTCACATCTTTAGTGAAATTTTGTATGGTCAATCTTTATTAATTTTAGACATTATGTTGGGTGTATAGTTGTTTCTCATGATTTTAATTTGAATTCCCCTTTGGTTATCTTCTCAGATGTTTATTTGCCTTCTATGTGTCTTCTTTGGTGAAGTGTCTATTCAAATATTTTGACTCTTTTTTGATTGGATTGCTTTATTATGGAGTTATAAGAGAATTTTTATAAATTACCGATACAGATCTTTTGTTAGATATATGTTTTGCAACTATTTTCTCTCAGTTTGAGGTTTGCCTTTTCATTTTCTTAATAGTGTCTTCTGAACAACAAAACTTTTTAATTTCACTAAAGTCTAATTTATGGATCTTTTAATTTTATAGTTTGTACCTTCTGTTTCAAATTTAAGAAATCTTTGACAAACCCAAGGTCACTAAGATCCTCTCCTGTGCTTTCTTAGAAGGTTTTACATTTAGTCTTAAGAGCCACTTGGAGTTAATTTTGTGTGTGTGTTTATGGTGTAAAGTAATAAGGGTCATTGGATTTCATTTTTATAGTTGCTTAAGGTAATTAATATGAGACTTTTGGTTTTTTGTAGAAGATGTTGGGGGTAGGAGTTTATTAATTTATTTGTTTTTGCTGTGTTGCATCTTCGTTTCTGTGCGAGGGCTTTCTCTAGTTGTGGCAAGCGGGGGC
>NW_006776324.1:0-223 GCF_000442215.2 Lipotes vexillifer | reverse complement strand
CCCGGCTTAGTGTTATTGTATGGTTAAGGATTAGGGCATGAGTTAGGGTAAGGCTTCGGGTAATGGTTATAGTTAGGATTAGGGTTAGGTAACGGGGATGGTTTAGGGTACAGGTTAGGGTTCAATAACGGTTTAGGGTTAGCGTACGTATTAGGGAACATGTTAGTGTTAGTGTACGGGTTAGGATTAGGGCATGGGTTAGTGTAAGGCTACGGGTAAGGTT
>NW_006776323.1:0-399 GCF_000442215.2 Lipotes vexillifer | reverse complement strand
GAGCTCGTGCCGCACCTGCACAACCTGCACACGGAGCTCTTCACCACCACCACGCGCCTCCCTTCCTACGCCACGCGCTGGCCGCCGCACCCGCCCCCTGGTGCCCCCGGCACTCGCCGCCGGCCGCCTCCGGCCACCCTGCCGCCCGAGCGCAAGCCTGAGCCGGGCCCCCGGCCTACGACCGCTTCCCCGGGGACTCCCGAGACTACTCCACGGAGCTCAGCGTCACCGTGGCCGTGGGCGCCTCCCTCCTCTTCCTCAACATCCTTGCCTTCGCCGCCCTCTACTACAAGCGGGACCGGCGGCAAGAGCTGCGGTGCAGGCGGCTCAGCCCCTACGGCGGCTCGGGCTCCGGCGTGCCCGGCGGGGCCCCCCTGCTCCTTGCTGCCGGCCGTGAGC
>NW_006776322.1:0-452 GCF_000442215.2 Lipotes vexillifer | reverse complement strand
CAATCAGAATGTCGTCTGCATATTGAAGGAGGGTTTCCTTTTCCAGAGGTAGAACTTTTATGTGTTTAGGTAAGCTTTCCCCAAAGAAGGTGTGGGAAATTTTGAACCCTTGGGGCACGACGGCCCGGAAGTATTGTTTCTGTTGTATGTTGAGTCCTGCCACTCACAAGCCAAAATTTCTTGTGACCCTGGGACTAATGGAATACAAAAGAAGGCATCATTGAAGACTAATAGAGAATACCATGTCCTGGTGGTTGGTAGAATGACCAGCAGAGTGTAGGAATTAGGAACTCCTGGAGGTACATCCTCGGTGGCTTCACTGACTGTCCTGACATCCTTCCCCAAGTCCCCAGCAGCCCATGGGTCTCTCCTGGTCATACCAATCCCAGGATATGGAGCTCACCTGGACAGGTACCCCATTCCCACCCCGTCACACGGGGCTCTCCTGGTCA
>NW_006776321.1:0-214 GCF_000442215.2 Lipotes vexillifer | reverse complement strand
TAATTTGATAATTTAACCCTTACATGCTTTATAATTTATCATAACTTTTATATTTAAAATTTCACAACTGTTTTGCGGTTGTAATAACAGCACAGGAAATAACTAGTTGAAAATGAATAAAATAGAATTCAAAAATGGGAAAACTACAATGATAAAAGAGAACAGAATCATCATATATATGACCTCATATAAATAACCTCAAGATGCAATTTTG
>NW_006776319.1:0-249 GCF_000442215.2 Lipotes vexillifer | reverse complement strand
TGCATCAGGAAACAGAAAGCACCCTATTTGAAAATTCAGGTCAGTTTAGTTCAGGATAGAGACGGGAGCCTGGGAGAGAAGAATCATTTCTCAGCCTCTGGCTTGGTCTTAGTGTGGCCGAAAGAGTCCAAGTCTTCAGGGTGTGAGGTTTCTGACCCAGGTGTTTCATGTAGTTCCAGACCCATTTCTCCTTTGGGTTGGCACTGATGTCCTTGGCCAGTTTGGTTCTGAAGCTGTGGATGAAGGTGG
>NW_006776318.1:0-629 GCF_000442215.2 Lipotes vexillifer | reverse complement strand
CCTCCCGTCCCCTTAGGTGTCTGTGGTCCCCCACTGGTGCCTGGTAGGTGCCCTAGTTGTGAGAAGACACGAATTCTGCGTCCTCCCAGTACGCCAACTTGACTCTGCCTCCATCTATCTTTTTCTGTTTTGTTCGTTTTCTGTTTTTGCTGTGAGTTAATAATAATAAAGAACACAGGGAATTCCCTGGTGGTCCAGTGGTTGGGACTCGGTGCTTTCACTGCTGTGGGCCTGGGTCCAGGTTCAATCCCTGGTTGGGGAACTAAGATCCTGCAAGCTTCGTGGGCACAGCCAAAAGAGAAAAAAAGAACCCAGTGCCTACCAGTACTCGTTGGTGCTAAGTGGCCAACATTTTTACCCACCTTTGCTTTTGTAATATCAGCGTAAATGTAAGTAGTGGAAAAAAGGCAAATAATATTTTGGTAATATTATAAAAATAGTTTTGACCTTGCAGATCCCCTGAAAGGAACTTGGGGTCACCCAAGATTTTCAGATTATACTTTAAGAACTATTGAGTTATATAGTTATTTTCCTGTTCCTTCCTCCTAATTAAAAACACTTTATTGAGGGCTTCCCTGGTGGTGCAGTGGTTGAGAGTCCACCTGCTGATGCAGGGGACATGGGTTCGT
>NW_006776317.1:0-303 GCF_000442215.2 Lipotes vexillifer | reverse complement strand
TTTTTGGCCAAGGGCATCCTGGTCGGCATTCTGCCTATTTTCATAGGCTTTAAATGCAATTCTTAACCACCTCCTGAAATCGGTACTCTGCAATTCTGCCTCACTTTCAAGTTCTCTTCGTAGCCTAACTTCAGTATATTTTTGGACGAAAGCTGTCATCTATAACTCTGCATGTTTGTGAACTACAGTGGCCCTGAGCTCCTTTCCTCCCCTCGCTTACTTGTGAGCTGGCCGCCATCTCGCAGGATTGCTTCAGAGCCTAGTATGGTTCAGGCACGGCATGCTGAGGCTTTGGTTCATTCT
>NW_006776316.1:0-11468 GCF_000442215.2 Lipotes vexillifer | reverse complement strand
AATAAGGTTATTAAAATAAAGAGTAATTATTAAGAAAAAAATTAAAAAAAAAAAGACGGACAGGTAGAACCCTCGGACAAATGGTGGAAGCAAAGCTGTACAGACAAAATCTCACACAGAAGGATACACATACACACACAAAAAGGAAAAGGGGAAAGAATAATAAATCTTGCTCTCAAAGTCCACCTCCTTAATTTGGGATGATTCGTTGTCTATTCATGTATTCCACAGATGCAGGGTACATCAAGTTGATTGTGGAGCTTTAATCCACTGCTTCTGGGGCTGCTGGGAGAGATTTCCCTTTCTCTTCTTTGTTCTCACAGCTCCCAGGGCCTCAGCTTTGGATTTGGCCCCGCCTGTGTGTGTAGGTCGCCGGAGGGCTCTGTTCTCTGCTCAGACAGGACGGGGGTTAAAGGAGACTCTGATTCGGAGGCTGTGGCTCACTCAGGCCGCGGGTAGGGAGGGTCACGGAGTTCCGGAGCTTGCCTGCGGCGGCAGAGGCCGGCGTGACATTGCACCAGCCTGAGGCCCGCTGTGCGTTCTCCCGGGGGAGTTGTCCCTGGATTCCGGGACCCTGGCAGTGGCAGGCTGCACAAGTTCCCCAGAAGGGGGGTGTGGATAGTAACCTGTGTTTGCACACAGGTTTCTTGGTGGTGGCAGCAGCAGCCTTAGCATCTCATGTCTGTCTCTGGGGTCCATGCTTTTAGCCACGGCTCGCGCCCGTCTCTGGAGCTCCTTTAAGCAGCGTTCTTAATCCCCTCTCCTCGCGCATCAGGAAATAAAGAGGGAAGAAAAAGACTCTTGCCTCTTCGGCAGGTCCAGACTTTTCCCTGGACTCCCTCCTGGCCAGCCGTGGCGCACTAACCCTCTGCAGGCTGTGTTCACGCCGCCAACCCCAGTCCTCTCCCTGCGCTCTGACCGAAGCCCCGCCCGCTCTGGCGGGGGAGCAGACAAGCCGACAAGCCTCTCAGGCTGGGAAGGGGCTTCCTAGTGTGTGGACACTTTTCCTCCTTCACACCTCCCTCCCACTGGTACAGGACCCATCCCTATCCTTTTGTCTCTGTTTATTCTTTTTTCTTTTGCCCTACCCAGGTACGTGGGGGGGGGGTTTCTTGCCTTTTGGGAGGTCTGAGGTCTTCTGCCAGTGTTCACTAGGTGTTCTGTAGGAGTTGTTCCACGTGTAGATGTATTTCTGGTCTATCTGTGGGGAGGAAGGTGATCTCCGCTTCTTACTCTTCCCAAGATAACGTTATTTCTGTTATGAAGGAAAGCAAAGAAAGTTTTCTTTATGTTTTCAAATTTAGTGCCAAAATATAAGATATTATTTGAGATTACACTTTTTAAGAGTAAAACTGTAGCAAACATTAATTAAAATGGACAAACCGAAACTTACACAAATGGCAAATAAGCACTTTAGAGTATCTATATTGTCCATATGTATCAAAATTCTAATAAAAATTTTCTCTAGGTTTCTGAGTTAAACAAGACACTGATTTCCTTGATCTTCCAATATTTCTCCAATAAGCTTATAAAAGTTTGGAATTCTGAAATATTATCTTTATTTAAACATATACATTTTTAGTTTTAGTAGGATATTTACACACTACTGATTTACCAAAGTGTTTGCTTCTTCCTGTCTTCAATCTACTCACATACTGATAAAAGAATATATTCATCTCTGTGGGAAACTGTCTATTCCTCATTTTTAGCTCACTCAGTTTGGATGGACTTAACCTGTTCTCAGTTTCACAAGCAGGCAATTTTTTTTCCTAAAGGAACAAAATCATCCTATCCCCTTGACCACAGTTCATCCTGTTATCATTAGTGTAAGAGAAAGACAGACTCAGGACACCTACTTATTCTTCCTACTAGATAGGAGGTTAAAGTGACATTACGCTTGACATTGCTGTAGCTACCCTAGGGCTAAGGGAAGAAGCTTGCTGAAAATAAGATGGACACAAGGAAAAGAACATAAGCTATGAGATGTAAAATTGCTTAGGAATGGAGTGGCCTAACTGATAATGAGCTACTTGAGCATATCATGGAGTAAAATGATGTGATGTAGTACTCTAAGTAGATATCAGAAGATAATTCCAGGCAGAGGAAGCAGAACTGGTGTAGGTGGGAATGGGCTTATTGTCAAATTTGGCCTAATGTCCAAAAAATAAAGGTTACTGTATATCTAAACTAGCGGGAAGGTAATAAAATCAGAATCATGAGGAGATGCAGATAACAACCATGCTTGTAGGCCATCGAAAGATTTTGATTTTATTCAAAAATAGGTAGTGACTAGAAGATTTTGAGTAGTGGAATGACATGATCCCATTTACATCTTTAACTTGATAGTCAGAACCCTAACTGGAGAAGAGTTCTGGGGTGGAGTAGGGAGAGTTGCAAGACAAACATGGAAGCAGGAAATCAGTTCAGAGTGTAGTGCAGCTTTCCTATTGAAAGAAAGGGTGCTCTTATTGAAATAAATAAATATTCAGAATAAGATGTGAATTGTGAAGAGTCTAGAAATGTGATGGCAATTATGAGTTCTTGTTTTATTTCTGCTGCCATCACATCCAAATATTAGCTGCATTAATGTGAAAACACAGAGATACTGTTTAGGAACTAATGAACACTTTATGTAGTATAAGCTGTGGGAGGTGCAAGATATTTAATAAAGAAAAAATGTCCATCACTGTACTCTGATTACACCTGCAACATTTTGATTAAATTGCTTGTATTAAATATGAGCTAGAAAATTGCTGATATAATATGAAACTTGAAAGTATGATCTAAAATGCATTTAACCTGCAGAAAACTAATGAAGCAATTGATAATAAGATGGAATAATTTGGTGTTTACATAGTTGCAAGTGGGCAGCTTCCAGACACTAAATTAGGAGAATTAGAACACTAAGTGCTATTTTTAGAACAGGTTTTCTAACATGGGAAATCTAAGCAGTGTAAAGAAATTCAGACTGAATTATTTTTTAGAAATCACATAAGGACATGGTTATTGACACTATGTCTCTCTAAAATTAACTTGTTAATTGCATGCTTAGATATTTATTAGGTTATAAGCTTTATAAATTGTATCTCTGGAATGAAATCAAAACATTGTATTTGTGTAGGTGCGATACGTAAAATTTTTTTCAAGCAAATGTTTAAGGAGATGCAGTAAAATTAATTTTCCTCTAGTGGACTCGGGGAATATTTGTTTTTAGGATTAAAAGAAAAATATTCTCCTCTAATCCATTTTAATCTCAGAGAAAGATGATTAATGGGTACTTGTGCATTTTTGAACAAGGAAATTGATCTTTTATATCTTCCCTCACTTAAGAACATCACCAGCTCCAAAGCATGTACATCAGCTTTGTAAGGATACAAAGCCAATCATACCTCACATCTTGACATCTCAGAATGGCAATCATTCTCATACCTATTTAATTAACACAGAATACAGAACACAAAGAGTCTCATGGTTAGGACCATCTTCATGATGTAGGATTAAGCATTAGTGGCCATTCTGGATATGCAACCTCTCTCTCAACTTTATGGAGGAGTAAAACATATCAATTATCAGTTTTAGTTTTGTTTCATATATATGTGTATATATATGAAAATATATACAGATTGTTTCATACATACTTTATTTACATATATATAAGGTGAGATGTAATCCCATAACATAAAACTTACCTTTTTAAAGTGTAAAATTTAATGGTTTTTAGTACCTTCACAAAGTTGTGTAACCATCACCACTATCTAATTCTCCATTTTTAACACCCCAGAAGGAATGAGGTACCCATTAGCACCTATTCCATATACACCTCTTCTGCCTGGCAACTGATCATTTACTTTCTATCCCTATAGATTTGCCTGTTCTGGACATTTTATATAAACAGAATCCTGCAATGTCTGGCCTTTTGTGTCTAGCTTCTTTCACTTAACATGATATTTTCAAGATTCATTGTTGCTGTAGCATCTGTCAATAATTCCTATATTTTTATGACTGAATAACATTATTATATGGATATACCATATTTTATTTATAGATTCATCAATTGACAGATATTTGGATTGTTTCTACCTTTTGGCCATTATGAAAAGTACTGCTGTAAAAATTTGTACACAAGTTTTCACGTGGATCTATGTGTTCAGTGTTTTCTGGTGGACTTTCTGGGAATTGCTGGACCATTAAGTAACTTTATGACAAACATTTTGAGGAATTTTCAAATCGATTTTCTAAACAGCTGTAACACTTTGTATTCCCACAAGCAATAAATGAGGGTTCCAATGTTTCCACATCCTTGCCAAAACTTTTTAATTTGCATTAAAAAATATTATAGCTATCCTAGTAGGTCTGAAGTGCCATCTCATTGTGGTGGTTTACATTTGCATTTCCCTAATAACTAATGGTGTTGAATATCTTTTATGTGCTTATTGGCCATTTGTATATCTTCTTTGGATAATGTTTAACCCAAGGGCTTTGTCCCATTTTTAATAGGATTGTGTCAAGAGTTTAGTTAAACTACTCCATGGTATTACTGCTTTGGTGTCCATTTTGTTTGGCCAAGAAACCTGCAGTGACTTTAAACTGACACTAGCCCCCTCATTCAAGCACATGCCCTAAACAGCAGCCTGCAGAGTCACAAGCAAATGTAAATTCCTTATATGATTGCCCAGCAGCCCTTGTGATTAAACAGTCTCTTCTGCCTTTCACTGCCATTTGTTTATGCTCCCCTAGGTAAGACCTCCATATAACTTACCAAAACCCTGCTCTTTTAGTTTGAATTAACCAATCCAGCCCTAGCCCAGGAACCCCAAATCACTCTATCCATGGACTCTAATAAACGCATGTGCTCCAGGTCCTGCCTCTCTCTTTCTGTACTCTGTCCTGATCTCCCCTTCAGGTCCCTCAGATTATACCAAATATTCCCTCCAGGACTTGTGAGTAATAAACTTCTCTACTTCAGTTCCTCTTGTGGTCTTTTGTTGAATGGTGACGTACCGTCTGGCACCTTCTCCTCCCCTTGATAAAGGTTAACTTGACAAATTCATAATAGGTTGCTAGTCTTACAACTTCTGTCTGTTTTCATATCTAAAACAGAGTTTCTTATAGAGAGTATATAGAGGGATCTTATTTTTTAATCCATTCCTAAATCTCTTCCTTTTAATTGAAAAATTTATTACATTTACTTTTAAAGTAATTACTGTTAAGGACTTCTTTCTGCCTTAGCTATTTGATTATTGTATGTTGTATTTTTTTTTGTTTCTCAATGTCTCCATCACTGTCTTTTTGTAATTAGTTAATTTTTTGTTGTGTAAAATTTTGATCCCCCTCTACTTTCCTTTTATGTGTGTGTGTGTGTGTGTGTGTGTGTGTTAACAACACAGTTTGAATTCTACCAACTAAATTTCAATAGTGTACAAACATTTTGTTCCTATACATCTCCTCCTTACCTCCTTTATATTGTTATTCTCACAGATTAATGCTATATATGTGTGAATATTAGTCTAGATTTATAATTATTATTTTATGTATTTGCCTTTCAGTCATATAGGAAATAAAGAGGAGTTATAAACTAAATGTAAAATAATACTAACATTCATATTTACATATACAGTAAGTCTGCTACATGAGTTCCATTCTGAGAGCACGTTCGTAAGTCCAATTTTTTCATTAAGTCCAAAAAAGTTAGCCTAGGTACTCAACTAACACAATCAGCTATATAGTACTGAACCATGATAGGTTTATAATACTTTTCACACAGAAGTAAAGTACACAAAAGCACAACCACTTGTAGAGGATGCACGCATGTGACAATGTACCCCAGACATGTGAACTAACTTACGTGATTGGACATCTGAATGCACATTCGCATCTTTGAAAGTTCACAACTTGAAGGTTCATATGTAGGGGACTTACTGTACAGTAACCTTTATTAAAGTCCTTTATTTCTTAATATGACTTCAGATTACTGGCTAGTATCATTCCATTTCTGTGTGAAGGGCTGCCTCTAGCATTTAATATATGAGAGGTCTACTAATAATAAAATTTCTTAGCTTTTGATTATCTGAGAATGTTTTAATTTTTCTCTCATTCTTGAAGGATGGTCTTCCAGATACAGAGTACTTGTTTGTCTTTTGTTTGTTTTTGTTTTAAACTTAAAAGACTTTATGTCATCCCATTTCTTCTGGCCTCCATGATTCCTGGTGATAAATCAACTTTTAATCATACTGATGGCCCCTGGATGTATGATTCACTTTTCTCTTGCTGCTTTAAAACTTCTTCTTGTTTTTGTCTTATGGTGATTTGACTATAACAGGTCTGTGTATCAGACTCTTTGAGTTTTTCATGTATGGAGTTCATTGAGCTTCTTGGATGTGTATATTCATAGATTTCATCCAAGTTGGAATGTCTCCTTCCACTATTTCGTCAAATATTTTTCTGCCACTTTTTCTCTTCTCCTTCTGGAACTCCAGTGATCCATATATTGGTGCACTGTGTGGTACCCAACAGGTTCCGTGGTTCTGTTCATTTTTTCTTAATTTCTTTGCCTGCTCTTTGTAGTGTCTTATTATCTTCAATTTTCCTGATTCTTTATTCTGCCTGCTCAAATCTGCTGTTGAATCCCTCTAGTGAACTTTTAATTTTAATTATTTTACTTTCAGTTCCAGAATTCTATACTTTAAGGCCCAGAAATTCTATTTAGCTCTTTTTACAATTTCTCTTTGTTAACATTCTCTGTCTGTACATACATCTGTTCCCTAAGTTTCTTTCTTTTCCCATTTTTTTTTTCCTAGCACACTGAGCATATTTAAGATAGTTGATATAGGTTCTTTGACTAGTAATGTCAATGTCAGAGTTTCCTAAGGGATGGTTTGTGTCTTTTCCTGTGAGTGATTCATATTTTCCTATTTCTTTGTACACTTTGTGGGTTTTAAATGATAACTGGATGTTTTGAGTATCATTAATGTGGTAACTCTGGAAATCAGATTCACCCCCTCATCAGGGACTGCTTTTTTTCCACTTGTTGAGGGATACAGTCATCCATTTGCATAGTGACTTTCCAAACTAATTTTGCCTAGTCTGTATATATTGTTGTGATGGGTCACTGATGTTTCTGTTCCATTATCTCTTCAGTCAGGCTGTTACCTACAAGGGATGTCCTTAAATGTCTGGAGCCATAAATAAATGTATAAATAATTTAATTAAAAGTGTGTTGGTTTCTTTGAATCTTACAGTAGATAGTGCTGGGGAACCTGCTGCCAGCAGAGGAGGCCAAAACAAAAGCACGAGCCTACACTGATGCATTGAAAATGACAAATTCACCAAAACACACAACCCCAATTTTGGAGGACAAGGTTTTTACTCTCCATTCTTTTCTTTCTTTAAATTGTAGCATAGTTGATTTACAATGTTGTGTTGCACATGTACAGCAAAGTGATTCAGTTATACATATATTCATTCTTTTTCAGATTCTTTACCCATATAGGTTATTACAGAATCTTGAGTAGAGTTCCCTGTTCTATAAAGTAGGTCCTTGTTGGTTATCTATTTTATATATAGTACTGTGTGTATTTTAATCCCAAGCTCCTAATTTATTCCTCCCTACTACATTCCCCCTTTGGTAACCATAAGTCTGTTTTTGAAATCAGTGAGCCTGTTTCTGTTTTGTAAATAAGTTCATTAATATCATTTTCTAAAATTAGATTCCACATATGAGTAATATATGATATTTGTCTTCCTCTGTCTTACTTATTTCACCTCGTATGATAACCTCTAGGTCTATTCATGTTGCTGCAAATGGCATTGTTTTGTTCCTTTTTATGGCTGAGTAATATTCCATTGTACTATGTACCACATCTGTTTTATCCATTTATCTGTCAATGGACATTTAGTTGTTTCCATGTCTTGGCTGTTGTAAATAGTGCTTCAGTGAACATTGGGGTGCATGTGTCTTTTTGAATAATGCTCTTCTGCAGATATGTGCCCAGGAGGGGGATTGGTGGATCATATGGTAGCTCTATTTTGAGTTTCTTAAGGAACCTCCATACTGTTCTCCATAGTGGTTGTACCAATTTACATTCCCACCAACAGTGTAGGAGGGTTCTCTTTTCTCCACACCTTTTCCAGCATTTATTGTCTGCAGACTTTTTGATGATGGCCATTCTGATCGGTGTGAGGTGATAACCTCATTGTAGTTTTGATTTGCATTTCTCTCATAATTAGTGATGCTGACATGATCTTTTCATGTGCTTTTTGGCCATCTGTGTGTCATCTTTGGAGAAATGTCTATTTAGATCTTCTGCCCATTTTTGATTGGGTGTATTTCTCTAATAAGTAGTGATGTTGAGCATCTTTTCATGTGCCTGTTGGCCATCTGTATGTCTTCTTTGGAGAAATTTTGGTCTTGTGCCCATTTTTTGATTGGTTTTCTTTTTTTTTTTTTGATACTGAGCTGTGTGAGCTGTTTGTATATTAGTATATTCTGGGAATTAAACTCTTGTCGGTCAAATCATTTGCAAATATTTTCTCCCAGTCTGTAGGTTGTCTTTTTACTCTCCATTCTGACACCAGCCATTCTAAGAATGTAGGCCACCATCCTTATGGCCCGAGTAAACCTGAGAAATGGTGAATGGTAGCAGGTTTGCACATTCTTCTCTCTTACCAGAGTTATGCAGACTCTCCCTTCATCAAGCACTCCCCTGGTTGCTCTAAGTGTCTGATCAGGTTCTGGAGCTCCAAAATAGTTGATTCTTATAAGTTTTACAACTTAATTGCTGTTTTGGTGTTAAGACTGACTCCTGGAACTTCCTAATCTGCCGTTGTTTGTGATGTCACACCCACATTTTAGTTTTTATTTTGCTAATGACTAAAGATGTTGAGCTTTCTTTCATGTGATTATTGATGATTTATAAATTTTCCTTGGAAGAATGTCTCTTCAAACTTTTTGCTCAATTTCAATTGAGTTGTCTTTTTATTGTTGATTTGTAAGATTTCTTTATATAGTTTGAACACTGGTCTTTTATCAGACATGTAATTTTCAAATATCATCTTCTATTCTGTGGATTATGTTTTCACATCCTTGATTGTGTCTCTGAAGCACACTTTAAAAATTTATTTTCAGTTTTTTTTTTTTTGCGGTACATGGGTCTCTCACTGTTGTGGCCTCTGCCATCGTGGAGCACAGGCTCCGGATGCGCAGGCTCAGCAGCCATGGCTCACAGGCCCAGCTGCTCTGCGGCATGTGGGATCTTCCCGGACTGGGGCACGAACCTGTGTCCCCTGCATCGGCAGGCAGACTCTCAACCACTGTGCCACCAAGGAAGCCCTATTTTTAGTGTTTTAATTGAATTATATTTGATGTACAATATTGTAACTTTCAGGTGTACAACATAGTAATTCACAATTTTAATGGTTATATTCCATTTAGTTATTATAAAATATTGGCTATATTCCCTGTGCTGTACTATATATCCTTGTAGCTTATTTATTTTATACATAGTAGTTTGTACTTCTTAACACCCTTCTCCCATCATGCTCTTCCCACTTCCTACTACCTACTGGTAACCACTAGTTTGTTCTCTGTATCTGTGGGTCTGTTTCCTTTTTGTTACATTCACTAGTTTTATTTTTTAGATCCCACATATAAGTGATATTATACAGTTTTTGTCTTTGACTTATTTCATTTAGCATAATACCTTCCAAGTCCATCTATGTTGTTCCAAATGGCAAAATTTTATTATTTTTTATGGCTGAGTAGTCGCCCATGGTATGTATATGTGTGTGTGTGTGTGTGTGTGTGTGTGTGTGTATACATACACATACACACACACACATACACATAATACCACATTTTCATTATCCATTCATCTGTTGATGCACACTTTGGTTACTTTCATATCTTGGCTACTGTAAATAATGCTGCAATGAACACTGGATTGCATGTATTCTTTTGAATTAGTGGTGTCATTTTGAGGGGATATATACCCAGGAGTGGAATTACTGGGTCATAGGGTAGTTCTTTTCTCAGTTGTTTGAGAAACCTCTATTCTGTTTTCCATAGTGGCTGCACCAGTTTACATTCCCACCAACAGTGTATGAGGGTTCCTTTTTCTCCACATCCTTGCCGTTTGTTATTTCAAGCTGTTTTTTTGATGAGTTGTGTGAGTGGTTTATATATTTGGATATTAATCCCTTATCAGTCATATTTGCAAATATTTTCTCCCATTCCTTAGGTTGTCTTTTTGTTTGTTCATGGCTTCCTTTGCTGTGCAAAAGCTTGTACATTTATTTTTGCTTTATTTACTTTGCTTTAAGAGACATATTTTTAAAAAATTGATTATGTCAAAGAAGGTTCTGCCTATGTTCCCTTCTAGTCCCTTTCCAGCCTTAAATTTAGATCTTTCATCCATTTTGAGTCATTATTGTATGCAGTGTTAGGAATGTTGTAATTTCATTCTTTTACATGTTGCTGTCCAGTTTTCCTAACACCAGTTATTGAAGAGCCTGTCTTCTACATAGTATATTCTTGCCTCCTGTGTTGTAGTTAACTGACCATAAGTTTGTGGATTTATTTCTGGGTCTCAATTCTGTTTCATTGTTCTATGTGTCTGTTTTGGTGCCAGTACCATACTGTTTTGATTTCTGTAGCTTTGTAGTACAGTCTGAGTTAGGGAGCATGATTCCTCTAGTTCTGTTCTTCTTTCTCAAGATTGTTTTGACCATTTGGAGCCTCTTGTGTGTCCATATAAAATTTTAAATTATTTTTTCTATTTCTGTGAAAAATACCCCTGGTATTTTGATAGGAACTGCATTGAATCTGTAGTTTGCCTTGGGTGTTATGGACATTTTAATAGTATTAATTCTTCCAATCCATGAGCACGGTATATCTTTCCATCTGTTTGTGTCATCTTCAATTACTTTCACCAGTGTCTTATAGTTTCCAAATACAAGTGTTTTACCTCTTAGGTAGGTTATTCCTAGGTATTTTATTGTTTTTGATGTTATTGTAATGGGATTGTTTCCTTAATTTCTCTTTCTGATAGTTCATTGTTAGTGTATATAAAAGGAAAATAGATTTCTGGGTATCAATTTTGTATCCTGCAACTTTACCAAATTCAGTGATGAGATCTACTAGTTTTTTGGTGACATCTTTAGGGTTTTCTCTGTATAGTATCATGACAGCTGCGAACAGTGATAGTTTTACTGATACTTCTACCTTTCCAATTTGGATTCATTTTGTTTCTTTTTCTTGTCTGATTGCTATGGCTAGGACTTCTAATATTATGTTGAATAAAAGTGGTGAGAGTGGGCATCCTTGTCTTGTTCCTGATCTCAGAGGAAATGCTTTCAGAATTTCACCTTTGAGTATGATGTTAGCTGTGGGCTTGAATATATGGGCTTTCTTATGTTGAAATATGTTCCCTCTATGCCCACTTTCCAGAGAGTTTTTATCATAAATGGATGTT
>NW_006776315.1:0-1615 GCF_000442215.2 Lipotes vexillifer | reverse complement strand
CACACACACACGCACATGCACACACACACACACACACACACACACACACACACACACACACACTGAAGCCAGGGTGTTGGCTAACGTGGACAAGGATCTGCTCTCCCCTCTAAAATCATCTGGCTCGTTATTGCTTTCCTGGACCTGGGTCTGTCCATCTCTCCAGTCCCACCCTGACCCACCCCCTTGCATGCCTCCCTTGAGCACTGAACTGAGTGCCACTTCTCACTCTACCATGCCAGTCCCTTTGCTTTTCTTAAGCAGTTTTCTCCCCAGAGCATCCTCTTTCCCCCTTGCTGGGCTCAGGTCCCCTCCATTGCACATCCATCACACTGTAGCCATCACATGCAAATGGAACTCACCATCCAGAGTTTTACTCTCAGGGAGGACTGACAAGCGAAGCATGCCATGGACTGATGCTCTATGCCATTCATGAAAGTCTGTTACCTGTTTTCTCAGGGGTAAGAGGTCTAATGGTCAAACGGCAGACTCTCTCACCAGTCAATCACTGCAGAAGGCACTGACCAGGCCTCCATGCCTCTCTGCCTGTTTTGTCTCCTTCTCAAAGGTTGCAATGGAAAAAATGTTTGCGTCATCTCCTTTCTGCTATCAGTGGTCACGTGTGCATGTTGAGGGCCTGGTCCCAGGCAAGGGATATATGGCCAACATCCATGTAAAATGTGAAAGGGCAAGACAGGGCTGAGGCTATAGGTGGGTTGCCATGGAAGCAGGATGGGCAGTCACGGGAGGAAATTGGAAACAGATGTGACCAGCACGGGCCCATATCATCCTGATGAGTGATCTGTCTCTCAGGTTGGGCAGGGATGTACCAGCTATGACAAAACTGATGGGTAACATTTGCTGATTTCCATGGTGGAAATACTTCCACCAAGGCCAATTTCAAGCTACCAAGAGTTTAACAACCAGCTCAGAAAACTCCTGACCATTTAACAATTGGCAATGGCAAGCCTGTATCCTCTGGCACAGACACAACACAGCCCCCTGGGTGTCCTCTGCAAAGTTTCCTCCCCCAACTTGCATTGATGTAGAGTGAGAAGCATGAGGTTCCTCTAACCTGCCTGAGATCAGCCCCACCTGCTCACCAAGAGGAGACAAGCCTGACAGGTAACAAAGTAAGTGCTCTGTGAGATCCTGTCCTCTGTCCCTCTCAGAGAGGGGAATCTGTGTCTTGGTACAGGTTGGCCCACAAGCAGACCTAAGACAAGCATTTAGTGGAAATAGTTTGTTTGGGAGGTGACTCCAGAAAGCGCCAGCACGAGTGTAGAGAAGGGAGACAGGGCAGGACCTGAGTCAGAAGAGGACGTGTCAATGAACAGGTCACAGAAGTGGGTGACAGGGGCTCAACCCAGCTGGGGATCTCAGGGGGAGGTGTGACATGTCTGGGAGTGGACCCCCCAAGGAGTGAGGAAGAGGAGGTATTTTTCCACCAAGTCCCCCCAATGGTTGGTTGAGGCTGCTCCCTGGGTTCAAACTCCCCAATGTTTCCAGTCTGCCCCAGAGCAAAGGTCAGCTAGAGAATGGGGAGTGGGCAAGACATGGACAGTGTCTGAAACACCCAGGCAAACAGATATGTGACCTGTGTGTCACTCTGTGT
>NW_006776314.1:0-5266 GCF_000442215.2 Lipotes vexillifer | reverse complement strand
CCCTACACCGTTGTCGTACCCTAAACTGTACCCGGAACCGTCCCCGTTCCCTAACCCTACCCTAACCCTTACCCGCACACTTACCCTATCCCGTGCCCTAATCCTAACCCGTACGCTAACACTAACCCGTGCCCTAACACGTACGCTAACCCTAAACCGTTGTCGTACCCTAACCCTAACACTAAACCGTCCCTGTTCCCTAACCCTAACCCTTACCCTAACCGTAACCGTTCCCCGAAGCCTTACCCTAACCCGTGCCCTAATCCTAACCCGTACGCGAACACTAACCCGGGCCCTAAAAGTACGCTAACCCTAATCCTTTGTTGTACACTAACCTGTACCCTAAACATTCCGCGTTCCCTAACCCTAACCCTAACGCTTACCCTAACCCTAACCGTTACCCGAAGCCTTACCCTAACCCGTACCCTAATCTTAACCCGAACACGAACACTAACCCGTGCCCTAACACGTACACGAAACTTCAGCCGTTGTCGTACCCTAACCTGTAACCTAAACCGTCCCCATTCCCTAAACCTAACCCGAAGCCTTGCCCTAACGCATACCCTAATCCTACACCGTACACAAACACTAACCCATGCCCTAACACGTACACTAACCCTTAACCGTTGTCACAACCTAACCTGTACCCTAATGCGTCACCGTTCCCTAACCCTAACCCTAAGCCTAACCCTTACCCGAAGCTTTACCCTAACGCGTGCCCTAATCCTAACCCCTATGCTAACACTAACCCGTGCCCCAACACATGCACTAACCCTAAACCGCTGACAAACTCTAACTTGTACCCAAAACCGTCCCAATTCCCAAACCCTAACGATAACCTTATCCCTAACCGTTACCCGAAGCCTTACCCTAACCCGTGCCCTAATCCTAAACCGTACGCTAACACTAACCCATGCCCTAACACGTACGCTAACCCTAAACCGTTGTCGTACCCGAACCTGTACCCTAAACCATCCCCATTCCCTAACCCTAACCCTAACCCAAACCCGAAGGCTAACCCTTACCCGAAGCCTTACCCGAACCCGTGCCCCAATCGTAATCCGTGCGCTAACACTAACCCTTGTCCTAACACATAAGCTAACCCTAAACCGTTGTCATACTCTTACCTGTACCCTAAACTGTCCCCGTTCCCTAATCCTAACCCTAACCCTACCCGTTACCTGAAGCCTTGCCCTAACCGGTACCCAAATCCTAACCCGTACGTTAACACTAACCCATGCCCTAAAACGTACGTTAACCCTAAACCATTCTCGTACCCTACACTGTACCCTAAACCTTCCCCGTTACCTAACCCTAACCCTATCTCTAACCCGAACACTAACCCGTACACGAAGCCTTACACTAACCCGTGCCCTAATCCTAACCCGTACGCTAACGCTAACCCGTGCCCTAACACGTACACTAACCCTCAACCGTTGTTGTACCCTAACCTGTACCCTAAACCGTCCCCATTCCCTAACCCTAACCCTAACCCGAACTCGAACCCTAAAACTTAATCGGAGCCTTACCCTAACCCGAGCCCTAATCCCAAACTGTACGCTAACACTAACCCGTGCCCTAACACGTATACTAACACTTAACCGTTGTCGTACCCTAACCTGTACCCTAAACGGTCCCCGTTTCCTAACACTAAACCTAACACTAAGCCTAACTTTTACCCGAAGCCTTACCGTAACCCATGCCCTAATCCTAACCCGCACGCTAAAACTAACCCTTGCCCTAAAACGTACGCTAACCCTACACCGTTGTCGTACCCTAAACTGTACCCGGAACCGTCCCCGTTCCCTAACCCTAACCCTAACCCTAACCCTTACCCGCACACTTACCCTAACCCGTGCCCTAATCCTAACCCGTACGCTAACACTAACCCGTGCCCTAACACGTACGCTAACCCTAAACCGTTGTCGTACCCTAACCCTAACACTAAACCGTCCCTGTTCCCTAACCCTAACCCTTACCCTAACCGTAACCGTTCCCCGAAGCCTTACCCTAACCCGTGCCCTAATCCTAACACGTACGCGAACACTAACCCGTGCCCTAAAAGTACGCTAACCCTAATCCTTTGTCGTACACTAACCTGTACCCTAAACAGTCCGCGTTCCCTAACCCTAACCCTAACGCTTACCCTAACCCTAACCGTTACCCGAAGCCTTACCCTAACCCGTACCCTAATCTTAACCCGAACACGAAAACTAACCCGTGCCCTAACACGTACAGGAAACTTCAGCCGTTGTCGTACCCTAACCTGTAACCTAAACCGTCCCCATTCCCTAAACCTAACCCGAAGCCTTGCCCTAACCCGTACCCTAATCCTACACCGTACACAAACACTAACCCATGCCCTGACACGTACACTAACCCTTAACCGTTGTCGCACCCTAACCTGTACCCTAATGCGTCCCCGTTCCCTAACTCTAACCCTAAGCCTAACCCTTACCCGAAGCTGTACCCTAACGCGTGCCCTAATCCTAACCCCTATGCTAACACTAACCCGTGCCCCAACACGTGCACTAACCCTAAACCGCTGACAAACTCTAACTTGTACCCAAAACCGTCCCCATTCCCAAACCCTAACGATAACCTTATCCCTAACCGTTACCCGAAGCCTTACCCTAACCCGTGCCCTAATCCTAACCCGTACGCTAACACTAACCCATGCCCTAACACGTACGCTAACCCTAAACCGTTGTCGTACCCTAACCTGTACCCTAAACCATCCCCATCCCCTAACCCTAACCCTAACCCAAACCCAAAGCCTTACCCGAACCCGTGCCCTAATCGTAACCCGTGCGCTAACACTAACCCTTGTCCTAACACATAAGCTAACCCTAAACCGTTGTCATACTCTTACCTGTACCCTAAACTGTCCCCGTTCCCTAATCCTAACCCTAACCCTACCCGTTACCTGAAGCCTTGCCCTAACCAGTACCCAAATCCTAACCCGTACGCTAACACTAACCCATGCCCTAAAACGTACGTTAACCCTAAACCGTTCTCGTACCCTACACTGTACCCTAAACCTTCCCCGTTACCTAACCCTAACCCTAGCCCTAACGCGAACCCTAATCCTTACCCGAAGCCTTACCCTAACCCGTGCCCTAATCCTAACCCGGATGCTAAAACTAACCCATGCCCTACCACGTACGCTAACCCTAAACCATAGTCATAGTCTAACCTGTACCCTAAACCGTCCCCGTTCTCTAACCCTAACCCAAACCCTAACCGTTACCCGAAGCCTTACCCTAACCCATGACTTAAACCTAATCCGTACGCTAACGCTAACCCGTGCCCTAACACGTACACTAACCCTCAACCGTTGTTGTACCCTAACCTGTACCCTAAACCATCCCCATTCCCTAACCCTAACCCTAACCCGAACTCGAACCCTAAAACTTAATCGGAGCCTTACCCTAACCCGAGCCCTAATCCCAAACTGTACGCTAACACTAACCCGTGCCCTAACACGTATACTAACACTTAACCGTTGTCGTACCCTAACCTGTACCCTAAACGGTCCCCGTTTCCTAACACTAAACCTAACACTAAGCCTAACTTTTACCCGAAGCCTTACCGTAACCCATGCCCTAATCCTAACCCGCACGCTAAAACTAACCCTTGCCCTAAAACGTACGCTAACCCTACACCGTTGTCGTACCCTAAACTGTACCCGGAACCGTCCCCGTTCCCTAACCCTAACCCTAACCCTAACCCTTACCCGCACACTTACCCTAACCCGTGCCCTAATCCTAACCCGTACGCTAACACTAACCCGTGCCCTAACACGTACGCTAACCCTAAATCGTTGTCGTACCCTAACCCTAACCCTAAACCGTCCCTGTTCCCTAACCCTAACCCTTAACCTAACCGGAACCGTTCCCCGAAGCCTTACCCTAACCCGTGCCCTAATCCTAACCCGTACGCGAACACTAACCCGTGCCATATAAGTGCGCTAACCCTAATTCTTTGTCGTACCCTAACCTGTACCCTAAACATTCCGCGTTCCCTAACCCTAACCCTAACCCTAACCCTAACCCTAACCCTAACCCTACCTGTTACCTGAAGCCTTGCCCTAACCGGTACCCAAATCCTAGCCCGTACGCTAACACTAACCCATGCCCTAAAACGTACGTTAACCCTAAACCATTCTCGTACCCTACACTGTCCCCTAATCCTTCCCCGTTACCTAACCCTAATCCTAGCCCTAACCCGAACCCTAACCCTTACCCGAAGCCTTACCCTAACCCGTGCCCTAATCCTAACCCGTATGCTAAAACTAACCCATGCCCTACCACGTACGCTAACCCTAAACCATAGTCATAGTCTAACCTGTACCCTGAACCGTCCCCGTTCCCTACCCCTAACCCAAACCCAAACCGTTACCCGAAGCCTTACCCTAACCCATGACTTAAGCCTAATCCGTACGCTAAGGCTAACCCATGCCCTAACACGTACACTAACCCTCAACTGTTGTCATACCCTAACCTCTACCCTAAACAGTCCCCATTCCCTAACCCTAACCCGAACCCGAACCCGATCCCTAAACCTTAACCGGAGCCTTACCCTAACCCGTGCCCTAATCCTAAACTGTACGCTAACACTAACCCGTGCCCCAAAACGAGCACTAACACTTAAACGTTGTCGTACACTCTCCTGTACCCTAAACCGTCCCCATTCCCTAAACCTAACCCAAAGCCTTACCCTAACCCGTGCCCTAATACTAGACCGTACGCAAACATTAACCCATGCCGTAACACGTACACTAACCTTTAACCGTTGTCGCACCCTAACCTCTACCCTAATGCGTCACCGTTCCCTAACCCTAACCCTAAGCCTAACCCTTACCCGAAGCTTTACCCTAACGCGTGCCCTAATCCTAACCCCTATGCTAACACTAACCCGTGCCCCAACACGTGCACTAACCCTAAACCGCTGACAAACTCTAACTTGTACCCAAAACCGTCCCCATTCCCAAACTCTAATGATAACCTTATCCCTAACCGTTACCCGAAGCCTTACCCTAACCCGTGCCCTAATCCTAACCCGTACGCTAACACTAACCCATGCCCTAACACGTACGCTAACCCTAAACCGTTGTCGTACCATAACCTGTACCCTAAACCATCCCCATTCCCAAACCCTAACCCTAACCCAAACCCGAAGCCTTACCCGAACCCGTGCCCTCATCGTAACCCATGCGCTAACACTAACCCTTGTCCTAACACATAAGCTAACCCTAAACCGTTGT
>NW_006776313.1:0-233 GCF_000442215.2 Lipotes vexillifer | reverse complement strand
GTGGTAAATCCAGGTTTCATCACAATCCGTGAATGAATTCTGTAAGAATGTCTCTCTATTTCACTGTCTTTGTGTATTGTTGTTGACATATATTTTTATAATGGGATTTAGCTGAATTTTATTCCTGCTTTTATGGCGCTCTACACACACCTGCTTCTCTTATGGAGACATATAAATACATAGGTTTCAATATTACTACCAGTCGGGTATATCCCTATGCGTTGAATATAGGG
>NW_006776312.1:0-245 GCF_000442215.2 Lipotes vexillifer | reverse complement strand
GATTCCCAGAAATGGAATGGTTATTTGGTATGCCCATTTAAGTTTTTGTTACTTTCTGCCAAACTGTGTTCTATAAAAGTTGTATATATCTTAAACTGGCAGTCCTTTGATATCTTAAAAGTAAGGGTAATACATTTTGGGATTAGGTGATTAAAGTATGGGCTGTTCCTTCAACAGCTATCAAATGACCTACTTAGAGGAGAAAAAGTATATAGGCATGGAGAGTATTAAAAGGTGTACGTTGC
>NW_006776311.1:0-375 GCF_000442215.2 Lipotes vexillifer | reverse complement strand
TTTCTTTAATAATTAGTGATGTTGAGCATCTTTTCATGTGCCTCTTGGCCATCTGTATATCTTTGGTGAAATGTCTATTTAGGTCTCCTGCCCATTTTTTAATTGGATTGTCTGTTTTTTGATATTGAGCTCCATGAGCTGTTTGTATATTTTGGAGATTATTCCTTTGTCCATTGTTTCATTTGCAAATATTTTCTCCCTTTCTGAGAGTTGTATTTTCATCTTGTTTATGGTTTCCTTTGCTGTACAAAAGCTTTTTTTAACTAGGTCCCATTTGTTTATTTTTGTTTTTATTTTCATTACTCTAGGAGTTGGGTCAAAAAAGATCTTGCTGTGATTTATGTCGAAGAGTGTTCTTCCTATGTTTTCCTCTAA
>NW_006776310.1:0-938 GCF_000442215.2 Lipotes vexillifer | reverse complement strand
CCTAGCCCTAACCCGAACCCTCACTCTTACCCGTAGCCTTACGCTAACCCGTGCCCTAATCCTAACCCGTATGCTAAAACTATCCCACGCCCTACCACGTACGCTAACCCTAAACCATAGTCATAGTCTAACGGGTACCCTAAACCGTCCCCGTTCCCTAACCCTACCCCAAACCCTAACCGTTACCCGAAGCCTTACCCTAACCCGTGACTTAAACCTAATCCGTACGCTAACACTAACCCGTGCCCTAACACGTACACTAACCCTCAACCGTTGTCGTACCCTAACCTGTACCCTAAACTGTCCCCATTCCCTAACCCTAACCCTAAACCCAACCCGAACACTAAAACTTACCCGGAGCCTTACCCTAACCCGTGCCCTAATCCTAAACTGTACGCTAACACTAACCCGTGCCCTAACACGTGCACTAACACTTAACCGTTGTCGTACCCTAACCTGTACCCTAAACCGTCCCCCGTTTCTAACACTAAACCTAACACTAAGCCTAACTTTTACCCGAAGCCTTACCGTAATCAATGTCCTAATCCTAAGCCGCACGCTAAAACTAACACTTGCCCTAAAACGTACGCTAACCCTAAACCGTTGTCGTACCCTAAACTTTACCCGGAACCGTCCCCGTTCCCTAACCCTAACCCTACACCTAACCCTTACCCGAAGACTTACCCTAACCCGTGCCCTAATCCTAAACCGTACGCTAACCCTAAACCGTTGTCATACCCTAACCCTAAACCTAAACCGTCCCTGTTCCCTAACCCTAACCCTTACCCTAACCCTAACCGTTCCCCGAAGCCTTACCCTAACCCGTGCACTAATCCTAACCTGTACGCGAACACTAACCCATGCCCTAAAAGTCAGCTAACCCTAATCCTTTGTCGTATCCTAACCTGTACCCTAAACCTTCCCCGTTACCTAACCCT
>NW_006776308.1:0-1651 GCF_000442215.2 Lipotes vexillifer | reverse complement strand
CAGTAGTTGTGGTGCATGGGCTTAGTTGCTTCGCGGCATGTGGGATCTTCCCGGACCAGGGCTTGAACCCATGTCTCCTGCACTGGCAGGCGGATTCTTAACCACTACGCCACCAGGGAAGTCTCTATATGTATATTCTTATGCCAGCACCACAATGTCTTAATGACTGTAGTTTTGTGGTAAGTTTTGAAGCATGAATCCTCCAACTTTGTTCAAGTTTTTTCTTGTTGATATCCTGGGTTGCTTCCATTTTTATATGACGTTTAGGATTGTCAGTTTTTACCCCCCAAAAATCAAACCAGCTCAGACTTCTAAGGGTTGCATTGAATCTATAGATCATTATGGAGACTCTTGCCTTCTTAACAGTATTATGTCTTTGGATCTATGAACATGAGATATTTTCCCACTATTTGGATCTCTTTAATAAGTCAACAGTGTTGTGTAGTTTTCAGTGTACTGTTATACTTGTTTTGCTAAAGCTTTTCCTAAATATTTTATTCTTTTTGTTTCATCGTATTGTAAATGGGATTGTTAATTTTATTTTCAGATTGTTCATTGTTAGTATATAGAAATAAAATTGATCCTAGTACATTGATCTTATATCCTGCCATATTGCTGAACTTATTGTACTTCTCTTCTTAACTACATAGCTTTACAATAACAATAATGCTAATCCAGTAACATTCATTTATGCATTTATAATATCAAGAAAAATTAATTGAACAGCTGTGAAATGTATGAGGGTAGCCTTGTCCTCCAGGATCTGATCTTTCTCACTGCAGACGTGGTCCTCCATTTGCACTGTATTTCCTACCACATCACTTGCTCTATCCCCTGACCTTCATACTGCCTTTTTACTTTATGCTCCAACAGACATGCTCTGTATTCTAACATCTCTTTTCAATTGTGTGTTTTTCCTTTTCCTGTAACAAATTCCCTCTGTATCCTTCTTTCCAATCTCAGATATTTTTGACTTTCCATGATTGCCCCAGGCAAATATAGACACTCCTTCTATGTTCCTACTGCCTTTTGCACTTGGCTTCAGTATAGAAATTTACTCTTTTTAAAAAAAGATGTATTTTTTATTAATTTTAGGCTGCATCGGGTCTTAGTTGCGTCAGGCAGGACTTTCGTTGAGGCATGCAGGATCCTTCGTTGCGCCACGCAGCTTCTCCCTAGTTGTCGCCTGCAGGTTTTCTCTTCTCTAGTTGTGGCACGCAGGCTCCAGGGCGTGTGGGCTCTGTAGTTACGGCGCGCAAGTTCCAGAGCACATGGGCTCTGTAGTTTGCAGCATGCGGGCTCTCTAGTTGAGGCGCGTGAGCTCAGTAGTTATGGCCTGTGGGCTTAGTTGCCCCACGGCATGTGGGATCTTAGTTCCCTGACCAGGGATCGAACCCACGTCCCCCCCTCACCGCGTGTTGTAAGGCAGATTCTTTACCGCTGGACCACCAGGGAAGTCCCAGAAGTTTACTTTTATATTGGAATAATCTGAGTGTCTCTGCACTCTTGGACATGACCTTTGCAAGGCATCTTTGAACCGATTTGTTCTTCCCATTACTGTTTGCTTAGAATTGCTTATAAGAGTGTGTATGAGGGGCTTCCCTGGTGGTGCAGTGGTTGAGAGTCTGCCTGCTGATGCAGGGGACACGGG
>NW_006776307.1:0-4680 GCF_000442215.2 Lipotes vexillifer | reverse complement strand
AGCCTGTGCTCCGCAACGGGAGAGGCCACAACAGTGAGAGGCCTGCATACCGCAAAAATAAAATAAAATAAAATAAAAATTCATCAGTGAAACCATTTGCTCTTGGGCTTTTTTGTTATTGGAAGGTTTTTGATTACTGATTCAATCTCCTTAGTTGTTAACAAGTTGTTAATTGTTTGTTAAAATTTTCTATTTTTCATTATTCACTTTTGGTAGGTTGTATGTTTCTAGAAATTTTTTCATTTCTTCTAATTTATCCAGTTTTTGGCATACAATTGTTCATAGTAGCTTCTTATGATCCTTTGTATTTCTGTGGTATCAGTCGTAATGTCTCTTTTTTCATTTATAATTTTTTTATTTGATTTCTTTCTCTTCTTAGTCTAACTAAAATTTTGTCTATTTTCTTTATCTTTTGAAAAAATGACCTCAATTTCATTGATATTTTTTCTGTTGTCTTTCTAGTCTCTATTACATGTTTCTGCTTTGAACTTTATTATAATTTCTGTTTTTTTGCTACTTTGGGCTTAGTTTGTTCTTCTTTTTCTAATCCCTTTAGGTGCAAAGTTAGGTTGTTTATTTGAGGTTTCTTCTTCTTAATGCAGGCATTTCTCTATAAACTTCCCTCTAAGAATTGTTTTTGGCTGCATCCCATGAATTTTGGTATGTTGTGATTTTGTTTTCATTTGTCTCAAGACACTTTCTGATTTCCATTTTGATTTCTTTTTTGACTCATTGGTTGTTCAGGAGTGTGTTATTTAATTTCCACACATTTCTTTTCCTCTGTGAACTTTTCAGTTTTCTTCCTGTTATTGATTTCTAGTGTTATACCAAAGGTCAGAAAATATATTAGATATTATTTCAATCTTCATAAAATTGTTAAGGCTTGTTCTGTGGCCCAACATGTAATTTATCCTAGAGAATGTTCTATGGGTTATACTTGAGAAGAATGTGTGTTCTGCTACTGTTGGATGGGATATTCTGTATATGACTGTTAGATTAATTTGGTCTATAGTACATTCAAGTCCACTGTTTCCTTATAAATTTTCTGTCTGGATGATCTATCCAATGTTCAAAATGGGGTACTGAAATCCCCTAATGTTATTATTGTATTGCTGTCTATTTCTCCCTTCAGTTCTGTTAATATTTGCTTTAAATATTTAGATGCTCCAATGTTGAGTGCATATATATTTACAATTATTATATCCTCTTGATTAATTGACCCCTTTAGTGACCTTCCTTGTCTCTTGTGACCTACTTTTATTGAAAGTCTATTTCATATCATACAAGTATAGCCACCCCTGCTCTCTTTAGGTTACCATTTGCATGGAATATTTTTTGCCACCCCTTCACCTTCAACCTCTGTGTGTCCTTAAGCTAAAGTGAGTCCCTTGTAGGCAGCATATTGTCAGATCTTGTTTGTTTATCCACTCACCCACTTTGTGTCTTTTGATTGGAGAATTTTGTCTATTTCTATTTAAAGTGATTATTGATAAATGGGGACTTATTATTGCCATTTCATTCACTGTCTTTTGACTGTTGTTTTTTTGTTGCTGTTCTTTTCTTTTTCTCTTATTGTCTTTTTTTGTTATTTATTTTTTATAGTGACATGCTTTAACTCCTTTCTCTTTCTTTATTCTTGTACCTACCATAGATAAAGCCAAACAGGCTATTGCCAAGTCTTCAGGGGTACAGAGCTGTTTCTGTGTAGCTGAAACCACAGTCAGCAAGTCAGTTGCCTTGTTGGGAGCCCATCTTTTAAAAATAGCTCTTTCCAATCTTGGGCTGCACCAAAGTTTCACAGTCTCCCACCTGGATCATAAAGCTCTCATGAAAACACATTTATCCATGAATGGATGCCAAATTATTGTTGTTGAGGAAAGGATATACATGAGGGATGTCTTATTCAGCCATGTTGCTGACATCACTGACCCCTTTGCTCCCATTTACATTATTGGAATAACTGCCTCTTTTCTTATAGATTTTCAATACCTTTTTCATAATAAGATTATTAACTCTTATGTAAAGGAGAAAAAAAGAAAACGAGCATGATATCTTAAAAATTGTGAAAACAAATAAAATAGCTGTTTTGTAAATATTTACCTCAGATTGTCATTTCTCTTAGCTTCTTTTCCTACAGAAAAATTTAATTGCTTATGGTTAAAGGGATTGTCCTTCCACTCCCCAGTGGGCTCTACTTTTGGTATTATGCTGAGGAAAGACTTCTCTGTGATGAATTTTCTTCTAGTTTGTTTATGGATTCATTTTTTAGTATTTGAATTTCTAATCGAATCTAATTTCTAATCTGAAGTTTTATCATTGTTTTCCTAAATTGACAGCCACCAATGTAAATGCCTTGTACTGAATTATGACAATAATAATAATACTTTCCTTTATTTTTAGTATTTACTATGTGCCAAATATTGTTCTAAATACATTTACACACATTAGCTGATCCCTCTGATTCCATCTGATTTGAAAGTCTACTTTTACCATGGAGTAAATTATTTTATGTCTTGGATCTACTTCTACTATTGAAGTTAATCTCTAAAACAGATGTTCCACAGTCAGCTAGAAAGGGCTTCCCTACTCTGATCTCAACAGGGTGAGAGATCCATGCAGGGAAGGGCACAGTTTAAAGCTCTTTAAGGCTACTTTTTTCACTCTCATCTGTGTATCTTTTATCTGGGTTCATAATTGACAAGGTGTCATGTTTGATTTATTTTAGTTTGGTTATTTTTTTCTCCTTGGAAGAGTGATACATATTCCTAAGGAAGACAAGGAAAACCTAGTCAACTAGAAGACAGCTATAATTTCATCACTTTGAATACTTTGGAGCACTTCCAGCAGTCTTATTTTCCAGCATAGTTAGTAGAGGAAAGGTGTTTTGCACCCTTGTGATTATGCCATATGTATGATTTTAATTTTTCCATGTAATGTTACAATGCCAATATTTTTCAAAGTTAGTGTAAAAGCTTTAAGATTAATGCTATTCTTCTAATGGAAATTACAGCTATTTTAACTAATTTGTTTATTATCCCAATGAACATTTAGCTTGTTATCTTTCTTTTTGTAAGTATATAATGCTGTATGAACATCTTTGTGTGTAAAAGCTTTTTGTATTTAAAATGATCTCAACAATATGTTTCTAGAAGTAACTGTATAGGGCCAAAATCCATGAACACTTTAAAAATACATGCTATAAAATTGATCTCCAAAGTATTATCCCAATGTGCACTGTCTCCAACAATGTGTGATGCTGCATCAGAAAGTTGTGTCAATATTAAATATACTCTTCTTTGTCTCGGATTATATCACCTGTGTTTTAGATCCTTCAAGACCAATTACAGGCTGTCTGGTCTTTGTTCACAAATCTCACCCCTGATTTCAGTCTTTTTTTTTTTTTCCATGAATTCAGAAAATCTGTCCTGGCTATATAGGAGATCAATTCCTGATGTGCAGGTTAAGTGAAAGGCTTGTATACATAAATACAATGGTTTCTGTCATAAATCCAAGAATGATCTGCTTTGGAGTTCTGATCAAGCAAGCAGGACTCCAGAGCTGAGGATTCAGATGCTGTCATATTGGGAGAATATTGTTTCCCAGAAATTAGGGGAAAAGACTGGCCATGGCAAGGCTACAAGGCTGGGCTGCATTTCATGTGGGAGGACTATTTCTAGAGAAAACACAGAATCCTGAAAGGATGATAGTATAATGTTCAGAGAAAGAGCCATGACTACAGAGTTGGGCCAACGTGGGAGAATAAGAAGCTGGTAATAGCAAGGCCGGGGCTTGGGGAGGCACACTAACTCCTGAGTCTGTCTGGTAATAAAAGCTCTTATATTGTATCCTGGGGGGACTTCACTTAAAATCTCATCAGCTAGGGTCATTAATATACTTCTTCCTTTTACCATATTTAGTTTGGAAAGTTAAATGGAACTGAACCTACAAGTAAGAAAGCAGAAGTGAGCCCAGTTCTAAAGAGCTAGGAGAGGCTGCCTCAGGAAAATAAGTCCAAAACATGCTCAATTTTCAACTGACTATAGGGCATCACACTCAAGATACCCGCTAACAAGTCTCTACAAATTGGAAAGAATACTGAATACAGAGTCTGAGCCCAGATCCCCACTATTTCAGTGGCCTTGGTCAAATTGCTTAAGGACCCTGCCAAATTTCCTCAACTCCTGAGAGAGAGGACCATACTGGAATATTCATTAGAGCAGGGGTCCTCAACACCTGGGCCGCTGACGTGTACTGGTCCGTGGCCTGTTAGGAACTGGGCCACACAGCAGGAGGTCTGCGACGGGTGAGCCAGCGAAGCTGCATCTGCCACTCCCCATCGCTCCCCATCGCTCCCCATCGCTCTCATTACTGCCTGAACCATCCCTCCACCCTCAACACCAGCTGTGAAAAATTATCTTCCATGAAACCCGGTAGCTGATGCCAAAAAGGTTGGGGACCACGGCATTAGAGGACAATGTGAAAATAAACTGTGGTACAGTCACAAAATGAAATACTGATATATAACTGTGCAAATGAGTGGATCATAGACATATATCAAAACAACAGGGCTTCGCTGGTGGCGCAGTGGTTGAGAATCTGCCTGCTGATGCAGGGGAAACGGGTTCGAGCCCTGGTCTGGGAAGATCCCACATGCCACGGAGCAACTAGGCCCATGAGCCA
>NW_006776306.1:0-320 GCF_000442215.2 Lipotes vexillifer | reverse complement strand
AGACTGAAAGCTTTCCTCTTAAAAATCAAAAGCAGGCAAGGATGCCTGCTCTTTCCACTTCTATTTAATAATGTACTGGGGGGTTTAGTCAGGTCAGTTAGCCAAGAAAAAGAAATAAAAGGCATGCATATTGAAAAGGAAGAAATAAAACTATTTGTATTTTCACAAGACATGGTCTTACATATATATCTATATCTATACATATACATACATAGAGATAGATAGATAGATATGTGTAGATATATACGTAACTCTCTCTATATAGATATATATGAAACACATTTTGCTAAGTAAAAAAAGCTAGTGAAAAAGGCCATATA
>NW_006776305.1:0-1454 GCF_000442215.2 Lipotes vexillifer | reverse complement strand
GAAAGAGGAAAAAAGTCCATGGTGAATCAAGCTGATAAGCAAAGAGTAGCCTGATGTTCTATCAGGGGCTAAACCAGTGAGGTCCATCACCCTTTGCTTGAATTATGTTTGCTCATAATGTGAAGTTATTCCATACACTTGAAAGTTACTTAGAAGAATCACTCACGGGCACAGAACTCTTTGTAAACCTGTCGAGGCTGGAGATTTGCTGCTCAGGCTCCATGGGTGTCCCCTAGGAAGCAGGGAAATGGCACAGTCTGCCATATGCATGCTTTTGCTGAGCAACCCTCTCAGGTGTGAGCTGTGAATGGGTAGCAAAATGATTGGGAATTAAAAAAAAAAAAAAATGTCATCTGTGAAGGCCAGAGGAGGATGAGTCACTCCTGAGGGTCTGACCCTCATGACTTGGCAAAGCCACATTGCTGGAATCCTGGCAGTGCCACCAAGAGCATGTGCTCCAGCCCTACGTACATACTGCTCGAAGCAACAGAGATTCAGGGAGGACTGGTGCATGTAAGGGGCCTGCCCTGACCCTATAAGAACGGGCGGATCCGAGGGCTCTCTCTCTGTGGAGATATCCTGCCAGCTCAGGTGAGCAGGGATGGCTGGCAATGGGGTGCCCAGAGCAGGTCTCCCAGCAGGCCAGGCGGCGGCATTACTATGGGAGAGCAAAGCTCAGGCCTCACTGGGCAGGGGGCCCACCTGCCCTTAGCGTCCCAGCAAGAAGTCATTCTGCCAGGACTCACTGGGTCCAGAACCCCCGCCCCTCACCTGCTCTCAGGCTGCCTTCCTCAGAGAATGAGTGTGGAATTGTGGGGCGAGAGAGGGAGGCAGGGTAGAGGATGAAATGCCAGCCTCTCCTTACATCCTGGGTAACTTCCAACCTCCACACGGAAGAAATCCTCCTCCGTGGGAACTGCACCAGTGCCCTTCAGGTAGGAACTGGGTGTGGAGGACAGAGGGACTTCTGCCCGCCCGGGCTTGATGACACATTGTACGTCTTCTGCTGGGGACTCCAGCCTAGTACCTGCACCTGCTTCCTGGGGAGAATGCGGGAAATGAGGACGGGGTGGCAAAGGCCCTCTGCTGTCTGCTAGGTGTCCCCAGGAGGGATGGTTTTGGAACTGGTGATAAGAGAGCAAAGTTTCCAGGCTGGCAGTAGCAGGAGGAAATCGAAGGGCACACTACTGTGAACCCATGTGCTCAAGATGGGTGTGTCAGGCATTCATCCTTCCTTCCTTCATTTATTTATTTAGGCTACGTTGGGTCCTCGTTGCTGTGCATGGGCTTCCTCTAGTTGCGGTGAGCAGGGGCTACTCTTTGTTGTGGTGCGCGGGCTTCTCAATGCGGTGGCTTCTCTTGTTGTGGAGCTCAGGCTCTAGGCGTGTGGCCTTCAGTAGTTGTGGCACACGGGCTCAGTAGTTGTGGCACACGGGCTTAGTTGCTCCGCGGCA
>NW_006776304.1:0-203 GCF_000442215.2 Lipotes vexillifer | reverse complement strand
TCACTTGGAATCATCGTACCTAAATCCAATCACTAAAATGCTACGGGCGTGATGACATTCATTTCATTGCTGACTGATATTCCATGGCACGTAAGTGCCGTAACATGGCGATCCATTTTTTCCTTTCGTGGGTATTTAAGTTTTTCCGTGCACGAGGTTCCTGTAAATAGGGCAGCCCCAAACATTGGGGTGGCTCTGTCTTT
>NW_006776303.1:0-2937 GCF_000442215.2 Lipotes vexillifer | reverse complement strand
AGTCCGCCTGCCGATGCAGGGGATGCGGGTTCGTGCCCCGGTCCAGGAGGATCCCACGTGCCGTGAAGTGGCTGGACCTGTGAGCCATGGCTGCTGAGTCTGCGCGTCTGGAGCCTGTGCTCCACAACGGGAGAGGACACAGCAGTGAGAGGCCCGCATACCGAAAAAAAAAACAAAAATTCAACTTTAGTTAAATAGCAGCAACTAAAGTAAATTTATTGATTTATTAATATACCTAGATATTCAAAAGAAGGATCTGGCTTCAAAAAGTATTTCAAGTATGTCTTCCAGGATCTGTGATGCTCTCTCTCTCTACCTCTGTTTTCTCTGCTTTCTTCTGTTATAGTTTTATTCTTAAGCAAGCTCTCTTGTTTCAGTGGCTAATATGACCACCTGCAGATCTAAATTTATGTTTTTCTTCCAACTAGTATCCCCAGAAAAAAAGAAACGTCTCTTTTTTGATAGTTTGAGGAAAAGTCCTGGGTATGTACTTTGTTCAGCTCACCTTGGGTTATGTGCTCATGGTTGAGATTCCACATTTTAACTGCTCTTAGGTGATAGAGATGAAGAGGGATAATAATATGGAGAAGGCTAATAATAATAATGATACTAATGATGGTGAAGATGTTTGCCGTTTGTTTGTGCCTTTCTTTTTTCGAAGATTTTCGATATGCATACATTATTTGAACCTAAAATAACACTACCAATACATAGGCTAAAATTGTAACTCCAGCAAGGATAAGGAAATGTTAATGAGAGTTGTGTCATTTGTCCTTAGTCACATAATTGATTTGAGTTATTTGCATTTAGTGGTGTTATTTCTGAGTTATTTCTACAAGTTTGACTGTGCTGTTAAGGAGGAATTTTGGGAAAGTTAGGAATGTGTGGATCAGAGCACCCTGAACAAATGGACTGCTACCCCCTCTGTTTCAAAGTGAGCAGCCCTCAGTTTTACTGTGATTTTTAGTATTAGATTTAATAAGTGAGTGTGTTAGATGAATATGAGATACAAATAGCCTTCATTTTTCCAGTAAAGGATTCATGATTATTTTATGTATTTATTGATAGATTTATTGCTTATTCATTTGTTTTTCTGGTTGGATAGAGTAACTTGGGCATTGACAGATGACTAGCTGTCTTTCAGGACAAATAAGGTGAAAGATAAACACAGTCTGTACAAAAATATTTGTAAAGGATTAATAACCACGATAAATAAAGAACTTCTAAAAATCAATAAGAAACCATATAACCATATGATAAATACATATAAATCAGGAGTGAAAAAGATGAATACAAAATAAGAAATAGAAACCACAATGGCCAATAAATATAGAATGTTTCCTAACTCAATAGTATTTAGGGAATTGAAAGGTAAACCTTTATGAAATACTACTTTATATTTTTAAGTTTGGCAAATTTTTAAAATTTGTGAAAATATCAAGTGATGGTAAGAGAAGGTGGAGGAATGTTTACCAAAAGGAAAATTTAAAACTATACTACAAATATTCAAAAAGCCTAATACCATAGAGCTGTCAAAATAAATAAACGTTACATATGCTAACATGGGCAAATGTCAAAAGCATAATGATGAGGGAACTAGAAACATATGGAAAAATATGACTTTAGAGCATACAAAATAATAACAATTATTATTTATGAGTGCTTGCATGCATGGTAAGATATGTAATATCCATAAAATTGATTAATATCAAACTTAGGGAAGTGGTTATATTTAGAGATGGAGAAAGATGAATGAAATTGATTTGGGGTAAGTAAACTTCTCATTAAATTTCTAATATTTTATAAAGATTAGAAGCAAATCAAAAAATGTTGCATGTTTACAAGTAAAAATAAAAGCTGTGCATTTTATATATATTTTGCTGTATACTGAAATATTTCATTGTAAAGAAAATCTAGGTATCAATTTGTAGGTGGAGATTTGAAATCATCACACTTGACAGCATAAGATATAAAACAGATTTAATCCTTTTAGTGTGGCGTGATGTGGTAATCGGAGCAAACCAGACTTTTCTGCACCCAAAGAATTCTGTTCCTCTCTTGAGAAATTAAGATCTCTTGGCTCTGGTTGCTATAGTCTTGGTATCCAGAGCCATCTGAGGATAAGATCATGACTTAATGGCTGTCCTCTAGCAATTGTCATGCTGCTCCAGGTAATAGGCTCTGAAACAAGACCACCTGGATTAGAAACCCAAGCCTTCCTTTTCTTAACTATGTATCCCTTGGCCAGTTACTTAACAGTTTTATGGTACATCTCACATTGTTGTAAAATGGTAACAGCGGTCAAAGTGTCTTTCTTCGTTGGATAAGCTCCTGGTCAACCTCCATCCCTGACTTTAACCACCTTCTTTTTTTCCAGTTTTATGCAAGAATCCACTCACTCCCCAAATCAGAGAAAAGTAAGCCCACTCCCAGCCCCTGGTATAAAAACTGGTTATTCTAAGTCAAGCTATGGTATTTCTCTAGGCCCTGTTATTCATCCATAGTGAGTCTATAGCCTAAGCAGACCAAATCATACTAAAGGAAAGCATTATACTTCATTGACCCTTGAACAGGGGCGCAGATCCTCCAAGCAGTGGAAAATCCACATGTAACTTATAATCAGCCCTCCATATACTGCAGTCCTTTCATATCCATGGTTCCATATCGGCAGTTCAAACAACAATGGACCGTGTAGTACTGCAGTATTTACTATTGAAAAAATCCATGTATAAGTGAACTTGTGTAGTTCAAACCCATGTTGTTCAAGGGTCAACCATATACACTTGACTTCCTCCTTTCCTTCCTACATGGAGCCATTTGCCTTCAATTTCCATTGGTGATCACCTTCTACCATGAAAGAAACTAGACTGAAGTAAGATGAAGTGTTAACAAAGCAGAGCAGAGGGGCAGAAAGATTGTGAGTTTTTTTTTTTTTTT
>NW_006776302.1:0-298 GCF_000442215.2 Lipotes vexillifer | reverse complement strand
TCTCCAGCATTTGTTGTTTGTAGATTTTCTGATGATGCCCATTCTAACGGGTGTGAGGTGATATCTCACTGTAGTTTTGATTTGCATTTCTCTAATAATTAGTGATGAGCAGCTTTTCGTGTGCTTCTTGGCCATCTGTATGTCTTCTTTAGAGAAATGTCTGTTTAGGTCTTTTGCCCATTTTTTGATTGGGTTGTTTGTTGTTAGCACCTCTCTAAATGTTTGATAGAATTCTCCTGTGAATCCATCTGGTCCTGGGCTTTTGTTTGTTGGAAGATTTTTTTTTTTTTTTTTTTTT
>NW_006776301.1:0-233 GCF_000442215.2 Lipotes vexillifer | reverse complement strand
TGGCTGTTGGCAGTTTACATGTCGCCCATCAGAATAACAACGCTCCCTGTTCTCTCTGGCCTGGCCTGCCTTGCTGGATTTTAAACATTTTTTAGATGGCCCTTTTGACCGGGGGGAAGTGAGACTTCAGTGTAGCACAGATTTCCGTTGCAAGCTTGCTTGGTTGGCCGAAAAGTGCGTATGCGTTTTTTCCTGAGTATATTCAGGAAAAAATGCATACGCCCTTTTTGTCC
>NW_006776300.1:0-259 GCF_000442215.2 Lipotes vexillifer | reverse complement strand
CTGATCTTAGAGGAAATGCTTTCAGCTTTTCACCACAGAGATTGATGTTTGCTCTGGGTTTATCGACTATGGCTTTATTATGCTGTGGTAGGTTCCCTCTATGCCCACTTTCTGGAGAATTTTTATCATAAATGGGTTTTGAACTCTGTCAGAAGCTTTTTCTGCATCTATTGAGATGATCATGTGATTTTTATTGTTCAAATTATTGATGTGATGTATCACACTCATTGATTTGTGGATAATGAAAAATCATTTCATC
>NW_006776298.1:0-308 GCF_000442215.2 Lipotes vexillifer | reverse complement strand
GAAAGGTCTCCACACACTAGGAAGCCCCTTCGCGGGCAGAGACTGCGGGAGGCGGAGTGGGGACCTTTGGAGCCGTGGAGGAGAGCACAGCAACATGGGTGCAGAGGGCAAAGCGGAGAGATTCCCGCATAGAGGATTGGTGCCGACCAGCAATCACCAGCCCGAGAGAGTTGTGTGCTCACCCGCTGGGGCGGGCGGGGCTGCGAGCCGAGGCTCGGGTTTCGGTTGGAGCTCAGGTAGAGGACGGGGTTGGCGGCTTGAACATAGCCCGAAGGGGTTAGTGCACCACGGCTAGCCGGGAGGGAGTC
>NW_006776297.1:0-200 GCF_000442215.2 Lipotes vexillifer | reverse complement strand
ACTTGTTCATGAATGTCTTAGCAGCATTATTCTTAAAAGCCAAGAAGTGGAAACAATCCAAAACATCCACCAACTGACTGATAGATCAATAAAATGTCTATCCATACAGTGGAATATTATTCGGCAACAAAAAGGAATCTAAACAATCCACGTTCCCTAACCCTAACACTAATGCTAACCCTAAACCTTACCCTTAGCCC
>NW_006776296.1:0-214 GCF_000442215.2 Lipotes vexillifer | reverse complement strand
CCTATGTATCTATATGTATCCGTAAGAGGATCGAGCGTGCCTAGAGCGACATAAGCGCAGCAGTGAAAATGTGCCAAATCCCATTATAAAAATATATTTCAAAACCAAAACACAATGACAGTGAAATAGACAGACATTCTTACTTAATTCTTTCACGGCTCGGGTTGAAACCTGGATTTACCACATCTATACCCACAGCTGTGTGAGACATAAG
>NW_006776295.1:0-397 GCF_000442215.2 Lipotes vexillifer | reverse complement strand
CAGCAGCTCCACCCTCCCCCGTCAAAAGCCCCCATCCCCCCACCTTCCAGTCTATCAGGACCATCCTCTTTGCTGTGTCTTTATTTTTGGCTGCATTGGGTCTTCATTGCTGCGCGCGGGCTTTCTCTAGTTGCAGTGAGCGGGGGCTACTCTTTGTTGCAGTTCACGGGCTTCTCATTGAGGTGGCCTCTCTTGTTGCGGAGCACGGGCTCTAGGCTCACAGTCTTCAGTAGTTGTGGCACGTGGGCTCAGTAGTTGTGGCTCGCGGGCTCAGTAGCTGTGGCTCATGGGCCCTAGAGCACAGGCTCAGTAGTTGTGGCGCACGGGCTTAGTTGCCTCGCGGCACGTGGGATCTTCCTGGACCAGGGCTCAAACCCGTGTCCCCTGCATTGGCAGG
>NW_006776294.1:0-2728 GCF_000442215.2 Lipotes vexillifer | reverse complement strand
CCAAAAAAAAAAAAAAAAAAGAAACCTCCATAATGGTTTTCCACAGTGGCAGCACCGATTTACATTCCCCCCAGCAATGTGAAGGGTTCACTTTTCTCCACATTCTCTCCAACATTTGTTATTTGTAGACCTCTTGATGATAACCATCTGACAAGTGTGAGGTGATATCTCATGGTGGTTTTGGTTTGCATTTTTTGATTAGTGATGTTGAGCATCTTTTCATGTTCTCATTTGCCATCTGTATGTCTTCTTTGGAAATACGTCTATTCAGGTCTTCAGCCCACTTTTTGATTGGGTTGTTTGCTTTTTGATAATGAGTTGTATGAGTGGTTTATATATTTTGGTTATTAATCTCTTGTCAGTCATATCATTTGCAAATATTTTCCCCTATTCTGTAAGTTGTCTTTTCGTTTTGTTGATGGTTTCCTTTGCTGTGCAAAAGTTTTTAAGTTTAATTAGGTCCCACTTGTTTATTTTTACATTTATTTCTTTTGCCTTAGGAGACAAATCCAAGAAAATATTGCTACGATTTATGTCACAGTGTTCTGCCTATGTTCTCTTCTAGGAGTTTTATGATTTCAGTTCTTACATTTAGGTCTTAATCCATTTTGAGTTTATTTTGTATATGGTGTGAGGAAATGTTCTAACATTGTTTTACATGTAGCTGTCCAGTTTTCCCATTACCAGTTATTGAGGAGACTGCCTTTCTCCATTGCATATTCTTGCCTCCTTTGTCTCACAATTTTTTGAAGACCATCTCATTATATATTAATATACCTGAAGTTAGCTACATCTTATTTTTATATTTCTTCCAAGTAAAAAGTAGCAAGATAGTTATCATTTTTGAAGGTTTAATGTATACTAACTTCAAACATTACATGTCCAAAATCTCATAAGCTGAGTAAAATATTTTTCAACAATAATTTTTAATTTATTAATCAAATAAGAAAAACTCTCAGCTTTTGCTTTTTAATTTTTTGTTTTATATACAATTTTATAGAGCCTGATAAATTATGGACTTGCTTAATATTTCCCCCTTTCCAAATACAATGTACATAAACACACAATATTTTCATGCTATTTGCTTTGGTTTGTATTGGAAATAGATTTCCTCTGCAAAAAATACAAGGTCAGTTTTTTAAAAATATTGTCATACTCCAAGTTTGAAATGAAAATAATGGCTTCCTTAAAACAAACAAGCAAAAAGACATAAATGCAACTTGGACAAGTAAAACCTAAAAGAAGAAAGTTAATTCTGCTTAAAAGTATATTTAAATGAGTAAGTTGCTGTATTTGGCTTGAATAAGAAGTCGATATTTTGGATTTGACTCTGACATGGCAAAGCTCATGTCACTTTAATCTGCAATTGATCTTTTTAACTTTTCATTTTGATGATAATAAAAGTTGGTAATCTGATTCACAGAGGTTCATAGAAACACATCAAATCAGAATTCCTATAGCTCCTGTTGCCAAGCAAGGGTTAGCTTGTGTCAAGGAATTCTTGATTTTCTGCCAAGGCTGCGTCAGATTCATGTTATATTACTTCTTTTCTTTTCAAATGAAAGAGGTCAAATTATGTATGTGTGTATAAGTTTTGCAATGTGGCATTCATGTTATTTTAGCAAAAAAATATTTAAATCTACACTTTAATTTTAAAATGTTTTGAGAATTAAATTTCAAAAGGGTCTTGCAGTATTTTCTGGTATTTTCAGGCTTCTACTATTAAACTGACAGGTCTTTTTGATTCCTGATTTCAACCTAGAGAAATACTTCTTCCAGTTCTAGAGAAGGTCAAATAAAAAAAAAAAAAAGTTTTGACAATATAGAATGCATCTAAGAAACTACGTTGTTTGCAGATAATCAGTCTGATTTTAGTTTGGACAAAGGAGGTTTTCATATTTTATAAGGCTGAAAGAAAGACCAGAAGTTGAATAATTTCATTTTTTCCTAAAGAGCTGAATATGAGTTTATAAATATTTAAAATTCTGTATAAAGATGTAATTTCCTCAATTCTCTTCAAAAGTAAATATACTTTGTAGTTTGGATAATAGAAGAACATTCTTCAAATAGATGCAAACAACATGTAGAGACAATATTACTTTTAATAATAGCACCTGCTTTTCTTCCAGAGAACTTCCTATCTCATCTCATGTGTCAGGGTTTGGTGGTGTTTCATTAATAGGAAGCATCTTGCTTACATAAACTTTCAAGAAATTAAAAGATAAGAAATAGAACAGATGAAAACAACCACTTTTATTAGTGATTAGTGATTAGTGATTAGGTGGATATTGGAAATCTCTAGTCTAGTGGGCTTACTGATGCTGGCAGACTTAGTAACCAGTGGCCATGGACCACGGTAGGCGCCCCCACCAAGGGGGGGACATCAGTTGACTAAAAACAATTGACAGCACATGCTCCATGAAGGCAGGTGATTTCCCAGAGAAAAAACCATGGCTAGGTTTGTTCAAGCAAATCAGTAAATCTGGTAACTCTTCTTTCTTGAATAGAAATAATTAATGGAGCTGCACAAGGCCAGGATTTTTATACTGTTAAAGTTCTACTCATATAGAGGAGAACATCACAAGTAGGGCAAAAGCATTCAATAAATCATCCTATATTAACATTTTTTGGTTACGTAATAATTTCTTTTTTTTTGCGATACGCTGGCCTCTCACTGTTGTGGCCTCTCTCATTGCGGAGCACAGGCTCCGGACGCGCAGGCTCAGCG
>NW_006776293.1:0-2837 GCF_000442215.2 Lipotes vexillifer | reverse complement strand
GCGGCATGTGGGATCCTCCCGGACCAGGGCACGAACCCGTGTCCCCTGCATCGGCAGGCGGACGCTCAACCACTGAGCCACCAGGGAAGCCCAACACTATGATTTTTGAATGAACACATAGGAATAGAGGGAGGAAGATACGGGGTTTTTTGGTTTTTTTTAAATATATCTACAAATTCTTTGTACAGGTCCCTTCAAGAAGTCAATCTTAATTTTCCTCCCCTTGAGAGTGGGCTGGACATAGCAACTCACTTTTAACAACTAGAATGTGCCAGAGTCGATGGCGTGTGACTCCCAGGACTGTGTTATAAAAGGTACTTTGGCTCCTTCGTTGCTATCTTGGGTCATTTGTTCTTAGGGAAGCCAGCACCATGTGGTAAGGAAGTTCAAGCACACTTGTGGAGGGGCCCATGTGGCAAACTACTGAGGCCTCCTGCCAACAACCAGAGAGGACCTGAGGCCAGATGAGCATCTGAGTCAACTCAGGAAGGACTCCTCCAGCCCCAGTCAAGCCATCACATGACTGTAGCTTCAGCCAATATCTTGACTGCAGTCTCAGGAGAAATCCTGAGCCAAAACCACCCATATAACCTATTTCTAAATTCCTGTTCCGCAGAGACTGTGAGATGATAACCACTAAGCTTTGGGGTGATGTTTTACCCAGAAGTAGATAATTAACATAGAAGATGAGATCCCACAACATTCTAAACAAGATTAGAACCAAAAACCAAGCATTGTGGTGGTTTGTTGACACCAACCAGTAGCTTCCACTTCTGTTCTAATGAGAAAAAGAAGCTTGACTCTCCTGGGGTTGTTGACCTGGGCCTTCCTATCCCAAGCATTGAACCCACAAGGGACTCTTCCAAAGCCCAGTCAACTTCAGGAAATCACAAGTGCGGCTGAGATACCTACACAAATCTCTTTTCCAATCCCCCGGACAGGATGTTAAAGAGGACGCAGGCCACCAAGCTGTTAAAACAGGCTGGTGTTGTTACCACCTAAAATTTCCTCAAAACAAACGCCCTCTACTTTTGGTAGTTGAGAATGAGAGCCATCATCGTAAAGCCTTAAAACATCACATTCTGATGTCATCTTTCTGTCTCCCTAGATTCTCCTATAAGATGAAAACACCTATTCAGTTGAGTGTAAATTATTCTGTACACCCACCCCCTCAGGAAGAGGACCACTTCTAACAATCATTAAAGGGAGGAAGTTCTTTTTCTGCTCTATAAATAATTAATATCCCTTTATTTTATTTCTATGGGGGGTGGTTTAGAGGTGAGAGGGGACCTATGATTTCCGTATATTGGATGCTCCTAACGTGAAGTCCAACTGTGTTCCCACCTCCTCTCTCTGCTTTTTTTTTGAATTCTTTTTTTTTACCCTTTAATATGTGCAGCTAGAGACGAACCTGAAATCAAAGTTTCCAGTACACAGCATATTTTATAAGTCCAATAAATCATTGGTTCGGTGAATGAATCATGTGAAAGATGGTTCTAAATTTAACGATTCTTTTTAAAAAAGTTCCTACTTGTAATTATTTGAACCTCATGCAGTCTTTTTGTCGTTGTTGTTGTTAGTATTTCCTGAGGGGGGAGTAGCTTATAATGCTGTTTAGTTTTGTACTATTGGTGTGTTGCGACCGCTTTGCTTTTGACTCCTCTGATTCCTGGGCATGTGAGAAGCTCCGGCTCTGAGGCTCGCCCCTGATCACGTGGCTGGGGCGGCTTATATAAGTACGTGCCTGAGCCTCCTCCCACACCCCCAGTGGGCAAAAGAACGTCTTTCCTATTGAAAATTACCTAGTGAGGCAAAAGGATCATAAATTGCCGTAGGACCAAACTAGACCTACCTCCCTGCTTTTTATATATTATCACCAAGATCAACGACATTTGTTCTGCCACCTGGCAGGTATTAAATTCATCTCATTGTGCTCACTTTGTTTGTCCAATGCAAATGCCTAACAATAACAGAGGAAGGGCTCCTCTGGAGGCCTGAAGAATTCCGAGTCTGCATCGGAGTCTATATATCGCGGTTGGGAGTGCTCAGCCAGCTGCCTGTATACTTCCTCCCTAAGCACTGACAGCAGTGAGGTTTTTGGAAGCTCTGTACTTTGAATGCCACAAAATGAAGGGGATATATTTGTAGTGGATGATGGAGAGAGAAAAGGAATTAATGCTGATTAATCACCTACTATGTGGTAGTCATTGTAGATTTAATCCTCACAGCAGCTCCACTGGGTGAGTTATTACCTTGCCCATGTTACGGATGAGGAAACCGAGCTTCGGAGAAGTTATTTGCCTTAGACAACATAGCTAGTGAAGTAGTGGAACCAGGACTGAAACCAGGTCTGGAGTCAAAGCCTGAGTGTTTTCACGACACTGTGCTGCCTCCTTCAATGACAGGTAAGAAAGCCTGAGGACCCCTGGGTGGGAGAAAGGAGTGAGCAAGGGTTCATGGGACATTAAGATGCACTTAGTTTTCAAATAATCAACAGATTTTGGCACCAACTATACAGATGCTTGGTAGATTTTTCCTTAGTGGTTTTTCTCGATTTGTGGATTAACCCAAATTCCCATAAACAGAAAAAAACAATTTATTGAGGTACTAGTGAGAATCACGATGTTGAGAGGTTAGTAGCAGGAGGGAGCAATTCAGCCAGTGTGTAAACCAAACCACTGCCCCCAGCACCCAAATCTCCATGCTGGGGCTTCCCTGGTGGCGTAGTGGTTGAGAGTCTGCCTGCCGATGCAGGGGACACGGGTTAGTACCCTGATCCGGGAAGATCCCACATGCCGCGGAGCGGCTGGGCCCGTGGGCCATGGCCGCTGAGCCTG
>NW_006776292.1:0-328 GCF_000442215.2 Lipotes vexillifer | reverse complement strand
TTGTAGTTTGTCTTCAAAGCTACCAGGGCGTTGGGGCCACGCCCCCACATCCTTTCCTGTTCCATTGAAGTAGTGCCTGATGGAAGTTGTAGTTTCTATGGAGATACGCTATTCTGTGTCTTTATGATAAACTATTCTGTGTCTTTACAAGGCCAGGTGAACCGCACAAACACTCCTTGGGGTTCGAACAGAGGCCTAATAGGATGGATCTGAATAGCAAACAATAATGAGGGACGTACCCTAGGGCATGCAGAGAAATAGGGGGCTCTACATCTCACTTGGGAGTAGAGGAGCCCTGGTCATTTAAATCTAGAAGGGTTCTTGCATG
>NW_006776291.1:0-243 GCF_000442215.2 Lipotes vexillifer | reverse complement strand
CATATATACACATGATTTTCTTAATTCTTGCTCATCTTTACATATTAGAATATTATCAGAAAACGAATGATACTAGTACATATAAAATCTATGTTTTATGTTTTTCTTTTTGAAAGTTTTAATCATATTTCAGAAATAAGAATTCTAATTCATTTTCAAAACTTTGAATATCATATAGCTTTTTTCTTGTTCCCATAGGAGTGGTTAGAAAAGAAAAATGTTTATTTACATGAAATGCACAGA
>NW_006776290.1:0-441 GCF_000442215.2 Lipotes vexillifer | reverse complement strand
CTCCCTCTTGCATCTCCCTCCCACCCTCCCTTATCCCACCCCTCTAGGTGGTCACAAAGCACCTAGCTGATCTACCTGTGCTATGCAGCTGCTTCCCACTAGCTATCTGTTTTACATTTGGTAGTATATGTAAGTCCATGCCACTCTCTCACTTTGCCCCAGCTTACCTGTCCCCCTCCCCATGTCCTCAAGTCCATTCTCTATGTCTACATCTTTATTCCTGTCCTGACCCTAGGTTCTTCAGAACCACTATTTTTGTTTGTTTCTTTTTTAGATTTCACATATATGTGTTAGCATACGGTATTTGTTTTTCTCTTTCTGACTTATTTCACTCTATATGACAGACTCTAGGTCCACCCACCTCACTAAAAATAACTCAAGATGCCACCAGAAAACTACTAGAGTTAATCAATGAATTTGGTAAAGTTGCAGGATACAAAA
>NW_006776289.1:0-374 GCF_000442215.2 Lipotes vexillifer | reverse complement strand
CCCCCTGGGCTGAGGTGCCATGGCCAGGCTCCGCCCCGGCCTGCTGCTCCTGATGGCCACGGTGGCCCTCACGTCCAGAGGTTTCCAGGCCTGGGGTTCACCGAAGGTGGTGAGGAAATTCCAAGACGTCCCCGAATCCTACGTATACGTGCAGCAGGCACTGTGGTTCGCCATGAAGGAGTACAACAAGGCTAGCAAGGACGAGTACACCTTCAAGGTGTTGCAGATTCTGAAGTCCCAGGAGCAGGTTGGTGGCTTTCACTCCCCGTTCTCTGTCCCCACACTCACATTTGTGGCAGGGCTGTCGTCCATGGAGAGCAGCTGAGAGACACCTGAGCCAAAATTTATTAACTTTATTTTAGGGGTTTTTGGAA
>NW_006776288.1:0-321 GCF_000442215.2 Lipotes vexillifer | reverse complement strand
TTAGCATTAGGGCACGGGTTAGGGTAAGGCTTCGGGTAAGGGTTGGGGTTAGGTTTAAGGTTAGGGTTAAGGTTAGAGAATGGGGACCTTTTATGGTACAGGTTATGGTACGACAACTTTTGAGGGTTAGTGTACGTGTTAGAGCACGGTTTAGTGTTAGCGTATGTGTTAGTATTAGGGCCTGGGTTAGGGTAAGGCTTCGGGTAAGGGTTAGGTTTAGGGTTAGGTTTAGGTTATGGGGACTATTTAGGGTACAGTTTAGTGTACGGCAACGGTTGAGGGATTGCGTACATTTTAGGGCATGGGTTAGTGTTAGCGTAC
>NW_006776287.1:0-3163 GCF_000442215.2 Lipotes vexillifer | reverse complement strand
TATTTATCTCTTGTAAAAATAAAATACTGTGTGTGTGTGTGTGTGTGTGTGTGTGTGTGTGTGAAAACAAAAACAAAAACAAAAACAAAAAAAACCCCATGCCACCCAATTCGATCTAATGCACAAGCTACTTTTTGGTGGATTTTAAATGAATGTCTCTTCTCTAAGAATAGAACCCCATTCTATGGCTTCCTCACCACCCCAACTGAGATGATTTATGGTTACTCATGAGATAAAGAAACTTCAGGCTTTTTTTTGGCTTGGGGAATATTATTTTAAAAAATAGTGGCAGGAGGTATTTAGGGACATAAATAAAGAGTTCTTAGCTCTGATGAGTTCAGAATGGATTTCACCATCTGTAAAATTGCATTTGCAATGTAAAATCAATACATTTAAATGATCAAAGAAAACATTTAGAGTATTCGATTTGCTGGGTTCCAGAGTACCTAGCACCCAGTCTCTTTCCTTTCTTTTAGAAAGCTTACCCCTTCCTGAGAGATGCTGGAAACCCCTGTCCTGGCTCTAATTACTGGTTTAATGCTACTCCTTCCTACTAAAAATTGTAAGCTGTTTGAGAGTAGTGTCACTGATTGTTTCATGACTCCAGTGTCTGTGGAGGTGCACACAAAATGCTTGCCGAGTTAAAAATTTGTATATCAACAAACAGTTCTGGAGAGAGTTGTTGAACCAAGGAGAAGACGGCTTTAGAAAAATCCCAAACCAAAACAATACTGTTGGATATATTTTGAGTACCTCAAGCCATTTCATTTGCCAAGTATTTAAAAAATCATATTCAGATTTAACAATATATTAAAAAAAATAGTCAAACAAAATTACAGAGTCTTTGCAATCTGATATGACCGGATATGAAAACTTGGGGAAAATTAATTACAGCTGCCTCATTGCTGTGTCTGAAATCCTTGGAAACTTCCTCTGTTCCCCCAAACCATTCTTTTAAAGATTGACAGAAACTTTGCTTTGTTTTGACAAGATTTATTTCTTTGCTTCCAACAGTAGTTCATCAACTTTTATTCTGCTAATAGAGTTCTTCTGATGTTAATTGTAGCCTACTGATCTAGGTCAGAGCATAGCATTTTCACTAAGGTTTAAGATATCAAAAGCAATGAGAAAAGTATTTGAAAAATAATTATTGTATCATAGTTACCTCAATTTTTAAAAAGAGGCCAGTTGTTAAGTATTTGATTCATAGAGTAGCCTTCTGATTTGTCCCTATGCTCATTCTTTTTCTTCCACTCCAGTATATTGTTGCTAATTAGCCCTTCTAGTAAAATATAGGTAAGGTCTGGGAAAAGGAATTAAATTTAAACGAGTCCATTTTGCAAGTGTGGTGCTTCTTACTACTCTGCTAAAAAGTTACCTTGGTCTCAGCAGTTGACCCTAATGGCCAAGATATGAGACTTTTCCCCTGTTTCCGTTCTTGATTAAGGCTGGGCTAGTTTGATGACCAAAGGAGTAGAATGTATGTTCTAAACTAGCTATTCAGCTATTATAGCAATTCTTTTTAAACATTGCTTGAAATTTTAAGTATTACGCTAACAATTAACATCCAAGCAATTTTACATATAGCAAAACATTTGTCATCCTTTCATACAAAACTCCACAAGTCCCCAGAATCTGTAACATAAATGTGTTCTATTTTATTTTAAATAGGACTTCAGTTTTCTTGGTCCTGCACAGTCACATTGGCATTCAGGCTACTTTCTAAAATTTGAAAGTGTTTCCAGCGGGTATGTGTCGGGTATTGAGCTAGGCTATTTTTCTCTCTGCCAAGGTGGTTGACTGGGTTTACATGCTTAGTGCAATGTGTCTGGCATTTGGTTGACACTATTTGTTGTAGATACTGAATGAATGAATGTGGGACCATATGTTTTTAAACCACAGTGTGGGAAAGGTGCCAACACCTCATTTATCTGGAGAGCAGAATCCTATTCTATTCAGGAGGACAGAGAGTTTTTCTTAGCTACCTTACGACTGTCTGACACTTGGTGGTACTTCTTGTCTTACATGTTTCCATTCATTCCATAATTAAACTGTTGTAGTTACTGAACCTGGAAGTTTGAAGAAATCATAACTGGTCTTGAAGATAGTTTTGGGGAATCGCCAAGGACTCAAATTAGTTGTGGTTAATTAATGCAACAAGGAGTTAGTGAGATACTACTGAGTGTCAGGCATATCCCTAAGTTTTTGAGTTACAACTGTAAAGAAAACACATGAAAATTCAGACCCTCATAGAGTTTTTTTTCATGAGGACTGGTTGAGGGAGAAGCTAGAGAGGATCAGCCTTCTCGGGGGACAAATAACATCCACTGAGAGAAGGAATGGGGATACTGGCCCTTTTTCTGGACTTGAGGGGATGACATTGATTTGTTCATGTACTTTTACTTTAAAACTCATCACGTCCTTTGGCCTGGATCTAAGTACGTCATTTGTACTCCTTGGGGTTTTTCAGTCATGATTAAGGTTGCCTTGTGACTCACAAATGAAGCAAAGTCAGATTTTCCTGATGTCAAAGGGCAGGATTTGAAAGAGAGGGAAGTAAGACTTGAAATTCGTGTGTGTCTGCTTGAGAGAAGATTGTCTTAGGTGAAAGGCAAGATCTAGAACAGATGACACCATGGGAAGGGTGTGTGGGGTGTGTGATGTCTCCAGGAGGCCCTGGAAAAGACTGGCCACAGCTGTGGCCACCACTGTGTGTTGGGCCACTTGTGTGTGCTGGTGTCATGAACCACAGCTTATGTCGTAGTTTTGGATGGTAGTATTGATAGTTTTCACTGTGTATTAAGAGGTTTCTTTTGAAGACTATTATGCAAAACTGGTAATTTGTCATACCAATTCTTTTCTGAAGTTTTGCTTGAAAATTCTGTTGGACAATTATTTAATATGTTTGCTTTTCTCTACATTTCTTCCTTATACAAAATGTGAGGAAAGACCAATATCTTGAAACTACTCTTTAAAAAATACTTCTATTTTGCTGTTACTGTGTAATTTACTAATAAGGATCTTCAGGTATGTTCCTGTTACATCCATACATCACGAGAGTAAATTCCACCATTTTGAGGTAACTTTTCTTGTGGTTGCCAGCTTTTATAGTGACGAAACCTGAGATTATTTCCCTCATTCTTTTTTTTTTTTTTTTTTTTTG
>NW_006776286.1:0-999 GCF_000442215.2 Lipotes vexillifer | reverse complement strand
GTCCTGACTCCTGGCTAGAGCAGCAAGAGCCTTTCATCCACTCGGCTCAGAATAAAAGGGAGACAAAGTAGAGAGAATTAGTAGAAGTAGGAGGAAATAGGAAAGAAAGAAAGAAAGAAAGAAAAGAAGAAAGGAAGGAAGGAGCGAAGGAAGAAAGAAAGAAAGAAGAAAAGAAAGGAAGAAGGCAAGAAGGAAAGAAAGGAGGGAGGGAGGGAGGAGGGAAGGAAGGAAGGAATGAGGGAAGGAAGGAAAAAATACAGAAAGAAAGAAGATACAGTAAAATAAAATAAAGTATAATAAAGTTATAAAAAATACAGAAAGAAAGAAGATACAGTAAAATAAAATAAAGTATAATAAAGTTATTGAATTAAAAAATAATTATTTAGGGAAAAAAAAGGGACAGATAGAACCTTAGGACAAATGGTGGAAGCAAAGTTATAGAGACAAACTCTTACATAGAAGCATACACATATACCCTCACAAAAAGAGGTAAAGGGGAAAAAATCATAAAACTTGCTCTCCAAGTCCACCTCCTCAATTTGGGATGATTTGTTGTCTAAAAGAGGGAAGGAAGGAAGGAAAGATAGAAAGAAGGTAAAGTATAATAGTGTTCTTTAAATTAAAATTAATTATTAAGAAAAAAATTAAAAAAAAAAAACAATGTACCGATAGAACGCTAGGACAAATGGTGGAAGCAAACCTATACAGACAAGATCTCACACAGAAGCATACACATACACATTCACAAAAAGAGGAAAAGGGGAAAAAATCATAGATCTTGCTTTAGAAATCCGCCTCCTCAGTTTAGGACCACAGAGGTAGGGTACATCAAGTTGATTGTGCAGCTTTAATCCGCTGCTTCTGAGGCTGCTGGGAGAGATTTCCCTTTTTCTTCTTTGTTCTCACAGCTCACAGGTGCTCAGCTTTCGATTTGATCCTGCCTCTTCGTGTAGGTCGCTGGAGGGCGTCTGTTTTTTGCTCAGACAGGACGGGGTTAAA
>NW_006776285.1:4151371-4161018 GCF_000442215.2 Lipotes vexillifer | reverse complement strand
TCTTTCCCTTTCTGCCAACTGAAGCTGAAGACTATGAGGCTGTAGAACAGGGCAGTACTCCTCAACATTGTCAAGGTCATCAAAAATGAGGACAGTATGAGAAATTGTCATAGCCAAGAGGAGCCTATGGAGGCATAAAGACTAAATGTAATGCTGTATCCTTAGCTTCCTGTGGCTGCCCGGGCCTGGGTCCCTAGCAAGAATTGGCTCCTGGGCCTGAGATTTCCAGGTACCTGCTAAGTATATATTTTTTTAACTTTTTTATCCATAACTTGAATGATGACAAAGACAGCCAACTCATTCAAATTTTGAATGCTATAAACATGGGATTTAGAAAGATGAACACCTCAATAGGGTAAAATAATGAGTTAAAATTAATGAGATGCGATGCAACAGAAATGAATATATATTACCACATCTGTGTTTAAAACAATAAATGCAAAGTACAGATTTGGGGAACTTTAAAGTAATGACAATTAATGTAAGATTTTAGTTGGCCAGTGCAAATTGAGTGGATGTGGATGATGAAAAGGCTTATGAAATTTAGTTTTGCATAAATAAAACTTAGTGCCCTGAACAAGGAAAGTAAAAGTTCATTGTTCTCTGAACAGAACAGACCATATCAAAACATTGGATTCAGTTTTATCAGATTTACATATTCTTGGTGAATCCATGTTAGCTCTTATTGATTCAAAAATATTCTTATAATCCTTTTTGAAAGTGTATTAAGCCTTGAAATCACATATATAACCCCAGACAGACCTTTTCCCTGTTAGAAAACTTAAAAAAGAAAAAGAAAGAGAAAGTCTGAGGAACCTCCTGTACTTTCTGTCAGTTTTTGAGGATAATTTATATAATGACTCTGCAATCATATGACATGGACAAATTAGGTCATAATTATTGAAGAATGGCCAGACTCAGAGAAATTAACCTGGAAAATAGAAAACTTATTAATACCCAATCGCTGCACTTAAATATTTGAAGGATGGTCATGAGGAAGAAGTATTAGATTTTTTTCTCTAGATTTTCAGTTGCAGAAATTACAGCATGGTGGTGTGTTGATTGCTAAGACCTGAGGTGGTGCGAGTTGCAGCTGGAGGGTACAAAGGGTCCAGGTGTGAAGAGGTAAGCCAGGTTAAGGATGGTGGACAGGAAAACACAGAAGGGCTGTAAGTGGAGAAATAGGAGCAAGTTTGTATTTTTAGAGAATCTCTTGAGCCGCACTGGGATAGCGGAGGCTGCCATCCAAAGAAGATGCTGTGAAGAGGATTTTCCCAATGAGTTGGGGTCTGGATAGGGTAACCTCCAAGACTTGTGGATTTTAACTACAAATGTACAAATCTGGAGAAAATTGAAACACTGCTTAATTGCTTTCCCAGAATTGTGGTCACAGTTGCTCTTATAATTAACAGAAAGGCAAGGTTTATATTTCCTTGAGAAAGTTTCAAAATTCTAATGTGGAAATAGCTCACACAGAAATACAGTAAATGAGAAAAAGGAACACTATAATAAATTATAAACTGGAATCTAATTAGCAGGGAAACCTAAGCATAAAACAATTCAAAATAGTCTTGCTGGAGACAGGCTTTAGTTTCTGAAGCTCTAGAAAATAACCATACTCATACACAGAAAAAATTTGGAATTGAGATATTGTTACCACCACCATCATCATCAACAACAAAAACGTAACCCCCAACACCTCCACAGGCACTACCAATATAGTATAATTTGTTTTCCCTTTCAAGTAGATAACAATAAAATAGCACAGGTCATGTCCTGGCAAAGGATGTGTTTGTTTATTACCTACTGTGAGGAAGACTAAATAGCAGAGACTAAAAGACTGAATCTGTTAAGTAAGGTCTATACTTCATTTCCCACCTGGAATCACATTACTTGTTAGATTGAACTAACCTCATGCTTTTTTTTTTTTTTTTTTTTTTTTTTTTTTACATCTTTATTGGAGTATAATTGCTTTACAATGGTGTGTTAGTTTCTGCTTTATAACAAAGTGAATCAGTTATACATATACATATGTTCCCATATCTCTTCCCTCTTGCATCTCCCTCCCTCCCACCCTCCCTATCCCACCCCTCTAGGTGGTCACAAAGCACCGAGCTGATCTCCCTATGCTAGGCGGCTGCTTCCCACTAGCTAGCTATTTTACCTTTGGCAGTGTATATATGTCCATGCCACTCTCTCACTTTGTCACAGCTTACCCTTTCCCCTCCCCATATCCTCAAGTCCATTCTCTAGTTATATATGTGTTAGCATACGGTATTTGTCCTTCTCTTTCTGACTTACTTCACTCTGTATGACAGACTCTAGATCTATCCACCTCATTACAAATAGCTCAATTTCGTTTCTTTTTATGGCTGAGTAATATTCCATTGTATATATGTGCCACATCTTCTTTATCCATTCATCCGACGACGGGCACTTAGGTTGTTTCCATCTCCGGGCTATTGTAAATAGAGCTGCAATGAACATTTTGGTACATGACTCTTTCTGAATTCTGGTTTCCTCAGGGTATATACCTAGTAGTGGGGGATTGCTGGGTCATATGGTAGTTCTATTTGTAGTTTTTTAAGGAACCTCCATACGGTTCTCTATAGTGGCTATACCAATTCATATTCCCACCAGCAGTGCAAGAGTGTTCCCTTTTCTCCATACCCTCTCCAGCATTTATTGTTTGTAGATTTTAATGATGGCCATTCTGACTGGTGTGAGATGATATCTCATTGTAGTTTTGATTTGCATTTCTCTAATGATTAATGATGTTGAGCATTCTTTCATGTGTTTGTTGGCAGTCTGTATATCTTCTTTGGAGAAATGTCTATTCAAATCTTCTGCCCATTTTTGGATTGGGTTGTTTGTTTTTCTGTTATTGAGCTGCATGAGCTGCTTGTATGTTTTGGAGGTTAATCCTTTGTCAGTTGCTTCATTAGCAAATATTTTCTCCCATTCTGAGGGTTGCCTTTTGGTCTTGTTTATGGTTTCCTTTGCTGTGCAAAAGCTTTGAAGTTTCATTAGGTCCCATTTGTTTATTTTTGTTTTTATTTCCATTTCTCTAGGAGGTGGGTCAAAAAGGATCTTGCTGTGATTTATGTCATAGAGTGTTCTGCCTGTGTTTTCCTCCAAGAGTTTGATAGTGTCTGGCCTTACATTTAGGTCTTTAATCTATTTTGAGTTTATTTTTGTGCATGGTGTTAGGGAGTGATCTAATCTCATACTTTTGCATGTACCTGTCCAGTTTTCCCAGCACTACTTATTGAAGAGGCTGTCCTTTCTCCACTGTACACTCCTGCCTCCTTCATCAGAGATAAGGTGACCGTATGTGCATGGGTTTATCTCTGGGCTTTCTATCCTGTTCCATTGATCTGTCTTTCTGTTTTTGTGCCAGGACCATACTCTCTTGATTACTGTAACTTTGTAGTATAGTCTGAAGTCAGGCAGCCTGATTCCTCCACCTCCGTTTTTCGTTCTCAAGATTGCTTTGGCTATTTGGGGTCTTTTGTGTTTCCATACAAATTGTGAAATTTTTTGTTGTAGTTCTGTGAAAAATGCCAGTGGTAATTTGATAGGGATTTCATTGAATCTGTAGATTGCTTCGGGAAGTAGAGTCATTTTCACAATGTTGATTCTTCCAATCCAAGAGCATGGTATATCTCTCCATCTATTTGTATCATCTTTAATTTCTTTCATCAGTGTCTTATAATTTTCTGCATAGAGGTCTTTTGTCTCCTTAGGTGGGTTTATTCCTAGATATTTTATTCTTTTTGTTGCAACAGTAAATGGGAGTGTTTTCTTGATTTCGCTTTCAGATTTTTCATCATTAGTTTATAGGAATGCCAGAGATTTCTGTGCATTAATTTTGTATCCTGCTACAAATTCATTGAGTAGCTCTAGTAGTTTTCTGGTAGCATCTTTAGGATTCTCTATGTATAGTACCATGTCATCTGCAAACAGTGACATCTTTACTTCTTCTTTTCCAATTTGGATTCCTTTTATTTCCTTTTCTTCTCTGATTGCTGTGGCTAAAACTTCCAAAGCTATCTTGAATAAGAGTGGTGAGAGTGGGCAACCTTGTCTTGTTCCTGATCTTAGTGGAAATGCTTTCAGTTTTTCACCATTGAGGATGATGTTGGCTGTGGGTTTCGCATATATGGCCTTTATTATGTTGAGGAAAGTTCCCTCTATGCCTACTTTCTGGAGGGTTATTATCATAAATAGGTGTTGAATTTTGTCAAAAGCTTTCTCTGCATCTATTGAGGTTACCATATGATTTTTCTCCTTCAATTTGTTAATATGGTGTATCATGTTGATTGATTTGCGTATATTGAAGAATCCTTGCATTGCTGGAATAAACCCCACTTGATCATGGTGTATGATCCTTTTAATGTGCTGTTGGATTCTGTTTGCTAGTATTTTGTTGAGGATTTTTGCATCTATGGTCATCAGTTATACTGGCCTGTAGTTTTCTTTCTTTGTGACATCCTTGTCTGGTTTTGGCATCAAGGTGATGGTGGCCTCGTAGAATGAGTTTGGGAGTGTTCCTCCCTCTGTTATATTTCTGAAGAGTTTGAGAAGGATGGGTGTCAGCTCTTCTCTAAATGTTTGATAGAATTCACCTGTGAAGCCACCTGGTCCTGGGCTTTTGTTTGTTGGAAGATTTTTAATCACAGTTTCAATTTCAGTGCTTGGGATTGGTCTGTTCATATTTTCTATTTCTTCCTGATTCAGTCTTGGCAGGTTGTGCATTTCTAAGTATTTGTCCATTTCTTCCAGGTTGTCCATTTTATTGGCATAGAGTTGCTTATAGTAATCTCTCATGATGTTTTGTATTTCTGCAGTGTCAGTTGTTACTTCTCCTTTTTCATTTCTAATTCTGTTGATTTGAGTCTTCTCCCTTTGTTTCTTGATGAGTCTGGCTAATAGTTTATCAATTTTGTTTATCTTCTCAACGAACCAGCTTTTAGTTTTATTGATCTTTGCTATCATTTCCTTCATTTCTTTTTCATTTATTTCTGATCTGATCTTTATGATTTCTTTCCTTCTGCTAACTTTGGGGTTTTTTTAATTCTTCTTTCTCTAATTGCTTTAGGTGCAATGTTAGGTTGTTTATTTGAGATGTTTCTTGTTTCTTAAGGTAGGATTGTATTGCTATAAACTTCCCTCTTAGAACTGCTTTTGCTTCATCCCATAGGTTTTGGGTCGTCGAGTCTCCATTGTCATTTGTTTCTAGGTATTTTCGTATTTCCTCTTTGATTTCTTCAGTGATCACTTCGTTATTAAGTAATGTATTGTTTAGCCTCCATGTGTTTGTATTTTTTACAGATCTTTTCCTGTAATTGATATCTAGTCTCACAGCGTTGTGGTTGGAAAAGATACTTGATACAATTTCAAGTTTCTTAAATTTACCAAGGCTTGATTTGTGACCCAGGATATGATCTATCCTGGAGAATGTTCCATGAGCACTTGAGAGAAATTTGTATTCTGTTGTTTTTTGATGGAATGTCCTATAAATATCAGTTAAGTCCATCTTGTTCATTGTATCATTTAAAGCTTGTGTTTCCTTATTTATTTTCATTTTGGATGATCTGTCCATTGGTGAAAGTGGGGTGTTAAAGTCCCCTACTATGAATGTGTTACTGTCGATTTCCCCTTTTATGGCTGTTAGTATTTGCCTTATGTGTTGAGGTGCTCCTATGTTGGGTGCATAAATATTTACAATTGTTATATCTTCTTCTTGGATCAATCCCTTGATCATTATGTAGTGTCCTTCTTTGTCTCTTGAAATAGTCTCTATTTTAAAGTCTATTTTGTCTGATATGAGAATTGCTACCCCAGCTTTCTTTTGGTTTCCATTTGCATGGAATATCTTTTTCCATCCCCTTACTTTCAGTCTGTATGTGTCTCTAGGTCTGAAGTGGGTCTCTTGTAGACAGCATATATATGGGTCCTTTTTTTGTATCCATTCAGCCAATCTGTGTCTTTTGGTTGGAGTATTTACATTTAAGGTAATTATCGGTATGTATTTTCCTATTCCCATTTTCTAAATTGTTTTGGGTTCATTATTGTAGGTCTTTTCCTTCTCTTGTGTTTCTTGCCTAGAGAAGTTCCTTTAGCATTTGTTGTAAAGGTGGTTTGGTGGTGCTGAACTCTCTCAGCTTTTGCTTGTCTGTAAAGGTTTTAATTTCTCCATCAAATCTGAATGAGATCTTTGCTGGGTAGAGTAATCTTGGTTGCAGCTTTTTCTCCTTCATCACTTTAAATATGTCCTGCCAGTCCCTTCTGGCTTGCAGAGTTTCTGCTGAAAGATCAGCTGTTAACCTTATGGGGATTCCTTTGTGTGTTATTTGTTTTTTTTTTCCTTGCTGCTTTTAATATGTTTTCTTTGTATTTAATTTTTGACAGTTTAGTTAATATGTGTCTTGGCGTATTTCAGTTTCCAAGCCTTTCATTTTATAGGAAGAACCTGGGTCAGGCAATATGTTTATGGCCTACTGAGCTAATAAATGGAGATGGAATGGCATAGTAGAATGGGGACTAGATTAACAGAGGTTCAGTTGAGTGGAGTCATGGTTAAATATCAGTACTATGGAATAAGTCTGTGTGGTCAAATCAAGTAGCTTTGTAAATAGCAGAATAAAGATTTGATCGAGATCATTAACTTCCTTGGGATTCAGTTTCTCATCGCTAAAAGGAAGGCATTGGACTAGATGCTGGCAAATGACCCTTTCAGCTCACTTAGTTAATCTAGTCATTACTTCTTTCTAATATTTTCATTTATGAGTTATATATTAACTGCCTACTACGTAGAAGGAATTATGCCCTGGCATAATGGGTTATATGGATATTTTTTTGGCCTTCAAGCGTTTACAAAATATAAAGGAGATAAGACATAAATGTGTAACCCCACTGCAGGTTCCATGGGAGAACTTTTGTGTGCTCCATACTGTGAATAAGGTTCAGAGAGACAAAGAGAGTGGGAAATAAAAGAGAAGCATTTGCATAGTGGTAATACAGAGAGAAGAAACATGAAGGTGGGATAGGAGAAAAATGGTTTAGGAATGGGACACATACAAATTTAATGTGGTGGAGAGTTCCTGTAGTGAGAGTAGAAGACCAGTTAGGAAAAAGAAGTTGTGCCCCACTGTAGAACATACTGAATGTGCCACATTGTAGAGCCTGGCTCATTCTATAAGCAAAAAGAAGCTGGTGGAGACTTCAGAGCAGAATCCTGGTCCTGGTTAAGAGGAGAGGGGGAAGAATGCTGGAGCAAGGAGAGTAAGAGCCCAGGTAAGAGAGAATGAAAACAATCTACCCTTAACCTAGGGTTGGCCAGATGGGCATCCCTCTCATGAATTTCCTTGACATTTACCACTTCTTTGGATCTCTGCTCAATACTGGTTCCGATGCACACTTTTGCTTCTCCCTTCTGATGTTCCAGCTGGGTAGGTCTCCTTTCCAAAGACCTGAACTTTCCATTTTTCTAGTTCTCTTTAGGATGCTAGGAAGGATTAGGAAGACTGGCTGCATGTGTCTCTGCTGCTGCAACAGCCCCTCCCTCTGATGATGTACACCATGGAACCCTCAGCTCTACGAGACCTGTGCTTTATCCAGCCACCTACAATTGTGCTTAGGTGCTAATACCAGTAACTTCAGACTTTCTCCTACCTGGGGCTTCTGCTTTGAGACTTTCTTTACCTTCTGCCCTAGAGAACTCAGTTGGGCAATATAGAAACCCCAGGATCTTTTCCCCTTTCTCTTAAAGCTTTATGCATACCTGAGTCCTAAGGAGCCCCTTTTCCCTTTGTCCTCCCTGGTCCTCTGACCCTTATCCAGATCTCCATAGCTGAAGACATACAGCAGCAAAAAGGAACACCTTGCTCCAACTTTTACCAAGACCAAGAGAATGCAGGAGGAAGAGAGACTTGGTAATCCCCTGACTCTTTCCTCCCAATGTTCCACTGTCCAACACTGTGCAAGGGTTTGCTGGGCATTGGTACAGGAAGCTCTTTCAGGTCCTTGATGGAACTTTCATATCTGTATTTCCTGAAGAGGTTCGAGTGAAAAGGTCAGGGTTAATGAAGCAAACAATGCCCTCTAATAAAGAGCATGAACTTTGGAAACAAACTTCTCTGGATTCAGATTTTAGATTTACCTCTTACTGATGACACATATTCTCTCTGTTTTCTCATCTGTAAATGGGCAAAATACCAGACAACGTTGTTTTGAAAACTCAATGAAAAGATGTAAGCAAACAAACAGTACTGCCTGACAGGAGCTCATTAATTGCTCCCTCCTGCAGAGAGGTCCTCTCCGCCCATTTCTCATTACTCTTGGTGCCTTGTGGATGGTCTGTTATCAATTCAAACTCGTGGCAGAAAAGAGTCTGTTATCAGTTATTTGGATAATTTCTTGAAATATTTTATCTTTAATAGTAAAATAAAATGTTTTATTCCTTATTTAAAATGCTTGGAGCATTTTACCCTTTTGAACACTTTGGAAATCAACTGTAACCCCTTTGCTGCCTGGTGATCCACCTATTCTTTAGGCGCTGTCTCCTCAGACATGTCTTTTCTCTGACCTCACTCCCCACCCTGGTGAAGTCATTCAGCCTTCCTGTGAACCTTCTTTGACTCACGCACACATGTCTCTTAGAACACGTGCCGCGCAACAGTATAATCCTGTGTGACATGTCTACCTCCTTCTCCACACTGAGAACTCCTTGTGGGATGTCCATTGGCCATTCCCTCTCCTGCCTCAGGCTAAGCATCTGGTGCTTTCATAACCCTCCCCACTTGGCTTCCAAGGGCTCCAATGCAAATAGGAGGTGTCCAACCATTAACTGTGAGTTTTTCCAGGGAAGGGGCAGCTCTTACCACAGTCTTATCTGTCAGACAGTAAATGCTCACTAGCTTTGTGCAATATTAATTCTTAAGGAGAGGACATTTGCACCAGGCAGGGAAAATATTTAAAATTTATAAGGCTTGATGTGAATAGTAAAACAGAAACTTGAGGATTTTCTGCAGTCCTTTGTTTCCACGATGTTTGAGAATCATTGTTTGCGAGCAAAGAGAAATGTTTTAAGGGAAGCTTTCGCTTATAGTATTGCCTATAGTAATTTTCTGGAGTCATATGAGTACATGTTGTTCTTCCCTTTGTGGTGGACTCTGGATCTCACTCACTTCAAACAACTGCAGTGTCCAAGAGAGAGCAATGTTCAACATATGCTTGGTGAATAAATGGACAAATGGGCGAGTGAATGTTCTCTATATTCAGCCAAACGAACAAACTCTTAAAATATTCAAAAAGTCCTGCATGGGGGGGCGGTGGAAAGATGGCGGAGGAGTAAGACGCGGAGATCACCTTCCTCCCCACAAATACACCAGAAATACATCTACATGTGGAACAACTCCTACAGAACAGCTACTGAACGCTGGCAGAAGACCTCAGACCTCCCAAAAGGCAAGAAACTCCCCACGTACCTGGGTAGGGCAAGAGAAAAAAAAAATTAATTAAAAACAGAGACGAAAGAATAGAGCACCTGCACCAGTGGGAGGGAGCTGTGAAGGAGGAAAGGTCTCCACACACTAGGAAGCCCCTTCGCGGGCAGAGATTGCGGGAGGCGGAGCGGGGAGCTT
>NW_006776285.1:4145677-4145753 GCF_000442215.2 Lipotes vexillifer | reverse complement strand
ATTGAAGGAGAAAAATCATATGATCATCTCAATAGATGCAGAGAAAGCTTTTGACAAAATTCAGCACCCATTTATT
>NW_006776285.1:4142239-4143583 GCF_000442215.2 Lipotes vexillifer | reverse complement strand
GGGATAGGGAGGGTGGGAGGGAGGGAGACAAAGAGGGAAGAGATATGGGAACATATGTATATGTATAACTGACTCACTCTGTTATAAAGCAGAAACTAACACACCATTGTAAAGCAATTATACCCCAATAAAGATGTTAAAAAAAAAAAAAAAAAGTCCTGCTTGTCTTAACGATTTATTTATTAAGCACTTTTTGTTTGTTTTGATTTTTGTTGGACGAAAACTAGCATGGAAATAGAGAGTTTTTCTTCGGACTGGTTGTCATAAAAATTCTTTTATATCAATTGTGGTATTAACAGATTCACAATGTTAATTGCTGCTTTCTCTACTATGGTTTATTTACTGCTGCTAAATCACAACATATCAAATTCTTGTCTGCCTTAGTCCCTAGACAACATTCACTAGAGAAACACAGGTGATTAGAAGCTACCTCAGAGATTTGTGTACATGGACTTTGGTTAATTGAGGAGAGAAAAATGCATTAGTCAAATTCCATGTTGAGAGCAAAAAAATAAAACTAGGGATGACATAAATATATCTGACTTAATCAGCATTGATCATTTTCAAATCATCAAACTCCCTAGAATCAATTAAAATCTGGTGAACGTACAGTGTATATAAGTCAGTTGCTTCCCATTATAAACTTACTTGAAACTAGCCTCATGTTTAAAAATTGTGGGAGAGAGCTTCATGACTCTTCCCTAAAATATAATTTTCATGAAGCTTGGCATAAATGGAACTTATATTTCCAAGACCAAGAACATAACATAAATGGAAATAATATTTATCTTCTCATCTAGGTAAGGTTTTACTAGTAAAATTCCACCCCATTTGAGGTTCTGTCTGAGCTTAGAAAGTATAGTCTGCAGAGGCTTATATATTTTTAATCTTAATATTTAGAAAATGTGATTAGTTTTGTGGCTACTGTCCATTGAATCTACCCTGAGGTTCCTCTGGGCACTGTATCTTTCTTTCCACTCCTAAAGAACCATACCAAGCCATTGCAGGATTTTTTCTATTTTCTCTGTCACTGAACTTTCTTCCCTCCAGTCCAAAGAGCTTTTATGAGATCAAGATTTCAAACTTTCTGTTTGACTGTGCCACTCTCATGCCCAGAAACTTTCATTGACTTAGCAAATACTTATGGAATAAAATCCAAACTCTCTCACTTGGAACTGAAGTTGGTCCATGGTTATGACATCATCTATGTTTTAAGCCCAGCCCTAAAAGTCTCTGAAATGAACCCAAATGATATCGTCATATTGTACTAACTGTTCCACGCACATATGCTTCCTTGCTTCATATCATATTATGTCATTCCCCCAAATTAGAATGACTCTTTCC
>NW_006776285.1:4133539-4142143 GCF_000442215.2 Lipotes vexillifer | reverse complement strand
CTCTTTCCCCACCTATTGAAATCCTTTAAATATAGGTTTAACTCTCAGGTTCTCTATAGCGCTATTCCTCGTCATAATATCCAGAAAAGAGCTCTTCTTCCTCCACCCCTGCCCCCCCCCCCTGCCACACCACGGAGCATGCAGGATCTTAGTTCCTGACCAGGGATCAGCCCGTGCCCCCTAGAGTGGAGGCACAGAGTCCTAACCACTGGACCACCAGGGAATTCCCAAGATCTCCTCTTCTTAAGAAGTGGTATGAGTCTGTGTTGAAATGATTCTTACTATCTTGTAATTGTTGAGAAGTGTTCCCTAGTCTATTTTCTTAAAGGACATATGTACGATTCAGTAAAATTTTGTGAAGCCATCCATACCTACATTTTTTTTGTTTGTTTTTGTGAGAAGATTTTAAATTGAGGATTCAATTTCTTTAATTTCTTTAATTGAATAGAGCAATGTGGATTTTCTTATTTCAGCTTTGGCAGTTTAGGTTTTTCAAGGAATTTCATTTTGTCTAAAGTATCAAAGTTATTAGTATAAATCTCATTGTGTTTCTATTTAAAGTCTAACCATTGTTCTGCTTTTAAGTTCAGTGATCTTCTGCAGCATCTAATCTGATCTTAAGTTCATCCAGTGAATTTTTAATTTCAGTTATTGTGTTTTTCAATGCAAGAAATTCCATTTGATTGTTTTAATAGTTTCAGTTTCTCTTCTCATTTTGTTCATCCTTTAAATCCTTGAATGTATTTATAAAACCATTGAAGACCTTGTCTACTGATCCCATTACCTCAGTAATTTCTGGGCCTGTTTCTATTGATTGATTTTTCTTATAGTAATGGGTCATATTTCCCTGCTTCTTTGCATATCTAGTAATTTTTTAATCAGATGCTGGACGTTTTGAATGTTTAATTGTTGACACTGTGGATTTTATTGTCTTCCTTTAAAGAGTATTGAGTTTGTTTTGGTCGGAAATCTACTTACTTGGGAATTGGCTGGATCTTTTCAATGTTGGTTTTTAAGCTTAGTTTGGGCTGGTCTAGAGCATCTTTTACTGTCCAGTGAGGTTAGGCCTTATCCTATGTCATGACCTTTCTCTGATCTCTACTGAATATTCAGAGTATGCATTGAAGTCTCTTCACTCTCATTGGTTGGAACTTGAATGTAGTCCAGTTCTGTGCAAGCTCCAATAGTTGTTGGCTTTATAGTTCCCTGGTAGTTATCTTGCAACCTTGTAAAGTGTCCCTAGGCATGGACAACTTTGTAGTACACCAAAGTCTCAAGGATAGCCCTGTGCGGTTTTCTCGAGCTTGTGCTGTGTGTACTCCCTTCTCTCCATTACTCTGTCCTCTGCCACTACTCCAAACACCTCAACTTCTTCAAATCTTCTCTGATTAGGATTCAACTTCCTGCCTCTGCCTCTGCCATTGCCAGAAAGCCTAGGTCATCACAGGACTTACCTTTTTCTTGTTTTCCTTCCCTTAGAGACACTGCCTTATGTTGCCTACTGTCCAATGTCTGAAAACATTATTTTATATATTTTGTTTAGCTTTCTAGTTGTGCACAGCAGGAGAACTAGTCCTGCATCAGTTGATCCATGATGGCCAAAGGTGGGGCTTCATATTCCCAAAATACAATTAATCAGAATTTTTTTTAAAGTGAAGGAATTTTCTTCTAGAAAATGTAATTTCTAAATCAATTTTTAATGTTGCATATGCAAACACTTTTTCATTTTTAAATGAACTATTCTTTTGAATAACTTATTTCTGTATAATTTTTAGAAGTGATGACTTGATCCATTGATAAAATTGGTGCATATTAAATTTTACTGGTCATAGCCTCTGCAATCTACCATACTAATTCGCTCTGGCAAAGTTACCAATGACATAATTATGGGCAAAGACAGTGTTATCATTCAGTCCTCATCTTATTTAATTTTGAAATTGTTTTTTCCCTTCCCTTCTGAATCATGACTCTCTTCTCGTAGTCCTCTTTCCTATTTAAAAAATCTTTCTTTCTTAATTTCTCTTCTTCTAATAATGGTTTAAGTGTTTGTGTTCTCCAGGGCTCTGCTACTGGGACCTTTTTATCCAGTGAGGCTCTCTGGGCAAGCTCATAACTCTCTGAGTTTCAATAGTCACCTATGCTGATGACTCTCAAATCTGACAAACAAATCTTTTTATCCATCTTAGGCTTCTCCTTCCTGAGTTTAAGACTTATGAATCTCAACTCTCTGCCTCTGAGACGTGTTTCACAACATGTCCCAAACTGACCTCATCATCTTCCACAAACCTACTTTTCCTCCTGCAATCCTCATTTTGGAAATTCACCAAGCTGTTCAAGCCAAAAAGCCGAGTCACCTTAGACTTGTATCTTTCTTTCAATTCTGATATTTAATCATCCCTAAGTCTTGTAAATTATATCTTCTTAAATTACTACTTTTCTAGTCTTAATTCAGGCCCTTCTTATCTTTGACTATGGCTATGGTCTCCTAATATGTATTTGTCTGTAGTTTCACATCCTCTCATGACACCCTTCACACTGCATCTATTGTGAATATCTAAGGAAATTCAATAATATGTGATACTCACCTACTCAAATTATATCATTTTTCCCATTTACCTACCGAAAAGGGACAAAAATCCAAGTTCCAGAGTTATGGCATAGAAAGCCATCTACATTCTGTTTCCCCATCTACATCAACTGTGACACTCTTCTTATGCCAGGAAGTAACTAAGGTTGCTTCATCTCCCCATTCATTTGATACTCTCTGTCTGAAATTTTCTCAACATTCCTTTAATTTTCCTCTTACCTACTCCTACCCCCAAGACATGTTCATAGTGCTGGACACAGGAGGCAGTCAGGTGAAAAACTAAGTGAGTAAATGGTAGAGTAGAATTACCATGAATACTCAGAATAGTATTGAAAACTAAAACTTTTATGTTTACTTACAAATGAACATAAACATCCTAACATTCTTAAATTCTGTTAGAATTGTCATAGTATTTCCATTTCCATAGTTCTAATTTGGCCTAATAAAAAAATTTTGAGAGTTCAAATAAACTTAGAAAGAATATTTTCACCTATAATAATATATCATTCTGTTTTATTTAGTTGGTTTTAGACCAGAAAAGGCAATGGGATGAGAATCTTTTATCATATACTGCTCCCTACAATGTATACACATAATATATATATAATATATATGTACACATATATGTATATATACACAAATTACCATTTCTAATAAACACTTTGCCATCACTGGCTTATTTACAGTTCTTAGGATCATTCTGGAGCACTTACTTGCTATTATTTTGGAATTAAAGAAATGCAGAATCTGTACTGATGGGATGAGTTCTTGGTTACAGTAGTCTAATTGGTATTATATAACTATTTTAAACACTTCGGCAGGGAATTTGTTCAGAGGAAATGGAAGAACATGTAAAACACAATACCTTTCTCTTCCCCATCTTTCTTTTCTCTTCATTTATTTATAGATATGCTTTTCACTTTCTCAGAAATGCTTTTAGAATAAATACCCAGCACTCTTTGACATTAAGTTTAAGACCTTCATTACAGAAGCTATAACATATGTTGGAAAGAAAAGCTTGTTTAAATAATGAAAAAAAATATATATATATATATATTAAATTAAAGGCTTCCCTCCTGTTGATCCACAGCTTAAGCATAAAGGAAAATCTAAAAGGGGAAAATATAGAGAGATGTGTAGGGGGCCCATAATATCAAGGAGTATTAGTATTTGTGATCAGAAAGCAGGTAAATGGAAACTAACTGCAAATAGACAGGTCAACTGCTTAGTCAGTGCTTGCTAGGAACATTTTGACTATTCTAAGATCAAATGTGAAATGAAATGTACTCTCACGGGTTGGTTTGAGCCATCTGGAGAATCACTGATGTGCCCTCAGCACCCTGGTAAATTATAATTAAAGCTGGTTCTATAAATACAGAGGGAGACAGAGAATAATGGTGAGAGAGAAAAGAGCAACCGGAAAACACTCACCTCCAGTTAGTTACATAAGAAAGATATTTGACTGAGCATTTGGTTCCAGTCTGCAGTTGTGTAAAGGAAAGGAAAAGAAACTAAGAGATTCTGGCATGCAGATCATCCCATCACATTAGCTGAACTATTAATTTAATATGAAAATATGATTGTTGTAAGCTATGACACTCATTAATATGGGTTGCAGGAAGGAATTGGTAAAACTGTGAGAGGGACTCTTAGGGAAAAGACAATGAACTTGGACAGGAGGAGGGGAAAGAGAACAGAGCATCAGCCCTCTTTCCTTTAAACTGTGTTGAGTTTTCAAAAGCACACACACAATAACAGCAGGGACATTTCTAAAATGAACAAAAAGACAACTTCTTATGATAGACTTACCCCTTATGAAGGGGTAAGCCACTTATGATGGCTTACCCCTTGATAAGCTATAAAATTCTATATTAAAAATGATTAAAAGTCATGATACTAAATCAGATTCTTTGCAGCAGTGTTTTGTTTCTCAGACAGGCCTTCCTTTTACCAATTACCAGATTCTTCCAGGTGGGATAATATTTTCAAAATACTCATTTCAAGAAAAAGAAAATATAAACGTAAGGCTGTAACCTTGATAAGAGTCACCTTGACAAGAACATGTCTCCCACCATGCGTGACCCTCTCCTTGCTTTATCTTTCAAACCAGACTCACTCTTCAGATATCAGTGGCATATAAACTCTAGCACAAAAAATAACTGTAAGACTAACTCGTTAATCACCTAACAGTTATGGTAGTTGCAAATCCTCTGCTTCTGGAAGGGGATGAGAAAAGCAAAATAAAGAGACCACAAACCTAGAAGAATATGGTACAGTCCTTGAGTCATATGGGCATATTCATAACTATGGTTAGTGAAGAGAACAAAGACTATTATAACTTAGTAGTATTACAAGTAATTCTCATTAATTGAATCTATGTAGTAAGCAACTGAACCACGTGCTTTGCATTCTATCCTTTAACATAAGTAGGTATTGTTATGTATGCTTTATGGGTGAAATAACAGGTTCAGAGAAGCAACATGGCCAAGGGATCTTGGCCAATAAATTCTCTAACTGAGATTTCAGTTTCAGCCAATTCCAGCCTTGAGTTCTTGCCCTTATACAAGATTACTTCCTCTCTCAATCTTGTAGATTGTTTATAATGAGCAAGTAGATTATATGAAATAAACCTAAATATGATTATAAAATCAAAAATAAAATTTTAAGGTCTAATAGCAAAACTAATACTTTATATTAATAGTTCATTTTAATGTTCCTAAAGCATTTTCACAAAATTAATATTTTATATTAATATATCGTTTTACTGTTTCTGCAACATTTTCACAAACCCTGGATTATTTGATCTTTATAATATCCCAATGATATGGGCAAAGCCATTGTTTTCTCTACAGGTGAAGTAGATGAGTGACTTCTTTACAGTTCCAAAACTTGCAAACTGAGATTTGGATGCAGTCCTTAAGATTCCCATTCCCAGGTGCCTTCTCATTCTTCTGGTGTCCTGGGTAGTATAGTGCAGGCTACGGGTATAGATTCAGCTACAGATGAGTTTTACTGTGAATTCCCCAAAAAAGCACCACTAAGGTGTTTGGAGTCTAAAGGGCCCGTTTAGACTCCAAACATAAGGACCATTTATGCTTGGTCCCTGTTTTCATTAGAGTTTAAACAACCCAATATCATTCAAATTTCAGCCTACATAGCAAGATAAGTGATAGTGACTGAAATAATTATTAATAATTATTACTAATTGCTGACATCTGGAAAGTGTCACCTGAAAAGCATGAATGCTTTATCTCCAATAAACAGAGTCACTCAAGAGTAAAACAACAGTTGCTCTAATATTTCTGAACATCTTCAGTATCATTTAGGGCATCCTTGTTCTGAAAGAGGTTTCTCCAACATAAACAAATGATTATTATCTCAATAAGGGGGTAAATTCTACTTTAGCTGGTAAAAGCCAACCACTTGGCATGTTGCAGGTACTTGGTAGTAAATAGATGAATAAATTAATGAATAGATGATGATAGTAGCCAGATCCATTGAAATCACTTCCTATACTATCTTTAGGAATTTTGATATTTTCTGTTGAAATAATTTTCTCTATTTTTGATCTAATCAGGACATCAACGATGCTGTTAGTATATGTGTACATGCAGACTATGTCAGTGAAGCAAATGAGAGATGTAAATATTCATATTTTGTGAGAATATTGGTTACATGTAAAATTGTATGTGATATAAATTAACTACCAAAACATATAGTGACCTAAAAAACTTGAGAATGTGTTCATCTAGAAATTTCTTTACTTGAAGTATAAAGGATAATGAAGAAGCATAGAAACATTTGCTTGTGTGAACATTTACAAAGTGGTGTCACATCTTTCTTCTCCCAGCATTTCTAAGAAGTAAGAACACATTATCCCAATAACATTGACCAAGGGAAGTGAAGTGGGCTGGGGAGGGGAGAGGCATGGGAGACATGCTTGAACAGGTTGTTCAAGTGATTCCGATGTGTTCCTCTTCCCTGACTCCGCTCACGAATAATTACTTGTCAATATTTCACTGTACTTAAAATTACAGATATACTAATGGAAAATTTTGCCTTATTAAGTTCTGTCCTGTGATAATCCGTTACAATTTCATAACAAATATGTTAGTTAATCATCATGCATTTTGAAATATTTGCATACAGTACTATATGTGCTGAAATTCTACTTGTGTCTTTATTAGTTGGAAATTAAAACCCACCTGGAAATGAATCCCAGTCATTTCACTTACAACTGTATGATCTTGAGGAAGAAACTGGACCTCCCTGATTCTCAGTTTCTAGTAAAATGGGGATAGTTCCATATCTTACATGCTTCTTGACATTCAGTGAGAAAACAGGTAGAGTTTCTGGTATGATAACTGACATATAGTACTTGCTCAATAAGTACCTGCTCTTTCCCACATCTTGGTCAGTTGCCCAGAGTTAATTTTAGTAACCCTTACCTAGTGGGCAGTTTCAGTTGTTACATTTCTACATTTTTTTAAAACTTGGGCTTGGGTTAGGGGTTCCTGAATGGAGCTGGGCCACAGCTCCAATACTCTAATGGGAACAAGAGCTTCCAGGGAACAATATATTCACTGGACTTGGGCACAGAGGGTCTCAAGGCGACCATTGTCAAGGACAAGATCAGAGAGGTCAGTGCTCCTAGGCCAAGGCTAGGTCTGCCCTGTCCTCTCTTGTTGCCATCTTTTCCGTCTTTTCCTAATCTTGGCCTTTATTATTCTTTCTCTTCTCACATATTCTGTCTAAAAACAAGCAAAATCTCAGTCCAAGACATTTTTCTTTTATTAGTCATTTTTTTGCTTTATGAAACACATGGTGTTTGACCATTTCCATGTTAATCAGCTGTTGCTGTTCAACCACTTGGGATATGAGAACACACTTGTGAAGGACTGAATTAGCCTTTCATTTAGTGGGGAAGAATAAGGAATTTAATTCCTTTCCTAACCCAGAAGAAGGAAATACATGTCAGGATCAACTTTTCAGAATTTTGTTCAATATCCTTGCTCTGAGTCAAACATTACTTTTTAAATGGAATTCATTTCTTGGTTCTTCCCTGGAAGAACTCCTCAATCTTCAAACAATAGCTCATTGGAAAATTACTCCTATTGTGTCAACTTGGCTTTCTCTTTAACCTCAAAATTCAGCTTTTGTGCTTGTTTATCCAGTTTTCTATCTCTTCTTTTCCCTTCCCCAAAAGAAGTGGCATGGTCTGATGGATGTCCAACTTAAGGCACAAGGGCAGAAAAGATGGATTCTAGTTCAGCTGGTTGTTGGAATGTGGAGGAGTTACTGATTTGCTCGCTTTCTTCATCTGTATAGTGGAGATGGTAACTCTAATACAACTTCCTCCTTTCAACTTCCAGTCTGGACGCTTTCACTCTGGACACTCCTTGTGGATGGTGCTCGGAACACTCCAGGTTCATGGTGATTGGCCTTCAGATACGGCCTGCAGTGCCACTGAGTGACAGCCCTGGGGACTGGGAGGGACTGTGGCTGCTTCATCCTGGATCTTTATCCAGTGAGAGCTCTGGGACTAATCTGACGGCCATCCTTATAAACAGTATAAGTTTATGGCTAGACCATTGGCTCTGGATCACTTCAAAAGATAAAGTAGGCATTTAGTTGTTTGGATGACGTTAAGATTTGGCATTCTACAGTACAGAAGAGAAAATGAAATTCTCATTTCTAGCATTTTCATTGTAGAGTAGTAATAACCACCTCAAGATTGTTCTAGGTGCTTAACTGATTAAGAAAACAACCATTTATAAGCTGTTAATAAAAAACTTAAACCCATTTAGCCCGCCTTTAATTCTCTGTATCTTAAAATGACCTCTTTTGTAGGACTTTGATTTGAATCTTACTCCTTTGTGATGAAAAAGTCCTCATCTTCATTTTGCTTTGTAAGGAATTTCTCTACCCTCTTCTATGCTTATCGCCATATCACTTTTACAAGCATTTTTTTTTTTTTTTTTTTTTTTGGGGAACCGGGCCCTCTGGCTGGGGGGGCC
>NW_006776285.1:4123346-4133419 GCF_000442215.2 Lipotes vexillifer | reverse complement strand
TCTCAACCACTGCGCCACCAGGGAAGCCCGCCATATCACTTTTAAAATCAGCTTAGCAGTGTAACCGAGACTGTGACCTTCCCAGTTGAAACCAAACATCTTTTCACCAATGGGAGGTTTGGCTTTCGGCATGAAATTACCTAAGGTGATTTATTTACTAAATAAAATTACCTAAGGTGATTTATTTACTATTTATTACTAATTTTGACATCTTAAAATAGACTCACCCCGACCCACCAAACTGACAAGTTCCTGGATAATAAAGAAAAAGCTCATTTCAGAATAGAAACAACAACTGCAAATCTGAGCTGAATTTGCTTGCAGAATTTCGATTGGTTCACATCAGTTCACTCACTTTACAGTAAATTCCAAGTCCATGGTCAGAAAATAGGTGAGTCTCAGTCAGACAGAAGAGAGCCTTCATAAAGCAGGAGCCCACAGCCCTGGCATTCTACTCAGCAGTGCAATGAAAACTCGGGCACTAATAAACTGGATTCAGAATTGTCTTTCTGGGAATATCTGTATGTTGCAGAAGGCTCGTTCTTTCTGCAGAATCTTCTGTGCTTTCCTGTGAGACGGCTGTAGAAAAGCAGGACTTGCTGTGCTCCTGTACTTTAATCACTTGTGCAGCAACACAGGGCAATATTATTGTATCATACAGCCAGCTGACAAGAAGAGATTAAACCTTATTTCAACAGCTATACATTAAAGCTCCAAATCAGTCCACGGAACTAGGGTGACCTCCCATGAACCTTTGCTGGATGACTCAGAAGCAAGACGCGGCCAGGTCGTGGCCAAGATGGATTTTGAGAAAAGGCGAATTTTGACTTTTCTACCTCACTGAATTCAGTAGAGGCTGCTGACCCAGAGCTACTCCACACTAAAAGAAAAATTAGCAGAGTCTCTCTGAAAGCAAGGTTACTAAAATGACTCAAAGGAAATTTATTTTAAATAAAAAGAATGACTGCTCATCATGTTTTAAAATCCCAGGGGTCACCACAGGCCTCCCCTCAATGCCCCATCTTTATTGAGCACTTACTGTGTGCCATTGCAACAGAAATGGAAACCCAATGCAAACGGGCAGCCTTGAAGTCTCTTTTGTCCTTTGTTCTTCCATGTGGCAGATCCAATTTTTGTAGTTTCAGTTCAAGTCTGCCAGTTTGCATTAGCACATCATCCGCCTGGTTACCAAGAAAATGTGCCTGAAGAAGAAAATCAGAGTGTGTTCATGGTCATTAGGCTTGGAGCAAGAACATGAATCAGCAGTTTTGAACTGCACAGCTGGGGAAGAAACAGGCCTGGGAGCCAGCAGAGCTCGCAGGGAAACTCTCCACTGCCTGGCGGGCGAGCTTTGCCGCATCCACCTTTGCCGCATCCACTGTGCGTGGCATCCGCCCCTGGCTACCAACGCGGGTGGGGAGACACAGGACACGGAAGCTCCTCTTCGCATGCATCTGCATTTTCCTAGTCCTTTAACAAGGACCAACTGTAAGGGCAAAGCATACATTTGACAGTAGTAGTTATATATGAATCTTTGTTTTGGAAAGAAATAGAAAAAAAGGTGAAAATTAATTTATTCTGACTTGCTTTGGACATTTGATATCATTGATATATGAAAGCAATACTAGTGTGGCTGATTTATGGCATGCACAATAAATGTACAAGAGCTACAAAAATGATTTTAAACTCCTGTAATGCTGGCAATAATATAGATAATGGACAGTCTGCTTTTTTGTCTCACAAAACAACCTTTAAATCTTCATTTCTTAGCTAGAAACATGAAGGTACAGGCAGGTCAAGTGACTTTTAGATCTAAAGTGAGGAAAGTTGCTTGATGGTAAGCTAGGTCTTGAACCCAGACCTCCAGATCTTTTAGAGCTTTCTTGCTACACCACAGCTACCAAGGTTATCAGTCAAAAACTCTCTCTACCCCTGTCAGCACTTTGGGCTAAGACTTTGGGCTAAAGCGCTGCATTTCATGGGGAGTCTGTGATCAGGCGCAAAGGATCAGTTGACCCCACCATCATCAATCATGAACCCCTTGGAGGACTTCATCACACAGACTGTTTTCTAAGGAGTCAGAAAATTGAGAGCAGTTCCCCCCAGGACTACCATCTAAAGGAGAGATGAGAATCAGAGCAGAAACGGGATGATGTTTAGGAGCGGGGCATGGGCGGCATGTGGATGCAGGACCCCTGAGTATTCATGGGGGGGTGGCAGGGGAGGGAAGTGAGCAATGCTTAGGCCACACCCCACTTTCTTTGCAGTTCTGCCCTGGCCATCCTTCTCTCCCTGGTCTGTGTGGGGTGTCATCTTTCTGTGGCTCATCCAGGTGATACTCTAATGCCCACAACTCTGTGCCAATGGGATTATTTTGATGGCTCTATACAAAGAATGTTTCTATTAATGATATACTGTTGATTAGCTGAATGCATTGAGTATAAACTTCTTTCTGCATTGGGGCCCCTTAGAGCAGTGGGAGTTTTTCTTTATTTTTCAAGTCAGGTGGCCATATTTTGGGTCTCTTCTCAGGATGAGCACAAACCACTTGTGTGCACCTCTAACAAACTGTACATTGAAAACTGCCTTCAATACATTTATTTTTAATTTTAGAAAAAATATTAATATTTTTGTATACTTCAATAGAATTATCAGACTATCCACTTATGGTAGAACAGTCCTCTTGGGAAACCAGACCTCACATGGGTAAAGAAAGAAATAAAATATTGTGACGATAAATCACATACACATTTATGTTGGCTCTAGCAGCAAAGCAACTTTATAAAATGTTATAAATTATTGAAAATTTTCTTGAAGATGTAAAAGTATAGATAAGAGTCATCTAGAGGGGGAAAAATTGCCATGAATTGTGTGCATTTCTTAAATGATTCATAAATTAGAAGTTAAAACAAGTATTTATTTAGATACTTGCTTGTTTATAAACTGTCTTTGTCAAAAATAATTTAAAGAATGGTAACTGCTTTTACCCAAATTCAATTTAAAATTTAAAGACTAGTGTACCACAATGTAGGATTCATCATCATAAATGTTAGAGACTTGGGGGCCAATCATTATAGCACCATTTAATCAAAACTTACTTCTAAGCACACGTGTATGCTTGGCCGGTTGTGAAGTCAGATTGTGCAGTTGCTGCTCCTCATCCATTAGGACTCCTCTCTCAGGGCACTCCAACTAAGAAAGTATGGGCATATCTACCAGTTTCGAATGGGGTCTGTATGGATCCCCAGCTAGAGCAAGGTCTACTTGAATGTAAAGTCATGTGACTTGAGCAATCGGTAGGTGTCTACTTGGGAATGTTTGGTGTCCTCATCCATAAAGTATAAATATTAATAATATCAAACTTGTGAATGCCAGCATGGGTGTGAAAGCCCTTGATAAAGGTAGAATGCTGTGCAAATGTCAGCAGTCTTTTCTAACTAGAGGATAAAGAGTTCATCATGGTGTTGGTGGACTGCTCTGCTCTGATGGAAATACCGTAGCACTTCCATCAGAGATGGAATGAGAGATTTCTCAACATGAAGGTTGATTTAAACACATTCAGTGAGTGTGCATGATCTTCACATACGTATCTATGAAACTATAGGAAAGTTATTTCATTTATGTAGTGGTGAATGAAAAAAAAAAATCAGAAAATCTGGGGTACCGATCACTTTCTTCCAGAAATTAGCTGTGTAATCTTATGTAAGTCACTGAACCTTTCTAGGCCTTGTTTTTCTTATTTATGAAACATAAGATTTGGATTGGAGTACAATGCAGTTTTTAAAAGCATGAAGCTAAAGGAAATGTGATGAGATGACCTAAAACTCAAAAGATAGCTCATTTAATATAGTTTAGGGCCTGATAATAATCAGGAGAAAACAGTTCAATCAGCTTTAATTTCTCAAAAAATCATGGTTTCCAACAAAAGAATGTGACTCCTCCAGAGGAGAGAAAAAAGCAGAAGGACATAGCACCCTGCTATGCAGTCCATAGGGAGGACATATGTTTTACCTAAGGAGGCACGTTTTATTCAAATGGCCCCTTTTACAACCAGAAACATTTACCCTTGTGAAGATGATGAGAATAAGGTGATCTAGAATTTATCTTTGAGAAAGAGCTTAGCACTTGAAATGGAACGGAATGCCTAGCCAGGAAACGTTGGATAGAATTTAAATGTTAAAAAATAAAGTGTGATTTAAGTGTCAAGAATGATATGGGCCTTCGTCCTCCGAATTCTGTTGCCTGAATTCAGCATCTCCCCTTCGAAGTCACCTGGCTTTCAGCTGTAGCTGAGCATGTGGGAAAGGTCAGAGACTGGAAGCAGTAGGTAGGAGCCCGTCGACCCACAGGGACCTGGAAATGTGGGAGGAGCAGTTATTAACAATCCAGTTATGAGACAGACTTAGAGACACGGACTTCGAGCTGAAAGGACCTCTGGGAGTATTCATCTTGTGCAGTAGAGGTGGCTGTCCACACAGAACTCCATGACCACCTTTGTCTTCATTCCCTGGGAAAATTCAATATTCTATTCTGTGCTGGTCAAAGTTTTGTTTTTGATTTTGGTTTTTCAGGAGGAGTAATAAAGTGTAGGAAAGAAAAAGTTGTAAATCATTTAGGAAGAAGGAAGATGCGCGAGAAATAGAAATAGAAATTGTGGAAAGAATATCATGATATGTTTATAAGAAGGTAAATTTTGTTGCAAGGGAAATGGGGACCAAATCAATATGGGGTAAAGGAGGTGCCAAATCATAGGAAAGAGGAGAGACAGAGACATTTTTTGGACTTGTCAGAACAACTCATGATTGTATTCTCTGTGCCAAGGTCTTAAGAGTCTGTACATTTATTTATGTTTGCTCCGCAGACCACTGTAGCTATTTAGTTTCAGCATTCACCTCCCCCTACAGACAGACATTGCTTTATTTCTAAAATACCTTGTGCAGGGCCAAAAAATGTTTATTCTATTTCCTAGGATGTAGGCTGGTGACAGAAAGTAGACCCTGGAGAACGGAAGCACTTGGTTTCAAATAAAATATCTGCATTAAATATTCAGCTTTCCTGAAGCTTTATGCGAGTACAGTACCAAAGGAACTGGCACACTGGCAAGGGTTCAGGCTCGGTATGAACAAATCTCCACATTGACCCCATTGATGGCCTAATACATTAACATCTCGCCGGACCCAGGAGGGGCAGCCGGAGCACACAGTTTCTTGGGGGCACTGCTGTTGCCTCTCTGGTTAGAGCATGATGCCAGTCAGACCTGGCTTGGTGTGAATTGATGTCGGTTAGGTTCATACAGCTAATTCTCTGTAGCACCAGTCAAATGCAAGAAAAATGTGAGTACTCGAGATGAGCTAAGTGCCGACACTAGGAGCTCAGTACATTTGCTATTGCTTGGGTGGGTGGTAGGTGTGTTTACTTCCCCTCTGGTATCTGGGCAAGTGCCCAGGTCCAGGCCTCTGGCTAAGCAGAGGGAGTCAGAGAGAAGTTACCAAAGGGTTGGCTCCAGCAAGTGACCTTTGCTAGCAGCTATTTGACCATTACAAACATAGAGAGGATGTGGAAGAGCCAAGTTCATTTTGCAACTGGAGTTCTTTGGGTGTTCAGGCTCTTCATAATATACCATTAATGTGATTAAAATGGAGGCATTTAGAGGTCTTCCCTGGTGGCCAGTGGTTGGGGAGTCCGCCTGCCGATGCAGGGGACACAGGTTCGTGCCCCGGTCCGGGAAGATCCCACATGCCGCGGAGTGGCTGGGCCCGTGGGCCATGGCTGCTGGGCCTGCGCAAAAAAAAAAAAAAAAAAAAAAAAAAAAAAAAAAATTGAGGCATTTAGACCTAAACGGTTGTTGGGATAAATTAGAGACATCAAAACTGGCAGAGTTTAGTTTTGAAGAACACCATTCTGTCAGCTCTCCCTGAAATTTAATCACTCTAATATCAAGCTATTTTTCTTCATGATGTGAAATTTGGCAGTGAGCAAAATCAACAAGGTCACAGCTTTGAAGAGGAATTCATTGCATTTTGGCAGAAGAATGCAATGCCTAATGCCTAATGCCTAAGAATGCTTCTCTCAAAGGACCTAAGAGAAAGCAGCTATTAATTATTTAGATACTACAGGGGGGATAGAAGACGTTCACGTCTGTAAATATGCGTGTGTGTGTGTGTGTGTGTGTGTGTGTGTGTGTGTGCGTGCGCGAAAGTACACGTACACGGAAACTGAAGCCAATTTGGTGAAATTGATTTTTTATGCAATCTGCTGCTTTTAAACCCTTTTCCATTGGCCTTTCAAAAAGAAGCAGCAGCAAAAATGCAAACAGAAAAATACTCTTAAACATACATGTGACAGAGAAAACGTGCAAAGAATGAGAATGGGAGAGATGCTTTTGTATATCTATGCACACGTGTGTGTGCACAGCCACATTTTGGTTGCCCACACAGCAAGTGGAAAGCAACTTGATGGGGTCGAGTTAGCCATGTCTTGATGGTCTGACATGTCTCAAGCATTTCTGGGTGTCTCAGAACCAAATACTTAAAGAAAGCGAATTCAGAGGTTTCTTTGAATAGTATTTATACCTCAGACTTCTAGATTCTTTTCTTGGTTTGTCTTTATATCCTCAGACTCCTTAAATCTACTGCAGAAGGGATGGAAAATAGATTATTGGCTTATGAATTAATAAGAGTTTCTAGGCTATTTCCCAAAGGACCCTTCACCTCTTCCTCCAAACACACACAGACACACACAGAAACACACACACATGCACTCAGAATTATCTGCTGTTTTATATATATGTGTTGTGTGTCTACCAGATTAGGAATGGCATTTATTTTCAGGGTATTTTAAAGATTTCCCTGCAGGTTATCCAAACAGTAGCTTTGGAAAAAAAAAAAACCTCCTAAATGACCACATTCAAATTGTCTTTTGAATGATGTCCTTGCTAACCAGGAAAATAAGCTCACTCCAGTATGCCTGAGGCAGTACTAAAAAAGAATCAGGCAGTGGCCTTAATGAAGATCCAGTTTTAGGACTGGGAGAAACTTAATATACTGTATCTTTTCTCTGAGGTCATGGCTCTATCCTCGAGGAGGTTATAGCAGATAATATTTAAGGCTGGAAAGCATCACATGTAAAATATGCACTGGGAAGACAGCTTTAATTTACACTACTCCTGCATGTGCAAGGGAAGAAAATGAAGCCTTTAGTTCCTATGATGTGTCAATTTCAGACTTTTTACATGATCAGGCAAAAGGCAGAGTGGGCTATGGGTCTGGGGACCAAGTTCTTTCTATTTTAGGCCTTGATTCTGTCTAGTTTGTGACCTTAGACAAGTCACCTCCCCTATTCAGGATTCTTGTCTGTAAAATTAGGATGAACGTATCCATCTCCATACCATTGTGGCTGAAAAGCATGAACAAGATTCTTAGATTTCAAAGTATTTTGAAATTAACAAAGCGCTTTACAAATATAAGCCATGATGTTAGGGATTTACACAGAGGAAAACTAATGCATGTAACTAAGAAAGGGCAGAGCTTCCTCCTAGTGGGGAAGAGGCTTCTGAAAAGGCAGAAGGGACTGGCTGCTTTATTTAAGGCAGGTGGCATGAGACAGTGGTATAAGTGCCTTTTCCACCTCTGTCTCCCAAGTGGCCACTTGGTTTGAGTGCGCACAAGGTCAATTTGAGTTGAATTTCCAGTGTGCTGATGCGTGTTGATGTCACTGTTGCTGAGAAACTTGTATTTCCCCCAGAGATGATTTGATACGCTTTTCTATAGATTCTGAATTCCTGATCTTTTCCCCCTCGTAGTGCTAATGTAATGAAAACAGAATTATTTCATAACAATCCAAAGCCCTAGTTAATTCTCCCGCTGACTGTAATTGTGAGTCTCTGACCTCAAAATCCACAGTGCAGTCTGTCGCTGGTGGAGCATTCTAACTAGAGCACAGGACTGCAATGGTTAGTGGGAGAACTTCAAGTGAAAAGAATCTTATTTTAATTCATATTGGAACTTACCAACAAAGGAAAAGACAGTTCCTCTTGGGCCTCAGATGCTAACAGGAGCAAGGTTCTTCCTGTGGGGAAGGGAACCTCAATGTTTTTTCTAAAAAGTGTCCAGCTTTTCAAATTACCAGCCTGCTCAGTCCCCTAACAACCTAATAGTAGCCTCTCTATACATAGCTTTTCTCATTACATTCTTGTTTATCCTCTGTCTAGATGGTTTTGTGCTTCATCCTTGCCTGCTGTTCATAGATTCCTAGGCTCAAAGCCAGCTTTGCATTTTCATCCTTTGGCATAAGCAGAGCATAGAGTGGAAATAAAGAGGACAAAGGCAGTGATTTCCTCTCTATACCCACCAACAAGTGCCCTGTCCCAGTGGTCCCAAGGGGCCAAAGTAAATGACACTTTTGTCAAGAATGTGAATGATCTAGGTAAATTACAAAACGTTAGATAAATACACACATATATGCATATGTGAATAAATTTGTGCATGTATGTATATATACACATATTCATGCATATATGTGCATATGTACACACACATATATATACCTACCTGTTCTGTAAGAATATGTCCAAAACTGTAAATAAAAGGTAAGGAAGACGATGAGTGCCATCTCGTGGAGAGCCCTACCACTACATTTCCCAAATTATCTCTACAACAAACATTTTTTAAATGCCAAGCCAATATTGCTTGGAGTAAAGATTTTCTTCCTACCTTTCCAAGTTGTTCATCCAAATCATAATGTGTCCACTACATACACGGTGTCATGGTCCAGTGTGCCAGGATACACCTTAGGGAAGGCACCGTGTTCATGGAGATGGGCGCTGTGGTGAATCAGTAGAGATGCATTCACTACTGACCCCAGCTCAGGCAAACGTCTCAAAAGTTATGACAATCAGTGACAAAGCTCATAACGGACTCCAGGGCTCACAGTGTTTTATACATGACACCGTCCTGTGACCAGTTGTTGCTGCAGCCACCATTTTGCACAATGTAATCCAATCACATTGTTCACAGTCTGCCCACATTCAAAGCTCAATTGATCAAGCCTTTTACTTTCTCTCAGTTAACTGGCATCACAGCCTCGTAGCCTAGCTACATGCATACTTCTATAAGCAATATTAATGCTCTACTGGATCAGTTGCCTGAGATACATACATATACACAATGCCTGCTCCTACTTGTTATATCTCGATATGTACAAGAAGGTGAACTGACTTCTTCCTGCTGCAGACATGACCAAGGACATAGGTTCTCATTCCCGGGAGTGTGAGAGTCCATGGTAAAAGAGGGTTTCTGCCAAACGTTACATGAGCATGATTAACTAATACCCGCTCATCACTCAGCAGGAGAAGAAAGTATTTTTGTAGCTATTACACAAGCAGGGAATGCAGAAGGGTAGCCGCATCAGAGCTTTTGGCAATGAGTGAAAAAAGGGCACTAATAGTAAGACTAGCTTACAGGTACCCTTTCATTCACTCATTCAACAAATATTATAAAGTGCTATGTGTGTTGTCTGCCCTATGGATAATGCAAGTGATCAAACCAGGCAAGAACTGACAAAGCTCCCTACCTTCAAAGGGCTTCCATTCTAGTCAGGATTATAGACAATAAGTGAAACATTCTGTTTGTTGGAGGACGGTAAGAACTAAGGAGATAAATAAAGCAGAGAAGACGAGAGTGAATGCTGAGGGGCGGGGCGGGTGCTACAACTTTACAGGAGGTGGCCAGGGAAGGCCTCATGAGAACATGACACTTCTGTTGAAACTTGGAGAAAAGAGAGCAGGGTTCGCAAATGTGCATATGGCAAAAAGCAAAGAGCCAGAGACAGACCTATGCCTGGCAGGCCAAGAAATAGATTTCCAAGTGCTAGGTTAGGTTCTTTTTCCACAATACTGATAGAAATCCCGTTTGACAGTGAAAAATCCAGCACAACAGGAGATTGCCCAATGTGCCAGAGCCGGTAATTGGTGGACTTAGGTGGGAACCCAGCCTAACCCTGGGCTAGATTTTTTTTTTTTTTTTTTTTTTTTTTTTTTTTTTGCCTTTATGGGGCCTCTCCTCTTTTTGCCCTTC
>NW_006776285.1:4114304-4122660 GCF_000442215.2 Lipotes vexillifer | reverse complement strand
TTCCCTACAGACTATATTCTTGTCATAAGTCCAAGGACTAAAATATTAATATGTGGCCTCATCTGATATTCCACATTTTCGTATTTAAATTAGACCTTATAAATAAAATCGAATATTATAACAGCATATGTACCCGTAACTTCAGTTACCAATCTGCTGACGCTCCACCTGGGTTCTTGCAGAGTTCTTGAATGGGAGGAATGAGGAAAATAAAGTAACTGTGTGCCTACCAGAGTACAGAGGAATTGACCTTTGTCCAGCTATATCAGATGGTTTGAGTATTAGATTGATGGTCAATGTATAGAGGAAACGCATCCCAGCCCAACAGCGCATGCTCAGAGCAGAGATGCTACAGAGTTATCACGTGGGCTGAGTACTCCCCTTGCCCGCAGGGTAGGAGACGCAGCGCTCACACCACCAGCCATTTGGCATCGGGAACAGGCAGCACAGCCACCACACAGGCACTGCCTACAGCCTGCCCTGCCTCCTAGGAGGGGTTCCTTTCGCCTACGGCTGGAGCAATCCAACAAGGGTAGTGTTGAAGACTGCTCGCCTGGTGTTGGTGCAGCCCCCTGTGGACGGCCCATTACACAGCTCTTGTTTTCCCGCCCCAGGCGGACCCCAGATCAGCTTGCCCACAGTGAGTGGGACGAAGCAAATCAGAGCTGCTTAAACATAGATGAGGTCATTTTTTTCTCATTATGAGTCTCATTACTCTTTGGAAAGCACTTGAAGATCACTGGTTTCACTACCCTCAGAGGGTCACCAGGCTGGTCATCAAGGGGTCCTGGGAACTCCTCTGCTGACCAAGTTCCAGCCCACACCCACACAGGTGAGAGTCAATTCTAGTCTGAAGTCTCTCTGAGATTTGATAACCTTTTTGATTCCCCATTTCGATATTTAACAACAATAATAGAAAAGTGTTTGGAACATTTTATACCCCTCTTGCTGTCCTTTAAAGTATTTTTTTTCCTCCTGTTTTCAAAAGAATAGTTACAATTTCTGAAGTTAATTCACTGACTGCTTGAAAACCATTCAGTTGTCCTGAAGAATCTGGTTTCACCTCACAGTAAGATCTAGAAATCACATTTTATACTTTCTGTTCTAAAAAGTGATAGATGTTAAATATGTCCTGTTCTGTCTTGGCTTCTTTCTTTGACTTCTTTTTGGCTCTCTTATCTCATTGACTCCCTTATATCTCATAGGAAGAAACCCTCATTATTTAAAGAATCAGTACTGATTTAAAGGTATATACACAAGTTTAGCATGGGAGATTCTGCCATAAGTGTGGTTATACCAAATGGTGTGTATGGAGAAGGGAAGCAATTTGGGAGGGCAGGGGTGGCCATATGACGAAATGACTCGGGTAACACGGGAGGGAAGTGGAGTGACCTGCCTCAGGGGTGGGACCTCCACAAAGGCTATTGTTGGCCCCAGCCCCAAACTGAAGGGGCTTCTTTTCCCTGCTCTTCTGGTTGTCCTGCCTTCCTGCCCCCTCCCTGGGTCCTGCTTTCCTCAGGGTCTTTCTTTTCTTTCTCTCTCAAAATTTTCAGATAAGAGATAGTACTAACAACAGCTGCCTTTACTTGAGCATGTGTGACAGTTAAACACTGCCTATTGTTAATCCTTTTAAAAATCCAGCTTTTTGAATATAAAAAAAGAAGTGCAAAGAAATTAAGAGATTTGTCCAGTGCCACACAACTGCTAAGGGGCAGAGGTGGGAATTAAACCCAAACTGGGCAGACTCTGAGCCCATCCTTCTTACGTACTGTGCGACCACCTTGTGTCTGGGTGATGACTTGTTCCAGAAGCACTTGCATTTTGATTGTGATCATAGTCAAAAGGTGAAGGGATGAGTTCCAAAATTGAACTTCCAGACACTTGCAGACGTTGGAGAGGATGGGAGTAAAATAGCAGGGGGTCTTCTTTTATGGAGTTTTCTCAGCATCTTTCCCTTATGCAGTGTATTGCCCTGTGCATGTCAGTTCAACCAGCATTTATGGAACACATCTGTCAAGCTCTGTGCGAGGTTCTGGACATGATAATGTGGTTGTTAAGAACCACACTTCCCTTCTCCCTTCCTTAATAGCCTATCCTTTTCTGGAAAGTTCGACTTGTGGAACAATGTCTCCAGGATCTATTCTTTTTTATTCTTATTAAAAATGATTCTCATCCTACCTTAGCAGAATCCTATGATATCAGTTACTAGGGATGTTTAAATTTTTCATTCCCTTGCCCAATATTGACTGAACTTTTCAAATTTAGATGTGATCTGTTCGTCATTTGGAGAACGGTAAGCATCTGAAAGATGGTATTTAGTATGCCTGGTATTAAGCTTATACTCAAGTAAAGGACATGAAAGAGTCTAAAATTTGTCACCAAATAAAACCAACAGAAGCCTGCAAAGTGTCACAAGATACTCAGCATATCTTTAAATGGGCAAAACCAGTCCTTTTTCCATGGACACTGATTCACTGACTGAAGGCAATTTTCTTGTCTTTTAACTTCTTAATTATTTTTAATTCAAATGAGACATGCCTAGTTTCTTTACCTGCTCCCCCTATGATTTTTGGATACCTTTTCTGTAGCCCTCCCAGGATGTGGTTTACTTGTACATTATCTTTCTTAACATGTGGTGTTCAGAGTTAAAGACAGTATCTCAGTGGGGGCCCATAAGACAAGAGTTCATGATCATCTAGTTGATCTGGAAACGACTTTTTGTCTTAGCTTAGGTGGTGTCCACTTGTTTAGCAGTTTACTCAAGGAATTGGTTTATATCGAGCTATCCCACTCAGAGCTTTTTCTCCCAAATTTCTTTAACACTTTTTCTTTATCCTTAAAATTAAAATCAATTAAATTAAATGACACACATTTAAAAATTCTCAAAGCGAGAAATTTCTGTTTACACTAATAGTATTGTATCTTGTTAATATCAAATGCATTTTCTCAGCTTTTAAAAACATTTTTAATTGAAGTAGAGTTGATTTACAACACGCTGTGTTAGTTTCAGGTGTGCAGCAGGGTGATTCCGATATAGATATATAAACTCTTTTTCAGATTCTTTTCCATTATAGGTCATTACAAGATATTGAGTATAGTTCCCTGTGCTGTACAGTAGGTCCTTGTGGTTTATCTGTTTTATATAGAGTAGTTGTGTATCTGTTAATCCCATACTCCCAATTTACCCCTCCTCCCCCTGTGCTGTACAGTAGGTCCTTGTGGTTTATCTGTTTTATATAGAGTAGTTGTGTATCTGTTAATCCCATACTCCCAATTTACCCCCCCTCCCCTCCCCTTTGGTAACCATAAGATTGTTTTCTATGTCTGTGAGTCTGTTTCTGTTTTGTAAATAAGTTCATTTGTATCACTTCTTTAGATTCCACAAGTAAGTGATATATATTTGTCTTTCTCTGTCTGACTTATTTGGTTAATATATTTTCTCAGCTTTTTGAGGTGTTTTTTAATCTTGGTGAGAGTGGGGAAGGTTCTGGAACTGATGAAACAAAATTAGCCATGGGATGAAAATGGTTGAAGTTAAGTGACAGGTACTTAGTGGCTTACTCTACCATCTTGTATTTTTTGCATATGCATGAAATTTTCCAAAATAAAAATTAAAAAACTTACCCATATATTATATTTTTGTTTATACCTAGCCTTAACCATCTCATCTAACAATACAGCAAAAACTTTGCCCAATGTTTTGCTGAAATCAAAATACACTTTGTCAAAAACCTCCCTCTCAGTTAATTGTCTGGCAAATTTTCAGAATTCCTCCAAAATTGGAATTAAGCATTAAAAAATTAAATGACAAATAAACTTTAAAAAATTATTAAAATCTCTGTTAGTTTGGTTTCCAATCTTGCCCATAACTTTGTCACATATAGCAGTATTCCCTTGGTATTTTATCACTGCCGTAGCATCAAAGTTGTACATTTATGTATTTTTTGGGACCTTAGTTATTAGCTAGGCTGAGTCCAAGGATGAGACAGCTCATCCATATATGAAGAGAGGTAAAGGTCACTGGGTGCAGAGACATCAATGGGAATAAGAAGGAATCATATTTACCAGAATTCCTCTAGGGGAAAGGAGTTGCAAGAATTACTTTGATAAGACTCTGGGGATGAGAATAAAGACTTCCAAGACTCATGCTCAGGTTATAATAAAAAATTCTCTTAACCTGATTCTGAGGATGCTGCGTCAGGTGGGCAAGGAGACATTTGCGGAGTGTTAAGCTCATCTGGGATGAGGACTGAATTACTCAGATCAGCTCAGCACAGCTGGAGCACCCCTGCTAATCAGCCTCACCCCACAGAACATATAACTCCTCTCCTTAGTACATATTGAACAAATATTTTTAAACCATCGGTCTGAAGGGACAACAAATTATTAAGTCAGCCCTGGGTCTCAGAATTTAATCTGCAAAAATTAAAATTATAAGCAGATTACTAGAAAGTAAAGGAACACTTTTCTAAAGATCTAACTCTCCGGATGACGTCATCTAATTTTGCTTCAGGAATTGTAAATGTTACATGTTCAAAGACTTAGGAGAGGAAAACACACAACTGAAAAGAAGTGAAATGCCAAAGAAAATGGACTGAGTCACAGCTCGGGACTCCCGACCACCCCCAGGGAAAAGAGAGAGTTGTCCAGAAGGACTTTACCAAACCGGGCCGGCCAAAGGGCCAGAGTAGCTACAAGGACCATTTCCACCGTCTTCCCTGAGCACTGTAGACACAATTGCTCCAGATGCAGAGAACATCAAATTCAGCTAACTAGCTCCAGGTTAAGAGAATGGCAGATGCAGTCACGAGAATGGTTAGTAATGTTTAATAAACTTTTTTGGGGGGTATCTTCCAGAAGACAGAAATGTGAAAGACATGGCCTTGAGGGACCTCCACATCTCTCTCATCAGGCTGTGAAAATTAGTCTCCTCTTGTTGAATAGGAAAGGTTAGTGTTTAATAGTTAATGAAGGCCAGATAATCTGAGCAGATAAGAGTCTGCACAGACTGCATTTGGGACAATCCCAAATCCTCTTATCTCTTCTCAGAAAGTCTGCTGTTTGTAAGATATTGCTTTAAGGAGAGGAACAGAAGCACATATGAAGAGAACCACTATCTTTTCCAAAGAATGCAGACTACACGAAGAGGTGCTGCTTTATAGGTTTATGGGGAGCTACAACAACATACTATATTTTTTTTCCCCTGGATTCAATACACTGACCCCCTGGTAGCTCAACTTTAAAACATTTACACCATTGTGGACATATTGTGAGAGTCGCTCCTTCTTTTGCTGCTTGCACTGCTCTGTGATCTGTATTGTTTTATACCCAGGTGGCTCATAGTGTACTCCTATGAGGAGATGTTCTGAGCGTAGTGAAACCCAGGAGGAAACGGACAGTGGGTTAAGCTTTCTTTGATGGAGGCATTCAGCTACCTTGTTTTTGCGTTCAGGGTTATTTAAGGGCAGACAGTAGCAAAAGTATCTTGCCCCAGTTTATCTCTCCCCACTCCACCCCACCTTTTATGTCTCTCTTGGGACAAAACTAGCCCAACCTCTCCAATTCCCTAAAAGTCCTATCAGCACAGGTCATGATTTACTCCTTCCGTGGAGGCTTTCCCCATCCCTCCTTGACAGTATCTCCTCCCATTCACTGGGGATTGGATGTAAAAATTGCCTCCTGCCCCTTCTACTTCTGTGACTGTCCAAAGGGTAAGCTCCTTTTCCTCTGTCTTCTCCCATCTTTTCATCTCCAAACACTTCTGTGCTTTTCTTCCTATTACATACCCAACTTTTCTCTTCTCCCCTCCCTCTCCCACTTTTCTTCTGTGTCCACTCTTATCCTATATCCACAATTCCCCTTGCCCTCAGCCCCTTCACTGAACATTCCCTGCGCAACCTTGCCTTAGCTGGTGTTTGACTCCCCCTGAGGACCTTGTTTCCCCCAAATGGAGGTGGCCCAATTCCCCAGCTCCAGTAACTTGGGTAGCGTACTCCTCATTCTCAAGGCTACTTTCAGGCATGAGTCCTCTATCATGTAAAAATCCTTGCTCTTTGGCGACTTGGAACATCCAACTAAATCCCCATCTCTCCTTATCTCACTCCTTTACCAAATTTCTTGGTCTCCCTCTCATTCTTGGAAGCACCTAGCTTACAGCCTTATTCTCCATCGTGGGTTACTTTTCCTGTTCACATGGATTCCTCATGCAACACCCTGGCCTCTGGAATTTTTCATCTTTCCAGATCCAATAACTTTCAGCTTTCCTCAGTTTAGTGCCTTATTCTTATGATCCCATACTCAGCAAGACCCTTTTCCGATCACAGGGCCCTATGCTTCTCAAACCATAGTGTTCTGGGCTTCCCTGGTGGCGCAGTGGTTGGGAGTCTGCCTGCTGGTGCAGGGGACACAGGTTTGCGCCCCAGTCCGGGCGGATCCCGCATGCCGCGGAGCGGCTGGGCCCATGAGCCATGGCCGCTGAGCCTGTGCGTCCGGAGCCTGTGCTCCGCGACGGGAGAGGCCACGGCAGTGAGCGGCCCGCGTACCTCAAAAAAAACAAAACCAAAACCAAAACCATAGGGTTCTGTTTTTCCAGCATCATCACTCTTGAGTCCCTCCACGATTCCTGGCTTTTTGTCCATCAACTCCTCCTACTTTTACTGCTCTCTCATCCAACTTAGACCCCACTGTAAATCACTTTAGTCGCTTTCTTTTAATGTCCTGGCTTGCCTGTCCTCCCATTTTACCTGCCCAGCTGAATCTCAACCTTTGATCAATCTAGCTGTAGGTCTTCTCAGTTTTTACCTCACCACTGATGATTCTGGTGAATGGTACACAGCCATATGTATTCATGCTCCTCAAGTATTACGGTCTCCAGCCCCACTCTTGTCTTTTCAGTATTTGCTTTAAATATTGACTCCCTTTTCTCTGATTCCATGATAGGTCACCCCTGCTTCTCATGAGACATTTTTTAGTCTAATATGAGTTCATATCGGGTTGTTGTCTAGTCTCAAGGGCCTGGGATCACTCTAGATCTTTTAAATGTCTTTGATATTCTGCTGTGATCCATTATGTTTTATACAGTAGAGGGGGGGTTTATACCATAGATTTGTGGTTTTATACACTAGAGAGTGATAATATATTTCTCACTTTTGAGTTCACGGTGAGTACTTCTCTGTGGTTCTCATCCTTTCTTGTCCCACCATGTGCTGGAAATATTCTGTGTTGGAACTTACTGATTAGTATGAACATTCATATTCTTACACTTTAGTGAATAATTCTAAAATCTCATCTTGGTTATTTCAACAGGCTTTGACTTCCTGTAGAATTCTCTGCTCTCTTTCCTTCTGTGATTGAATTTCCTGGAAGTCTCTGCTCCACCCTCAGGGATCCCTATGGCCCAGTCAGCCCGAGCTCCATCCTAAGGAAAGAGAGAGTCAGTTTCTTTTCCTTTTCAAATTTTATTTTTTGAGAGAAGTTTTAGGTTTGCAATAAAATTGAGAAGAAGGTACAGAGATTTTCCAAATACCCTTGCCCCTCACACATGCATAGCCTCCTCCATTATCAAAAGCATTCACCAGAATAGTACAGTTTTTTAACAAGGATAAAAATATATTGACATCATAATTATCTAAAGTCCATAGTTTACCCTTAGGGTTCACTCTTGGTGCTGTACCTTCTGGGGGTTTGAACAAATGTAGAATGACATGTATCCATCATTATAATGTCATATAGAGTATTTTCACTGCCCTCAGAATCCTCTGTGCGCTGCCCATCATCTCTCCCTCTACCTCAAGAATCAGTTTTAGTTCTTCTATGAGATTTCACTCATTTGCTCTGTGAATTTAAGCTACTTCCTTCTCTTTTGATGCTCTGACTCTTTCAATGTGAAATGGAATAGTTGTCACTGCAGCCCAGTGACAACTTTAACCAGTGTTGGTTAAAGTACTCTGATTCTAGAGTAAAATTTAATTTGAAAGCAATTTAAAAACTTTATTTTTAGAGCCAAATTATGCTTCTCATTCATTTTACAGGAGTAAACTAAAATCTACTTTCTGCATAATTTGGTATGTTATATTCCCTATACTGGAAACCTAAGCAATAAAAACTAAGGTTAGTGTGTATTGCTGTTTAAGAAGAATTCTGTGCCTCAGCTCCTTGACTAGAGACTTAAAGCCTTTCTCCTTTGTATTACCTGAACAAAATACACCCTATTCTCCTTTTAAATATCTAGAATAAAGTATACATCACTGAATTATAACAGCTGATGTGTGTCTTCTCTATTATTACCTAATTTAATGATCAAGAGTGATACTTTTTCTCAAACTTCAGTTTGCTTGCAACAATTAAAAAATGATAA
>NW_006776285.1:4106804-4109304 GCF_000442215.2 Lipotes vexillifer | reverse complement strand
CATCAGGTGGGTCATGCCAGTGGCTGGGTAAATGGCAGTGGCAGGAGGACTTACGAGGTCCAAAGAGTAGGTAGAACTTCATAGATAGGGTTCATTTATCTTCTTAATATGCTTTGGGAGGGAGGGAGACAAAGAGGGAAGAGATATGGGAACATATGTATATGTATAACTGATTCACTCTGTTATAAAGCAGAAACTAACACACCATTGTAAAGCAATTATACCCCAATAAAGATGTTTAAAAAATAAATAAATAAATAAAGATAATATTAAAAAAAAAAGAAGAAGAAAGGATCACACCTCCTAGAGATATGGAAATAAAAACAAAAGTAAACAAATGGGACCTAATGAAACTTAAAAGCTTTTGCACAGCAAAGGAAACCATAAACAAGACCAAAAGACAGCCCTCAGAATGGGAGAAAATATTTGCAAATGAAGCAACTGACAAAGGATTAATCTCCAAAACATACAAGCAGCTCATGCAGCTCAATAACAAAAAAACAAACAACCCAATCCAAAAATGGGCAGATGACCTAAATAGACATTTCTCCAAAGAAGATATACAGACTGCCAACAAACACATGAAAGAATGCTCAACATCATTAATCATTAGAGAAATGCAAATCAAAACTACAATGAGATATCATCTCACAATAATCAGAATGGCCATCATCAAAAAATCTACGAACAATAAATGCTGGAGAGGGTGTGGAAAAAAGGGAACACTCTTGCACTGTTGGTGGGAATGTAAATTGATACAGCCACTATGGAGGACAGTATGGAGGTTCCTTAAAAAACTACAAATAGAACGACCATATGACCCAGCAATCCCACTACTGGGCATATACCCTGAGAAAACCATAATTCAAAAAGAGTCATGTACCAAAATGTTCATTGCAGCTCTATTTACAATAGCCAGGACATGGAAGCAACCTAAGTGTCCATCATCAGAGGAATGGATAAAGAAGATGTGGCACATATATACAATGGAATATTACTCAGCCATAAAAAGAAATGAAATTGAGTTATTTGTAGTGAGGTGGATGGACCTAGAGTCTGTCGTACAGAGTGAAGTGAGTCAGAAAGAGAAAAACAAATACCGTATGCTAACACATATATTTGGAATCTAAGAAAAAAAAAGTCATGAAGAACCTAGGGGTAACAGGAATAAAGACACAGACCTACTAGAGCATGGACTTGAGGATATGGGGAGGGGGAAGAGTAAGCTGTGACAAAGTGAGAGAGTGGCATGGACATATATACACTAACAAACGTAAGGTAGATAGCTAGTGGGAAGCAGCCGCACAGCACAGGGAGATCAGCTCGGTGATGCTTTGTGACCGCCTGGAGGGGTGGGATAGGGAGGGTGGGAGGAGGGAGATGCAAGAGGGAAGAGATATGGGAACATATGTATATGTATAACTGATTCACTTTGTTATAAAGCAGAAACTAACACACCATTGTAAAGCAATTATACTCCAATAAAGATGTTTAAAAAAAAAAAAAAAAGAAGAAAGGATCATTGCTGGCTAGGTTGAAAAAAAAAAACCTGGTCCTATTTGAAATCCTTTTGTGAAAAGCTCAGAATGGCCTAGTGATAATGAGTGACCGTGTATAATGTGATCCTAAATGAACACTTAATAGAAATATGAAAATTATTTAAAAGTTTTATTTGAATCTAGTCGATCATTTTTCAAAAGGGCCTCCTTTTAAGTTGAACCAACGTCTACTAAAATGTCACCGGTTTCGTAGTCGATAAGCTTTAAAATGTATGTTTGGGATAACAATGTATAGCTAATGTGTTCATTATTCATGACAATGGTACGTGCACCATTTTAATCTTCATTATCCTCTATAGACATTATCTAATTTATCTGCAGCAGGGTTCTAAGCAGTGCACTGTTATTTCTCTTATTGATCAGGCAGAGGAATTAATGCAAGGCGAAAGGCCTTGATTCTCCAAGGTCCCATTTCTCAACACTGATCCATCAGAAATATCGAAGGCAAACTGTTGACTGTCAACAAACAGAAAGGTAGAATGTTTGCCAGTTTGACTGGAAAGTGTTGCTGGTGTTTACTTACCCTAGAAGGCTTAAATGAAGCAGGGATCTGGAAACACTTAAGAGCCCATATGCATTTCTACTGAAATGCTCCAGTTATAATGGCAGACTCTTTGCTACGTATGGGCAGCACCAAGGGGTTCCCCATGTCCTTTCCTCTAGGGAGACAGAGGCAGCTTTGCTTTGCTGTCCTTAGAGCTCCTACTTCTCTTTTTACCTCATTCAAATGGGACCTCCTCAAAGTGCATTTTCACCATCTAGCAAGTCTGCAGTGCTCTCTCTCTAGCAAACAACCTTTAGTTATTCCTGCTACCCCTGGCCCCTCTGTCCACCCCTCTTCCACCTCGCAGGTGAATCTCTTTTGGTCAAGTGCATTCACAGCTATGGGAGAATAGCTGGCTAGCTTTCTGGCTTCCTAGGACTGGTAAAACTCTCTTTCC